>NC_091456.1:87577556-88177556 GCF_027789765.1 Dendropsophus ebraccatus
CACTCACCAGAGGCACATGCAAGATCTTCTTAAGGTGTGGGATTTTAAAGAATATAATAATACCTCCCCTCTAGAACGACATTACTACTGCAGTGACTAAATAATACTACCATACTGTTATTGAATAACAGCGCTACCATGCTGGAGATAAATTGTCATGCTTTATAAGCCTGCATGACACCTTTAGGCTTCATTAACACGTTCAGTGTTTTGTTTTTTTACCCACAATTTAATCTGCATTTTTTTCTCTGCAATCCATGAAATTTGATCCGTAATATTATCCGTTCCTGTCCCCCCATATAGTCAGTTAAAAGACCCCCATATAGCCAGACATGTACTCCCATATTGCCAGCTGCAGAGCCCTTGCAGCCAGACATGTCCCCCATGTAGGACAATACATTACCCAGGTACCGCTTGTATGTTTCACACTGGGCACTGTAACCAGGTAACAAATTCTGGGACAGCACATGACAAGGTCATGTGATGCAGTGGTGATGTTTGGAGCCACATTTTTCCTGAACAACACGCACATGTGACCTGTGACCTGTGACATCTGCAATGCTTTCTGCGATCTGCACCCACACTAAGTTCAATGGGTCCTAAAGTAATCAGCGATCCTGGACAACTTTACGGAGCATGTGAATAAGGCCTTAGAGTATGTTCACACAACATTTTTGAGGCAAAGTATGGTCGTATAATTACGAATGTAAATATTGATTGTTATCATTATTATTAAGATATGGCCGTATTTTTGTTGCAAAAACTTTTTGTGAACATACCCCCAAGCTTTAAAAAATTATCGTTTTTTAAATTATGCTGTTAAATAATAGTACATTAAGTGAGAACAAAGGCCTGTTTTCCAGTTGAAGTCTGTAGAATTTATGTCTAAAAAAAATTGCAAAAAAGTAAGAAAATTAATTTGTTGCATCTCAAAATAAGTCCCAAAAACAGCTTTACAATCAGATCTAATGGCAAATCATCTACTATGTACAACAGTAGCTTAACAGGGACTGTCAGAAATTGTACTTAGTAATGCTTGCAATGTAAAGACTAACTTAATATTTTGTTATTTAATACGTCTGTTGTTAATAGTCATTTTGCTTTTGGAATTTCCTGAAATTTACAGAGTATGATTATTGGGTGTCAGTTTTCAGCAGGTGGCACCTACAGTACACCCAGGATTTCTATTACATATGCAGAGAAGGCACATTGATAAGTAGAATTACCAGTTAGAAGTCCAAGTCTCTGTTTTTTATTTGAACAATTAGAAGAGGAAGCACTTCTGATAACTACATTGTATATGTTGCTTCATGGAAAACCCCCTCCCACCACCACCACCACGGTAATGTTAACTGCTTTAACATTTTTTACTTACCTATAAAATATAGAAATGCCCATCGTGCAAATGCCATGATGAATATTCCAGCAGTGAAAGACACTATGCCAATCAGAATCAGAGTGACATCTTTAAACCACCTGGATAAAAAGAACACAGCTAAAAAGCTGGTAATAAATATCATGTAGCCGGCTGCATTAGCATAACCAATGTATTGAGGGCTGAAGTTAAGTGGTTTGTTCAGCAAAAATAAAGACAGTACATCGACAGATCCATCCACAGCAATATTGTACAATATGGCACTTGCAAAAAGAAGAGCAATAAAGCCTTGTGATGTTGTCTCAGGTGTGGAGCTCTTCATCTCAGGTGTGGATTCTTCACCTGTTTCTCCCAAAAGTTTTGAACTTTCAGTGGGTTGTGTAGAGGATTCATGTTCATGATCTACAAGTTCCGAGGTTTCATTCTGGGGCACTTTTAATACAAAAATAGAGTACACTAAACAGAGAAGGTAAAGTAAAAGGCTGCCTATTACTAGGGCTAAACCTTGGTGACTTGAAATGTTCACACTTACAAAAATATGTCCAGAAGCCAAACTACCAATAAAACCAGCTATCCCGTACACCAGCTCGATGGAGATGAGCTTCAGAGAGCGTTTCTTCTCAGAGGAACCTTCAGAAGCTAAGGCCATGACACCAGCCCAGTAGGTTGTGAACCATCCTGTTAAACCATTCAAGGCAGCAGACCCAAACATTACTTCTATAGGCCAGTCCAACAACATGACTGGCAACAAAAGACTCCGGGATAACAAGTACCCAAATAGTGGCACACATATAGTGACCTTCCTTCTCTGACGATCACCAATTTTTGCCAAAATATAAGCAGAAAGCAAAGGGGCTAATCCCAGGATAAAGTTGTGGATGATGTAGAAGTTTGATAGGGATCTCTGTAGTGCGTCGCTGTCAGAGGTATTTAGAGATGCAATAGACTTATTGTAGTAATTTTTTACCACAAAAAGAAGTGCCGGGTCATAGAAGGAGCTGGCTACCTGAGCTGCAGCAACTACTGGTTCAATCCAGGTCCTCATCTGTGCCATTGTACACACCATTATCACTCTTTCAGGCAGGGAACAAGACGATGGATGATGAGTATGGGAAATAGCTCACATATCCGAATCCTGACAATGTGCTAAGCTTCATCCATCTGTCTCACAGGGTCTGTTGTAGTGTTACAGCTTGTAATCTCTTTCATTGACTGAAAACAACCCTGCAGATCTTTTTGGAAAACTAACACATGCAAATCAACTGGCATAGAATAACAGTGACAAGCCAGCAGTAGATACTTCCTCATATCTACTGAGGTATTCATGTAGTGTGGGCGGGATGAAGCTTTGTTTGCACTTTTCAGAAGGGTTTAAGCAATACAGGAATGGCAGGCTGAGAAACCAAGGAAATTGTTCAACAAAATAACAGATTAACAAAATAACAGATTATGTTTGCAACTTGATACATAAGCTATCTTTACAAAAAATGTGATATATGTTAAATTACTTTCAAATGATATGAAAGATTATATTTGCAATTACTCCTCATGTATGGATATTTATATGTATATTTCTGTAATGTCTGATTTTTGTCTATGTATGTACCCCCAGAATTGTAAAGTGCTGTGGAAACTGTTGGCGCTATATAAATAAAATGTATTATTATTATTATTATTATTATTATTATTATTATTATTATATGCAGTACACTAATGTATAGATACGTTCACTATGGTTACAAGTAGTAAAAAAAAAAAAGATATGAAGATATAAATGCATGGAAACCACCCATTTAAGAGGAAACCTTCCTATTTGGATGACTTCTTTCTGTGACCAATTTTCCTTCCATTATATAGCCTTAGAAAACTCCCCTTCTGTAAGCAGACCAGTCCCTTCTTTAACCAAAGACCACTCTTCAGGGAAATCCACGCAAAAATACTATACATTGCAATTGTGTTCTGAATCATCTGAATACAGATTTACACTACACTGCTGTCAGGACTGTGTACTGGTGTTCCTCGGTTTGAGCTGTGCGGCCGAGAAGGCGCTGAGTTGGTGCATTCCAGAATCCTGTCTGAACACAGGTTTATTTTAGGTTTGTTCAGCCCCACCCGTCTTGCTTGCTGTGCCTTGGCAGCTTGAGGGTTAACGTGCTGCTGTGCAGGTGAGCTGTGTGGAGGATCAGGGGCCAGTCCAATCAGCTGCTGGACTCAGTTCCTGATCCTGTATAAATAGTAGATAAGCCCAGCATTCAGAGCTGGCTATTAGTTGTTACTAGTCCCAGCTCCCCTGCTCCTTTCCCAGCGTTCCCTGTCCTAATACCCTTGCTTTTGCTCTGCCCGTGTTCTGACCTCTTGCTTGACATTTGACTATCCGCTCTCTTTCTGATTTTGTACTGCGTTGTCCGTTTGGTTTTTGACTCCGTTAGCTGACTATCCTCCATTGTGTTTTTTTTGTCTGTCTACGTTTGTGTGTTCACCTACTCAGTGTAGGGACTGACTCCGTGGTTGTCCGCGACCGTTTAGGGTCGTCCGTGGCAAGTAGGTAGGGTCATTGGTTGGGGCAAGTTCAGGGCTCACTGTCTTGTCCGTGTCCGTGTTTTTTTTTGCAGTCACCTTTCATCATGGACGCCATGAAGGCTCTGGTTAACCAGATGCAAGGTCTGAACACGCTGGTTCAGAACCTTGCTGAGCGCGTCCAAGAGCAAGAGACTGCACCGCGACAGGTAACGATGACCACCCCTCTACGTCTAGAACCTCCTGTGCAGCTCCCTGAAAAGTTTAAGGGAGACAGGAGGAGTTTCCGAACATTTAGAGAGGGGTGCAAGTTGTATTTTCGTTTGCGCCCCCGCTCCTCTGGAGGCGAGGACCAAAGGGTGGGCATTATTATGTCCCTCTTGCAGGGTCCTCCTCAGGAGTGGGCTTTTTCATTGTCCACTGGATCCATGGAGTTGACCTCCGTGAATCAATTTTTTGCTGCCCTAGGGCTATTATATGATGACCCAGACCAGGCAGCAGTAGCAGAGTATCAGCTTACTTCTCTGAGACAGGGTAAGAGACCTGTAGAAGAATATTGTGCTGAGTTCCGGCAGTGGTGTGTACCATCCGGCTGGAACGATCCAGCTCTGCGTTGCCAGTTCCGGATGGGGTTGTCGGATCAGCTTAAAGATCTATTGGTAGTGTACCTTACCCTGGATACTTAAGAGGGGGCTATGACATTAGCCATACGGGTGGACAGGCGACTCAGAGACAGACGCAGAGAGAAAGACACCCCTGAATCTTCTAAAACCCTTTCTTCTTCAGTTTCTACTCCTAAGTTAAGTCCTTCTGTTCCCCGATTGCAAGATGAACCCATGCAACTCGGGGTTGCGGATGCCAAGATTAGACAGGCCTACCGCCTACAACATAATCTCTGCTTGTACTGTGGACAGGCCGGACACCGGGTGAGGGAATGTACCTCCAGAAGCACCTCCGGAAAAACTCCAGCGCCTGAGTGACGATCAAGGGGGTCACTCAGGTGCCCAGGTACCTCTTGAAAAGAAAAACAAATGAATGTTGCCTATTTCTTTGTTTTTGGGGGACAAATCTGTTTCTGGTTACGCTCATCTGGATTCGGGGGCCTCGGCCAACTTCATTAACTCTGCATTCTGGTCAGCTCTGGGAATATGCCCGCTTCAGCTTAGATGTCGTTGACTATTACTGGTGCTGATTTTACACCTCTGGCCCAGGGTAAAGTCAGGTACATTACTCCTTCTATGGAGGTGCAGGTTGGGTCAGTACACAAGGAGATTCTTGATTTTCTGGTCATGGATAACTTGTCTTCTGACATAATTTTGGGTTTGCCCTGGTTGGAACAACATAATCCTGTGTTTGATTGGTCCACTAAGGAGTTGATTAAATGGGGTCCTAAGTGTTCTTCTCACTGTATTGCATTGAATGTCACAGACTGTTCTGCTATGGAGGGAGAGATTCCTGAGTTTTTAGCTGACTTTGCCGATGTGTTTGATGAGAAATCTGTGGAAGTTCTGCCACCGCACCGTCCGTACGATTGTGCTATTGATTTGATTCCAGGGTCCAAGTATCCTAAGGGGAGAATTTTTAATTTGTCCAGACCCGAGAGGGAGGCCATGCGAGAATACATCCAGGATAGTCTTCGCAAAGGTCATATTCGTCCCTCTTGCTCTCCATTAGGTGCTGGTTTCTTTTTTGTAGGGAAGAAAGATGGTGGACTTAGACCCTGCATAGATTACCGTGAACTTAATAAGATCACCATTAAGAACCAGCACCCCCTTCCTCTTATTCCGGATCTGTTTAATCAGATTGTGGGTGCTCAGTGGTTCTCCAAGATTGAACTTCGTGGGGCCTACAATCTGATTCGAATAAGTGAAGGGGATGAATGGAAAACTGCCTTCAATACTCCTGAAGGGCATTTTGAATACCTAGTCATGCCCTTTGGGTTAAGTAACGGGCCGGCAGTTTTTCAGCACTTTGTAAATGATGTCTTTCGTAAATATCTTGGTCAGTACCTGGTAGTATACCTGGATGACATCTTAATTTTTTCACCAGATTTGTCCTCTCATGTTTGTCATGTCCGTATGGTATTGGAGTTACTCCGACAGAATCACCTCTACGCTAAATTGTCCAAGTGCCAGTTCAGGATCCAGAAAGTCTCTTTTCTTGGTTATATTATCACCCCTAACTCTTTTTGTATGCACCCCTTTAAAGTGACCGCTATTGAGAAATGGGAACGCCCAACTAATCTCAAGGCCCTGCAACGGTTTTTGGGGTTTGCCAATTACTATAGAAAATTTATTAAGGGGTTCTCTGTCATTGCTAAACCATTAACTGATTTGACCAGAAAAGGGGCAGATCTGGTGAACTGGAGCCCACAGGCATTTGGACAGTTGAAGAGGTGTTTCTCTGAAGCTCCAATCCTTATTCAGCCTGATCCTGAGCAACCATTTATCATTGAGGTGGATGCTTCGGAGGTAGGGGTTGGAGCAGTTCTCTCACAGGGTCCTGTGACACTGACTAACTTAAGCCCTGTAGCCTACTTTTCAAGAAAATTCTCTAAAACAGAGTGTAATTAAGACATCGGCAACACAGAACTACTAGCCATTAAGTGGGCCTTTGATGAATGGAGACATTTTCTTGAAGGGGCTAAGCATAAGATTAAGGTTTTGACTGACCATAAGAACCTATTATACCTGGACAAGGCTAAACGCCTTACCCCCGGCAAGCCAGGTGGGCAATTTTTCTTTACCCGGTTTAATTTTGAGATTACCTTTCGTCCTGGTTCTAAAAATGTCCGAGTTAATGCCCTGTCTCGCAGCTTTGATGTCAGCAGTGCCCCCAGGGAAGAACCTAAGACTATTTTAACACCAGGAGTGGTCATTGCCACTCTCCAACCTGAACTTGCAGCTCAGGTGGTAAACTCACAGTCCCTAGCACCCAGGAATACTCCAGATGGGAAACTCTTTGTACCTCCTAATCTTAGACTCAGGGTTCTTGAAGAGACCCATTGTTCTGTATTAGCAGGTCACCCGGGCATTGCTGGCACAAAGTATTTGCTCTCACGTTGTTATTGGTGGCCTACTTGGGCCAGAGATGTTAAACTGTTTGTTGAGGCCTGTGAGGTCTGTGCCAGGTCCAAGGTCCCTCGCAGATTACCCGAAGGTCTTCTACATCCTCTACCTTTACCTGAGAGACCTTGGACCCACCTTTCAATGGACTTCATCACTGACTTGCCGCCGTCAAAAGGAAAAAACTGTCATCTGGGTTGTTGTTGATAGATTCTCCAAAATGTGCCATCTCATTCCCCTTAAGAAACTCCCTAATGCACGTACTTAAGCATCTTTGTTTATCAATCATATTCTATGGCTACATGGGGTGCCAGAGAACATTGTGTCTGATAGAGGGGTGCAGTTTGTGTCTAAGTTCTGGAGGGAGTTCTGTGGTCGATTGGGCACTTCATTATCATTTTCATCTGCCTTTCACCCTCAGAGCAATGGGCAGACTGAAAGAGTGAACCAGTCATTGGAACAATTTCTCAGATGCTTTGGTTCTGGTGCCCAGGACAAATGGAGTATTTGTCCTTGGCGGAATTTGCCCTCAATAATAGGGAAAATCAATCTATCAAAATGTTTTCTGTAATTATGGTTTTCATCCAAGGTATTCATCTGCGCATGCTTCTGAATCTGTTAACCCGTCAGCTGAAAAGACCTATAGTAGACTGTGCACAGTCTGGGCTCAAGCTCTTGAGAGCTTGGTTAAAGCCCAAGAATCTTCTAAAAGACAAGCCAACAAAAGACGCATCTCTGGTCCAGAGTATTGTGTGGGTTACAAAGTGTGGCTTTCCACCAGAAACTTGAAGCTTAGGGTTCCGTCCGGAAAGCTAGCACCTAAATATATTGGTCCATATGCCATTACTGAAATCATTAACCCTGTTTCTTTCAGGTTACAACTGCCAAGAACCATGCGCATTCATAATGTGTTTCACAAATCTTTATTAAAGATGTATGTTACTCCGGTGTTGCCATCTACTCCCCCTGCCCCTCTGGTCGTTCAGGGGGATCTTGAGTTTGAAGTGGAAAAGATTCTGGACTCTCCCCGGGTGCAGAACTCTGTCCAGTACCTCATCCATTGGAAGGGGTTCGGCCCAGAAGAGCGAACTTGGGTGGCGAGCAAAGATATTCATGCTCCTCGTCTCATACGCCAGTTCCATGCTCGCAATCCCTCTAAGCCGAGTCCTTTGAAAGAGGGTCCGGAGTCCCCTCATAAGAGGGGGGGGGGTACTGTCAGGACTGTGTGCTGGTGTTCCTCTGTTTGAGCTGTGCGGCCGAGAAGGCGCTGAATTGCTGCATTACAGAATCCTGTCTGAACACAGGTTTATTTTGGGTTTGTTCAGCCCCGCCCGTCTTGCTGTTTGTGCCTTGGCAGCTTGAGGGTTACCTGCTGCTGTGCAGGTGAGCTGTGTGGAGGATCAGGGGCTGGTTCAATCAGCTGCTGATCCTGTATAAATAGAAGATAAGCCCAGCATTCAGAGCTGGCTATTAGTTGTTACTAGTCCCAGCTCCCCTGCTCCTTTCCCAGCGTTGCCTGTGCTAATACCCTTGCTTTTGCTCTGCCCGTGTTCTGACCTCTTGCTTGACATTTGACTATCCGCTCTCTTTCTGATTTTGTACTGCGTTGTCCGTTTGGTTTTTGACTCTGTTAGCTGACTATTCTCCATTGTGTTTTTGTTTGTCTGTCTACGTTTGTGTGTTCACCTACTCAGTGTAGAGACCGACTCCGTGGTTGTCCGCAACCATTTAGGGTCGTCCGTGGCAAGTAGGTAGGGTCATTGGTTGGGGAAAGTTCAGGGCTCAATGTCTTGTCTGGTCTCCCCAGCCTAACAACTGCATTACCAAACTGGAGGAGACATGCAAGGGACTTCATGAGAGAGATGTGGTCAGTGTAGTTGTATAGTCAGAATACAGCAAGAGAAGGAGCATTTTCAGCACAAGGGACCATTGGATAGGCAGAAGAGGAAGGCTGTCAGAGAAGGGGAAGGCTGAGCTCATTACTTGGGACCGGGTTGCCTAGATGGTGAACAGCAGGTGGGCTCTGGTGTTTTATCTGGGGCACCTACCCATCTCCGAACCCACTGGCACTGGGCTTTGTGAGGGTAGCACAAGCGTGGGTGAAGCAGGTGCAGGTATAGCAAAGAAAAATGAGCATAGAGTCCAGCACTTACACAAGGAATGACTTTACTTAAAGGGGAACTCCAGGTAGAGGTTAAAAAAAAAATTAACCTTCTGCAGAAGCAAATAGCATTACTTACCTGTCTATCCAGTTTTGAAACTACCAAAAATCCATTTGTTTTGGGGGTTTTCCTGTACTTCCTGGTTGAACAGTCGTGCACAGTACTACAGGTTTCAGAATGCATTGCTTTCCCACAGCTGTTCATCACAGTCCCCCACCCCTGCCCATTTGCCGCCCAAATCTGTTGCAGAACATCTAGGCTGTGTTCACACATTGCAGTTTCATTGTGTTACTAAATTATTTGCAGTACTTTATCATTTCATTGTGGTCCCACCCACACAGCATGCTGTATTCTCTACCTGTAACACCACACAGCACACTGTATTCTCTACCTGTAACACCACACAGCACTGTATTCTCTGCCTGTAACACCACACAGCACGCTGTATTCTCTACCTGTAACACCACACAGCATACTGTATTCTATACCTGTAACACCACACAACACACTGTATTCTCCACCTGTAACACCACACAGTACGCTGTATTCTCTATCTGTAACAGCACACAGCACACTGTGTTGTCTACCTGTAACACCACACACCACACTGTATTCTCTACCTGTAACACCACACTGTATTCTCTACCTGTAACACCACACAGCACGCTGTATTCTCTACCTGTAACACCACACAGCTCACTGTATTCTCTACCTGTAACACCACACAGCATGCTGTATTCTCTACCTGTAACACCACACAGCTCACTGTATTCTCTACCTGTAACACCACACAGCATGCTGTATTCTCCACCTGTAACACCACACAGTACGCTGTATTCTCTATCTGTAACACCACACAGCACACTGTGTTGTCTACCTGTAATACCACACACCACACTGTATTCTCTACCTGTAACACCACACTGTATTCTCTACCTGTAACACCACACAGCACGCTGTATTCTCTACCTGTAACACCACACAGCTCACTGTATTCTCTACCTGTAACACCACACAGCATGCTGTATTCTCTACCTGTAACACCACACAGCACACTGTATTCTCTACCTGTAACACCACACTGTATTCTCTACTTGTAACACCACACAGCACACTGTATTCTCTACCTGTAACACCACACAGCACGCTGTATTCTCTACCTGTAACACCACACAGCACACTGTATTCTCTACCTGTAACACCACACAGCACACTGTATCTCTACCTGTAACACCACAATCCTTGTTCTCACAGTTAGAAGAAGTGAACTGAATAGAAGACCGCTATCAGGTTTGGTAGCATGAGTGCCAGGCTTGAACTATTGGACAAAGATAACCCCTCAAGATTACCCAAGAAGGCTGAGCAGATATCAGAGGAATACTTCAAGCAACTCTGTACTCACAATCTGACCCCCAAACCACTTGTACCTTCGGATAGCTGCGTTTAATCCAAGATCTGTCCTGAGGTCCATTCGCCAGATGATGCAGTTATTGTCCCAAAACCACTTTTAAACTTGCAGCCCCGTGCCCAACGGGAGTATCTGTGACCTAACCTGCACCACCCCTCCGTCCTTCCTCCCCACCCTCTTTATCATTAGGAATATGCCACTGGAACATTTTCTCCATGCTGAACATTGCACAGGTGGCCTAACAATCCAGCCCATGTGTCGGGCTGACACAGGTGGGCAATAGGAGGCAATCTACCTGGAGCATTCCTAATGATGAGGAGGATGAGGAGGGTGGGGAGGAGGGACAGAGAGGTTGTGCCAGCCTCATGCACACAAAATCTAAGCCAAGCCCGTTGGGCACTGGGCTGCCAGTTTAAAAGTTGTTTTTTAGGACAACAACTGCATCACCTGCCAAACGGACCGCAGGACAGATCTTGGATTAAAAGCAGCTATCTGTTGGTAAAAGCGGTTTTGGGGAGGGGGTCAGATTGTGGGTACAGAGTCGCTTTCTCACACTGGTTTCCCAGTGTACTTTATGAAAAATACAGCCTGCCATTGCAAAGTACAATTAGTGGCGCAAAAAATAAGTGGGGGTTTCTAGGTGAAAAAATGCAAGTGCTGTGGCCTTTTAAGCACAAGGAGGAAAAAACAAACCGCAAAAATTGAAATTGGCCCGGTCCTCTAAGGGTTAATCATATTACGGGTTGCCACATATCCCCTTCTCCTGAATGCTTGCCCAAAGCCATTCCATTTTACATGAAAACGCTGCTCCGACCCTTGATTGCTGCAGCCAGACTGATACTGGCAGCGAATTGGAAATTAGACACTACCCCGTCTATACAAGTCTGGATTGCCAAGATTGATCAGATATATAGACTACAGGAACTGGCTGTTAGGACTCTGGTTGTGCGTTCAGCTCTGCGCCAATAGCAGGCAGTATGCAGCTCATGTTTTTGCTATACTCTGCTCTGCTATTCCTTGTTGTAGCAGTGGCAAGTATTCTCTCCCTGGCTGATCAGCATAAGGTGTTGTGTGTTTGCTAATAGTTGATTGACAGCTGACACACCAGTTGGCTGTCGGTATCTGGGCAGGACCTGGAGCTTCAGCCCCAATCACGCCTGGTGCTGGGACTACAGGTTCCATAAGTCCTTCCCCTGTTTCTCATCCTTTGCCTGCGATAGAGCATAGTTATTTAGTGTTTCTTGAAATAGCTATTCACTCTGACTCTGTTTTGTGTTTCCACTTCGATCAGCTTAGGGAACGCCCCCCAGTTGTCAGCAGCCATTTAGGGCTGTCGAGGCAAGTAGGCAGGGACAGCTGTGGCGGGTGTCAGTTCTAGGGCTGCACCTGTCTGTTGTCATCCCAGACCCCTCTACCTGACACTGGCGTATTGGGAGCATAGATCTCATGTGAAATTCCCCAAAATCTGGGCCCCATGGGCTAAACATAGAAAATTCATTGGTATTGTGGTAACCACCCCCGAATTCTTCTCCGAGTCCCTCTTCTTTATGACCCTCCATCAGTCCTATCCTGGGCCTGGATTAGGAGAGTGCTTCCAAGTTCTTAGACTACCTTAGCCCCTTGGCGCAAAATGACGTTTGGGAAACGTCATGTAAAGCAGGTAGTTCCTGCAACATGACGTTTCCCAAATGTCATGCTTTTCCTGCCTCCCCCCCCGCTGTCCCTAAGTGAGATCGGGCAGTGGGAGGAGGCAGTATCACACCGCATCCTCCCGCTGCCTCTGCCCGGAGGGGAGCCGCGCAGTTAACCCCATAGACACCGCGGTCAAAGCGACCACAGCGTCTATGGGGAGATTTGTGGTTTGGGAGGCTATCAGGCGGCGGGAGGGGGCTGTGTCATGTTGCCTCCTCCCGCCGCCACTACTGATGCTCCCCCTGGCCGTTCCGTGCCCCCCCCTGGTACTGGCGGTTCGCCGCTATTTCCGTTATAGCGGCGATCCGCCAGTACCGGCCATTACCGGCGCCGCCGCTGCATTTCATCTCCCCCCACCGTGAATCCACGGTGGGGGAGATGAAATAAGTGTAAATAAGACCCCAGATCAGCCCCCCCCCTCCTATTACCTCCCCGGGCGGCCATCACATCCAAGATGGCCGCCCCCCATCGCTGCGAACAAACGATGTTTGTTCGCAGCGAAGGAAATAAAAAAATTAATAAAACACCTATGCTCTCCGGCATCGGAGGTAGCGGAGAGCATGGGGCAGTGATCGGGGACCCCCCTGCGGGGTCCCGGAGCAGGCGATCGGCGGTATATACTATATACCGCTGATCGCCTGTTCCCAGTGCCGCCGGCACTTTTTATCCCCTGTCACAATAAATCATTGGTGACAGGGGGTAAAAAGTGTCAGTAAGTCGCCCCCCAAGTCGCCCCCCAGTCACCCTCGTCCCCCAGTCACCCCCCCCTTCCCCACATACATTACCTGATCCAGGGAGGTCCGTCCTCCTCGACGTCCCTGACTGCTTCTGATGTGCGCATGCGCGTCAGAAGCAGTTAGCTCTGAAAATTGAAAGTGACAGAGACCAATTTGGTCTCTGTCACTAAACTATGATTACTGTGATAGAAAATATTACAGTAATCATAGTAATACAGTGAAAATAAATGTGTAAAAAGCACAAGTGAAAAAGTGTAAATGTGAAAAACATACAAATAAAATAAAACACACTTTTTATTATAGTAATAATTGCGGTTTACTCCCAGATTACCCGTAACCACCACAGGATGCCCGTATCCGCCCTAGTTTGCCCGTAACCGCCACAGGTTGCCTGTAAACACGCCAGATTACATGTAACCACCGCACGTTGCCCATAACCACCACACCTTGACCGTAACCACCCCAAATTGCCAGTGACCCCCTCCAGATTGCCCCTGACCACCGCACGCTGCCTCTGACCACCTCACGTTGCCCCTGACCACCACACGCTGCCTCTAACGACCCCACGTTGCCACTGACCACCGCGTGCTGCCCCTGAACACCGCACACTGCCCCTGACCACCGCACGTTGCCTCTAACCACCCCACGTTGCCACTGACCACCGCACATTGCCTCTAACCACCGCACGTTGCCACTGACCACTGCACGTTGCCTCTAACCAGCGCACGCTGCCTCTAACCAGCGCACGTTGCCTCTGACCACCACACGTTGCCTCTGACCACTGCACGTTGCCTCTGACCACCGCACGTTGCCCCTGACCACCGCACGTTGCCACTGACCACCGCACTTTGCCTCTAACCACTGCACGTTGCCCGTAACCACCCCAAATTGCCAGTGACCCTCTCCAGATTGGCTGTAACCACCCCAAATTACATGTACCCATCCCAGATTACCTATAAGCACTTCAGTTTATCCGTTACCACCCCACGTTGCTCGTTACCACCCCTCGTTGCCCGTAACCACCGCAGGTTGCCCGTAACCGCCGCAGGTTGCCCGTAACCACCTCCAGATTACCGGTAACCACCTCCAGACTGTCCGTAACCACCCCCACATTACCTGTAATCTCATTTTTTATTGTATTTTAGCAACTGCGCCATTCTAATAACTATTACTAGCTGCGGTTTTGCTCCAGCAAATTGGCGCTCCTTCCATTCTGAGCCCTGCTGTGTGCCCATACAGTGGTTTATGCCCACATATGGGGTACCGTTCTACTCAGGAGAACCTGCGTTACAGATTTTGGGGTATATTTTCTCTCCCATTCCTCGTGAAATTGAGAAATTTTAAACTAAAACAACATATTATTGGAAAAATTCGAGTTTTTCATTTTTACTGTCTTATTTTGAATACTTTCCTCTAATACCTGTGGGGTCAAACCGCTCACCGCACCCCAAGATAAATTCTTTGAGGGGTGCACTTTCCTAAATGGGGTGACTTATTGGGAGATTTTACTCCGCTGCCACTACAGGGGCACTGCAAATGCACCTGGCGCTCAGAAACTTCTTCAGAAAAATCTGCACTGAAAATGCTAATTGGCGCTCCTTCCCTTCTGAGCCCGGCTGTGTGCCCATACAGTGGATTATGCCCACATATGGGGTACCGTTCTACTCAGGAGAACCTGCGTTACAGATTTTGGCATGCAGCTTCTTCCCTGTTCCTAGTCAAATTGAGAAATTTCAAACTAAACGAACATATTATTGGAAAAATTTGAGTTTTTAAATTTTACTGTCTTATTTTGAATACTTTCCTCTAATACCTGTGGGGTCAAAATGGTCATTGCACCCCAAGATGAATTCTTTGAGGGGTGTACTTTCCAAAATGGGGGGACTTTTGGGGGGTTTCTCTTCTGCTGGCACTACAGGGGCTCTGCAAACGCACCTGGCGCTCAGTAACTTCTTCAGCAAAATCTGCACTGAAAAATGCTAATTGGCGCTCCCTTCCTTCTGAGCCCCGCTGTGTGCCCATACAGGGGTTTATGCCCACATATGGGGTACCGTTCTACTCAGGAGAATCTGCGTTACAAATTTTGGGGTGCGGATTCTCTCATGTTCCTCCATGAAATTGAGAAATTTTAAACTAAACGAACATATTATTGGAAAAATTCAAGTTTTTAATTTTTACTGTCTAATTTTAAATACTTTCCTCTAATACATGTGGGGTCAAAATGGTCACCACACCCCAAGATGAATTCTTTGAGGGGTGTACTTTCCAAAATGGGGTGACTTTTGGGGGGGTTCTCTTCTGCGGACACTACAGGGGCATTGCAAACTCACCTGGCGCTCAGAAACTTCTCCAGCAAAATCTGCATTAAAAAAGCTAATTGGCGCTCCTTCCCTTCTGAGCCCTGCTGTGTGCCCATACAGTGGTTTATGCCCACATATGGGGTACCGTTGTATTCAGGAGAACCTGTGTTACAAATTTTGTGGTACTTTTTTTTCTCTTGTTCCTCGTGAAATTGAGAGATTTCAAACTAAACGAACATATTATTGGAAAAATTCGGGTTTTTCATTTTTACTGTCTTCTTTTGAATACTTTCCTCTAATACCTGTGGGGTCAAAATGCTCATCCTACCCAAAGATGAATTCTTTGAGGGGTGTACTTTCCAAAATGGGTGACTTTTGGGGGGATTCTATTCTGCTGACACTACAGGGGCACTGCAAACGCACCTGACGCTCAGAAACTTCTTCAGCAAAATCTGCATTAAAAAAGCCAATTGTCGGTCCCTTCCTTCTGAGCCCCGCTGTGTGCCCATGCAGTGGTTTATGCCCACATATGGGGTACCGTTGTATTCAGGAGAACCTGCGTTACAAATTTTGGCATACTTTTTTTCTCATGTTCCTTTTGAAAATGAGAAACTTTAATCTAAACATATATATTATTGGAAAATTTTAATTTTCGATTTTTTTACGGCCTAATTATGAATACTTTCCTCCAGCCCCTGTAGGGTTAAAATGCTCATTATACCCCTAGATTAATTCTTTAAGGTGTCTAGTTTCCAAAATGGGGTCACTTATGAGGGTTTCCAGTATACAAGCCTTCTAAATCCATTTAAACAAAGGACTGGTCCCTAAAAAAAATCCGTTTGGAAATGTCATGAAAATTTGATAATTTCTGATACATTTCTATGCCCCATAACACCCTAAAAAGTAAAATATGTTTACCAAATTATGCCAGACTAAAGAAGACATATTGGTTATGTGATTTAGTAACTAATTTATGTGCTATGACTTCCTTTTTTAAAAGCAGAGAATTTCAAAAGTTCATAAAATGCAAATTTTTCATGATATTTTGATGTTTTTCACAAAAAACACACAAAGTAGTGACTAAATTTTGCCACTAATATAAAGTGCCATATGTGACGAAAAAACAATCTCAGAATGGCTAGCATACGTTAAAGCATCACTGAGCTATAAGCGCATAAAGTGTGACAGGTCAGATTTTGAAAAATGAGCCTGGTCATTAAGGCCCAAATAGGCTTTAGAGGCAATGGGTTTAAAGTGTCACTGTCATTAACATTTTTTTTGGCAGAAATCAATAGTCCAGGCGATTTTAAGAAACTTTGTAATTGGGTTTATTAGCCAAATCTGCCATTATCTGTATGTAAAAAGCCTTTTTCCAGGTCCCCCCCTCCTCTCCTTTCTGTCATCCACTCCTCAGAAAATCACCACAGTTTTTTTCATCAGTTGGATCTGTCTGGTCTATGAAGAGGGGAGGGGGAAGAAGTGAGATTAGCGGGCAGCTGAGAGGGAGAACAAAGGATTGCTCAGCAGGGGAGCTATTCAGAGCCCTAATTGGTCAGAGAGGTCCTGGTGCCTGTGAAACAAGAGAGCCCAGGATGTGAATGTAAATTAACTCTTTGTTGTCCTGTTTTGCTGCTTTTACTTTCTCTCTCCATAGAAAAACCATAAAGACAGGGGGGAGAGCTTCAAACTGCTTTTTCATTATAAAAATTCATTTTTCGGCTAATAAAACCGATTACAAAGTTTCTTAAAATCGCCTGGACTATTGATTTCTGCAATAAAAATTTTAACGACAGTAACACTTTAACCTCTTAACCCCTAGACGACCCAGGGTGTATAGTTACGCCATGGAAGTCTGTCCCCAGACGACCTAGGGCGTAACTGTACGCCCTGGGTGTTTCTCCCGCTATGAAGCGTGCTCCGGAGCGGAGCGCGCTTCACAGCAGGTGGGGACCTCACCGGCAATGACACGCTGCAGCGATCGCGCTGCTGCGTGTCATCAACTCCTTAAACGCCGCGATCGCGGCGCGACCGCGGCGTTTTAAGTGTAAGTGACAGGGGGAGTCCCCTGTCACTTACCGATTGGGACCCACGCAGTGTGACTGCGGGGGTCCCGATCGGTAAAACGGGCCGCCGGAGGTCTCTCACCTGCCTCCGTGCGGTCCGATCGGCGATCTGCTACACTGAGCCTGCACAGGCAGGCTCAATGAGCAGATCACCGATAACACTGATCAATGCTATGCCTATGGCATAGCATTCATCAGTGTAGAAATCAAACTAATCTATGTAAAAGTCCCCCAAAGGGACTTCAAATGTGTAAAAAAAAAAAAGTTAAAAACACTAACACACTACCCCAAAACCCCTCCCCCAATAAAAGTTGAAATCACCCCCCTTTCCCATTATATAAATAAAACATATAAAAATAAATAAACAAATAAACATATAATATACCGTAGCGTGCGTAATTGTCCGATCTATTAAAATATAACAAGCGTCATTGCGAACGGTAAACGGCGTACATATAAAGAGGGAAAAAAGTGCGCTGATTACCGATTTTATGTTACATTATATATATAAAAAAATTTATAAAAAGTGATTAAAACGTCCGATCTTCACAAATATGGTATTAATAAAAACTAGAGATCATGGCGGAAGAAATGACACCCCATACAGCCCCGTAGGTGAAAAAATAAAACCGTTATAAGCGTCACAATAGTCCCATTTTATTTATAATTAATTGCCAAAAAAAAGGATTTCATTTTAAAAAAATATATAACATTAGAGAATCTGTGTACCCTGCATATGGTTGTGTTCGGGCTGACCTATAGTATCATGTCACTGTTACCATATAGTGCATTACGTAGACACAGGAACCCCCCAAACGTTACCATATTGCATTCTTTTTTGCGATTTCACCAATTTATATCTTCATAAATAATATATTTGGAATTCCATCATACATGTTATGGTAAAATGAATGACGCCATTACACAGTACAACTATTCCTGTAATAAATAAGCCCTTACATGGCCCTGTAGATAGAAAACTGAGAGTGCTAGAGCTCTTAGAAGGGGAGGAGGGAAAAACGGAAACACTAAGATCAAAATTTGCGCGGTCCACTGGGTCATTTTGGGCCTGGTCCTCAAAGGGTTAAGGACCCATGACGTACCGGTATGTCATGGATCACTGTCACTTAAGGACCCATGACGTACCGGTACGCCGGCCCTTTAAACGGGCGCAGCGTTAAATCGTGCGGCGCTCCGGTAAAGATGGCTGCTGATTCTATCAGCAGCCATCTTCTTGTGTCACGTAGGGGGCAATTTCCCTGCCCCCCGTGACGACGATCGCTGTGATTGGCAGATGACTTGTCATCTGCCAATCACAGCGATTTGCTGTATTTCCGAGACCGGACCCCGGCACAGAGCTGTGATTGGTGCTGTCCGAGACAGCACCAACCACAGCAGTGCCTGGGCATGATCTGCCCTTAGATCCGGCCCCCCAATCGCCCGTGATCGTCCGGCTGCCGCCAGCCGGCCAGTCACGGGCGATCCACACTACTACCCCCATCATTACCTTCTCTGCTTGCTAAGAATGTGCAGCAGAGAAGGTGATGATAGGGGTGGTAAGTCCTGTGCCCGGCGCCCGCTGCGGTCCTGGAGTTTGCCGGGCGCCGGGTGCCTCCTCCCCCCGTGCTGCCTCCTTCTCCCTGTTACCGGAGGAGGAGGCAGCTCGGGGGGAGGAGGCACCCGGCACACTCCAGAATCGCACCGGGTGCTTCCTCCTTCCCCCGTGCTGCATGCCTCCCCCAATCCACCTCCGCAACCCCCCCCGGATACCTCCTCCTCCAGCGTCCTCTGCCAGCCCCCCCTGTCCTACCAGCACCCCCCCTGTCCTGCCAGAACCCCCCCCTCTGTCCTGCAAGCCCCCTTCTGTCCTGCCAGCACCCCCCTTCTGTCCTGCCAGCACCCCCCCTCTGTCCTACCAGCACCCCCCTCTGTCCTGCCAGCCCACCTCCGTACTGCCACCCCCCTCCGTACTGCCAGCCCCTGCTCAGTCCTGCCAGCCCCCCCTCAGTCCTGCCAGCCCCCCCAATTCCTGCCACCCCCCTCCGTCCTGCCACCCCCCCTCCACCCTTCCAGCCCCCCCTCAGTCCTGCCAGCCCCTCTCAGTCCTGCCAGCCCCCCTCAGTCCTTCCAGCCAGGCCGGACTGTCAGCCCCCCCTCCGTCCTGCCACCCCCCTCTGTCCTGCCAGCCCACCCCCCTCCGTCCTGCCACCCCCTCTCTCCTCCCACCCTCTTTTCTTACCCTCTCCCCTCCGTCCTGCCACCCTCCCCTCTTACCCTCTCTCCCCTGCCACCCTCTCCTCTTACCCTCTCTCCTCCGTCCTGCTGCCCCTCTTACCCTCTCCGCTGCCACCCTCCCCTCTTACCCTCTCTGCCCTGCCACCCTCTCCTCCTACCCTCTCTGCTCTCCCCTCCGTCCTGCCACCCCTCTCCCCTCCCCTGCCACCCTCTCCTCTTACCCTCTCCGCTGCCACCCTCCCCTCTTACCCGCTCTCCCCTGCCGCCCCTCTCCTCTTACCCTGTCCCCTCTGTCCTGCCGCCCCTCTACTCTTACCCTCTCCCCTCTGTCCTGCCGCCCCTCTCCTCTTACCCTGTCCCCTCTGTCCTGCCGCCCCTCTACTCTTACCCTCTCCCCTCTGTCCTGCCGCCCCTCCCCTGCCAACCTCTCCTCCTACCCTCTCCCCTCCCCTGCCACCCTCTCCTCTTACCCTCTTACCTTCTCCGCTGCCACCCTCCCCTCTTACCCTCTCTCCCCTGCCGCCCCTCTCCTCTTACCCTCTCCCCTCTGTCCTGCCGCCCCTCTAGTCTTACCCTCTCCCCTCTGTCCTGCCGCCCCTCCCCTGCCACCCTCTCCTCCTACCCTCTCCCCTCCCCTGCCACCCTCCCCTCTTACCCTCTCTGCTGCCACCCTCCCCTCTTACCCTCTCTCCCCTGCCACCCTCTCCTCTTACCCTCTCTGCTCTCCCCTCCGTCCTGCCGCCCCTCTCCCCTCCCCTGCCACCCTCTCCTCTTACCCTCTTACCCTCTCCGCTGCCACCCTCCCCTCTTAAAAAACACACAAATAAAATGTAAAAACAGTACATAAAACACTAACACTTACACGTGTAAAAGCATAACACTTACACACCCCTCTAAGGATGCCTTCACACACACCGGATCCGCAGGGGATTTCACGCTGCAGATTCGCAGCGAAATCCGCTGCGGATCCAGCGCCAGTGCATCACTATGAGAATCCCGCTGCGTGTATGTAAGTTAACCCCCCGATGGCCGGAGCATCATACATCACCTCCTCCCCACTATGGTTTGCTTCGGGGGTTCTCAGCAGGACATCCTGCTCAGCCAATCAGTGGCTGCGGCGGGGCAGATCACTGATTGGCTGCGCGGGATGAGCAGACGCCGGGAGCCCTGAAGCAAGCTGGATCGGGGAGGAGGCAAAGTATGCTCCGGCTAGCGGACATTAACTTACATATAGGCAGAGGGATGTCAATCATAGGGATGCACTGACGCTGGATCCGCAGTGTGCGTATCCGGTGTGTGCGAAGGCATCCTAAAGATAAAAAACTAAATGGCCCACAGGTTGTTCTCGGCTGAAGAGGCATTCGCCTGGATTGCCTCCGATACTGAGACAACCAGTGAGGGAGAAGAGGAAGATCCCTCGTTCCCTCTTCCTTCCTCTTCTTCCTCATCGTCATCACCATTTAGTGATGACAAGCTCCCAAGGCGCTGCCCCAGGACTAGGCCCCAGGAAGCCCCACAAGCCCCCTCGAGTGACCCCACCCCATACGAACCACAGATCCCTGAGTTCGTTGGGGTCACTTGTGGGGGGTTTCCTCTGTTTTGGCAGCACGGGGGCTCTGTGAGCCCTTCATCCTCCATTCTGGCCAAATCCAGCTTCCAAAATCCAAATTGCGCTCCTTCCCTTTGGAGGCTTTCCGTGTGCCGGCTTTGCACTTTGTGTCCCCATGTGGGGTACTCTTGTAATTAGGAGAAGTTGCGCTACGTGATTAGGCGTTTATTTTTTTCTTTTAACCCCTTGTGAACATGAAAAATTCAAAGTTACACCAACGTTTTAGTGTAAAAAATTAAATTTTTCATTTTCACATCACATTGTTCCACATTTTTGCCTGTCACCAGTGGGGTCCATATGCTCACTATACCCCTTGTTACATTCCTTGAGGGGTTTAGTTTCCATAATGGGGTCACTTGTGGGGGGTTTCCAATGTTTTGACAGCACGGGCACTCTGCGAACCCGACATGGCCTTCGTCCTCCATTCCAGCCTCTAAATGGCTCTCTGTCCCTTTGGTGGCATGCCCTGTGCCCATATGGTACATTATATCCACATGTGGTGTATTTTCGTACTCAGGGGAATTTACCCTACACGTTTTGTGTTTATTTTCTCTTTTAACCCCTTGTGGAAATGAAAAAATCAAGGCTAGACCAACATTTAGTGTAAAAAAAAAAAATTTTCACACTAAATCATTGATCTAGTCTTTATTTTTTCCTTTTCACAAGGGGTTAAAAGATAAAAAAAACAGGAAATGTGTAGAACAATGTTCCCTGAGTACGGAAATACCCCACATGTGGACATAAAGCGCCATGCGGGTGCAGGATAAGCCTCCGAAGAGAAGCAGCGCCATTTGGCTAGAATGGATGGTGAATGCCATGTCGCATTTACAAAGGCCCTGTGTTGCCAAGACATTGAAAAACCCCCAGAAGTGACCCCATTGTGGAAACTACACCCCTCAAGGAATCTAATAAGGGGTACAGTGAGCATATGGACCCCTCAATGACTGGCACATTTGTGCTGTGAAAATGAAAAAACAAAATTTTTCACTTTCACGTCACATTGTTCCACATTTGTGCCCGTCACCAGTGGGGTCCATATGCTCACTGCACCCCTTATTAGATTCCTTAAGGGGTGTAGTTTCCAGAATGGGGTCACTTGTGGGGGTTTACCACTGTCCTGTCAGCATAGGGTCTTTGTAAATGCGACATTGCCCTTGAAATCTATTCCAGCCAAATCCAGCCTCCAGAAGCCAAATGGCGCTCCTTTCCTTTGGAGGCCCGTCTTGCGGCCGCATGGCGCTTTATGTCCACATGTGGGGTATTTCCGTACTCGGGACCAACTGCTCTACACGTTTTGTGGTTATTTTCTCTTTTAAACCCTTGTGAAAATGAAAAATTCACGGCTAGGCCAATGTTTAAGTGTAAAAAATAAAATTTTTACACAACATCATTGATCTAGTTTTGACGTTTCTCATTTGCACAAGGGGTTAAAAGAGAAGAAACAAAACAAAACATGTAGAGAAATTTCCCCCGAGTACGGAAATACCCCACATGTGGACTTAAGGCGCTATGCGCCTGCAAGACGGGCCTCTGAAGGGAAGGAGCGCCATTTAGCTTTTTGGGGCTGGATTTGGGTAGAATGGATTTCGAGGGCCATGTTGCATTTAAAAACTCCCTGTGCTGCCAAGGCAGTAAAAGCCCCCACAAGTGGCCCCATTATGGAAACTACAACCCTCATGGAATGTAACAAGGGGTGTTTTGAGCATATGGACCCCACTGGTGATGGGCACAAATGTGGAACAATGTGGCGTGAAAATGAAATATTACATTTTTTACACTATAATGTTGGTCTAGCCTTGAATTTTTCATTTTCACAAGGGGTTAAAAGAGAAAAAAACACATATAATGTGTAGAGCAATTTGCCGTGAGTCCGTAAATACCCCACATGTGGACATAAAGCGCCATGTGGGCGCAGGGCAAGCCTCCGAAGGGAAGGAGCGCCATTTGGATTTTGGAGTCTGGATTTGGCCAGAATGGATGATGAACGCCATGTTGCATTTACAGAGTCCTCGTGCTGCCAAAACACTGGAACCCCCCCACAAGTGACCCCATTCTGGAAACTACACCCCTCAAGGAATCTAACAATGGGAGCAGTGAGGATATGGACCCCTTGATGACTGCCACATTTGTGCCTTGAAAGTGAAAAAATTAAATTTTTCACTTTCACGTCACATTGTTCCACATTTGTGCCCCTCACCAGTGGGGTCCATATGCTTACTGAACCCCTTGTTAGATTCCTTGAGGGGTTTAGTTTCCAGAATGGGGTCACTTGTGGGGGGTTTCCAGTGTTTTGGCAGCACGAGGGCTCTGTAAATGCGACATGGCCCTTGAAATCCATTCCAGTGAAATTCAGCTTCCAAAGGCCAATTGGCGCTCCTTCCCTTTGGAGGCTCGTCCTGCGCCCGCTTGGCACTTTATGTCCACATGTGGGGTATTTCTGTACTCGGGAGAAACTGCGCTACATGTTTTGTGTTTTTTTTTTTCCTTTTATCCCTTTGTGGAAATGAAAAATTGAAGGCTAGAACAACATTTCAGTATAAAGAAATAATTTTTATTTTTTCACGCCATATTGTTCGGAAAATCTGTGAAGCACCTGTGGGGTCCAGATGCTCACCGCACCCCTTGTTACATTCCTTGAGGGGTGTAGTTTTCTAAATGGTGTCCCTTTAGGGGTGTTTTTTAGGTTTTGGCACCCCAGAGCCTCTGCCAACCTGAAGTGGTACAGTCAAAAATGACCAAATATAACTGAAGTGTTGAAATTCACTAGGCGCTCCTTTATATCTGAGGCTTGTGGTTGCGTCAAATAGCGCAATAGGGCCACATATGGGGTATTTCTATAAACTGTAGAAATGGAGCAATCAATATTGGGGTGCATTTCTCTGCTAATTGGTTTACAATTATGAAAGATATTGGATTACAAGAAAATCTCTGCACAGAAAATTTAAATTTTAAAATTTCTTACACACTTAGCTTTTATTTCTGTGACTCCCCTAAAGGGTTAAACTTTCTGGATGTGCTTTTGCAGAGTTTGGGGGATGCAGTTTCTGAAATGGGGTGCTTTGTGGGGCTTTCTAACATACAGTCCCCATAAATACACTTTGAACCTGAACAGGTCCCTAAAAATATCTGATTTTGAAATTTTACTGAAAATTTGGAAATTTGCTGCTTATGTTTTACGCTTTCTATTGTCTAAAAAAAATGAAATATAGTTTAATAAATGCCGCCATCATAAAGTAGACATATTGCTAATGCTATTTAATATATAATTTATGTGGCATAACCATTCTCTGTATAAGCAGAAAAGTTTTAAAGTTTGAAAAATGCATTTTTTCACAATTTTTCACGTTATTTTGGTTTTTTTCATAAAGATTCGTTCTAAGTATCGACTTTAATTTACAAGAAATGTGAAGTACAATATGTCACGAGAAAACAGTCTCAGAATCAGCCGGATAGGTAAAAGCATCCCGAAGTTATTAATGAATAAAGTGACACTGGTCATATTCATAAAATTTGCTCCAGTCCTTAAGGCCATTTCAGGCCCGGTCCTTAAGGGGTTAACACTGTTCCCCTACTGAGGTAATGGCGCTATGGAGTAGCCAGAGTAGGCATATAACCCCCTTATTTCCTGTTCATGTATTTGTTTTTTTCTGTTACTGTATAAGCTCTATGTGATAGAAAGTTTGCTGCTGCATTTACTTTGTCTCCACTGATTTCTAGTACTAGTACTGTGCACCTGTCTTCTCACTGTTGCTTATTGTGCATTATGCATTGTTTGACTTGTGAAAAAATGTTTTAAAGAAAAGAAGAGCTATGCTGGGGAGAAAGAATGAGAGAGGAAGCCATTCTGGGAGCCAGGAATAAGAGAGGTAACCATGCTAGGTGGTTCCATGCTGGAGATGGGAGGCCATGCTGTGGGGCAAGAATAAGAGGGGAAGTCACGTGTGGAACTTGGAATGATAAGGGAAGCTCTGTTGGGGAACAGAAATGAGATGAGGAACTATGCTGGGGAACATAAAGGAGAAGGAAAGCCTTGTGTGACCAAGGAAGTGTGCAGCTTATGCAATGCAGTTATGTGGAGAAGAGCTATGTTAGGCACAAAGAATGGGAGAGGGAGCCGTGCTGGGAGCCAGGAATGAGAGGGGGAGCCATGCTGGGAGCCAGGAATGAGAGGGGGAGCCATGCTGGGAGCCAGGAATGAGAGGGGGAGCCATGCTGGGAGCCAGGAATGAGAGGGGGAGCCATGCTGGGAGTCAGGAATGAGAGGGGGAGCCATGCTGGGAGTCAGGAATGAGAGGGGGAGCCATGCTGGGAGCCAGGAATGAGAGGGGGAGCCATGCTGGGAGCCAGGAATGAGAGGGGGAGCCATGCTGGGAGTCAGGAATGAGAGGGGGAGTCATGCTGGGAGTCAGGAATGAGAGGGGGAGCCATGCTGGGAGCCAGGAATGAGAGGGGGAACTATGCTGGGAGCCAGGAATGAGAGGGGGAACTATGCTGGGAGCCAGGAATGAGAGGGGGAGCCATGCTGGGAGTCAGGAATGAGAGGGGGAACTATGCTGGGAGCCAGGAATGAGAGGGGGAACTATGCTGGGAGCCAGGAATGAGAGGGGGAGCCATGCTGGGAGTCAGGAATGAGAGGGGGAACTATGCTGGGAGCCAGGAATGAGAGGGGGAGCCATGCTGGGAGTCAGGAATGAGAGGGGGAACTATGCTGGGAGTCAGGAATGAGAGGGGGAGTCATGCTGGGAGCCAGGAATGAGAGGGGGAGCCATGCTGGGAGTCAGGAATGAGAGGGGGAGCCATGCTGGGAGCCAGGAATGAGAGGGGGAACTATGCTGGGAGCCAGGAATGAGAGGGGGAGCCATGCTGGGAGTCAGTAATGAGAGGGGGAGCCATGCTGGGGACCAGGAATGAGAGGGGGAGCCATGCTGGGAGCCAGGAATGAGAGGGGGAGCCATGCTGGGGACCAGGAATGAGAGGGGGAACTATGCTGGGAGTCAGGAATGAGAGGGGGAGCCATGCTGGGAGCCAGGAATGAGAGGGGGGAGCCATGCTGGGAGTCAGGAATGAGAGGGGGAGCCATGCTGGGAGTCAGGAATGAGAGGGGGAGCCATGCTGGGAGCCAGGAATGAGAGGGAGAGCCATGCTGGGAGCCAGGAATGAGAGGGAGAGCCATGCTGGGAGTCAGGAATGAGAGGGGGAGCCATGCTGGGAGCCAGGAATGAGAGGGGGAGCCATGCTGGGAGTCAGGAATGAGAGGGGGAGCCATGCTGGGAGTCAGAAATGAGAGGGGGAGCCATGCTGGGAGTTAGGAATGAGAGGGGGAGCCATGCTGGGAGTTAGGAATGAGAGGGGGAGCCATGCTGGGGACCAGGAATCGGAGGAAAGTCATGCTGGGGGCAAAGAATGATTAAGGCACAATGCTGGGGACCACGAATGAGTAGGGCATCCTTGCTGGAAACTAGAAAAAAGTGAAGGGGGGGGGGGGGTAAAAGATAAGCCATGCCAGGGACCAAGGATGTGATTGGAAGCCATGCTGGGGATCATGTTCCGGACTAGAAATGAGATGAGGGGACCCGTGGTTTGACACATGATAAAAAAAGATATATTTTTTGACATCTTCATTTGTGTTACCTGTGTTTTGTGCGATGCTTGCTGACCCCCTTAGTCACTTTAACCAGCATTCTATATACAGTACTATTTCTTTAATTATTGGGGCTCACCCTTCAGTCCCCACACTTCTCCTCAACAGCATTGTTAGGACATGTTCACAGGACTTTTAACTGTATGATGTCTGAAAAATCTCTCCCATTGAAGTCAACCACATTTTCATGCAGTTCCACTCTCTGTATGGCCCCGTTCACACTGAGCAAAACAGCGGAATTCCACAGCGTAGCTCTCCGCCTTGGAATCCCGCCGTGCTCAGTGTCCTGCTTTGAGTGAACAAGAGGGCGCGTGCTCCTCCGCTGCTGCCGCTCTCCACTCATAGAAGTGACGTGTCATTTCACATTCCTCTCATTCACTCAAGGAATTCAGCCATTCGTGCTCAATGTGAACGGGCCTATATATGCATTTCCAAGCTCTGTACAGTTATATGTACAGTGATATGTTTGTATAAAAAATAAACATATGTAAAATACGTTTCCGTATACCTCTAAATAGGTCAATTGGTCTCACAGTTACAAAATGACACTAGTATACAAGGAGCAAATATTATCACCATACAACAGTACCAGTTTACAAGGAACAAATAATATCATCATATCATGACCACATATTACTACCACATCTATATCATAAAAATGAAAGTCTGTCTGTCTGTCCGTCTGTCCCATATAGACTTCCAAACGCCTGAACAGTTTGACCCCAAATTTGGCACACAGATACATTGGGTGCCCGGGAAGGTTATTGCGAAGGTCCCGTCCCCGCCAGATGTACAGGAGAGGAGGGGGAGGGGGAAGAGTGGCGCCCCATAGAGATGAATGGGAAAATCTCCTCACTGCAAACACAGGTGATATAATTAGCTGCAGCAGACACGGCAGTTGGAGCCTTAGCAACCAATAGGATTACTGCTTTCATTTCCACAGGGAGCAATGGTTGCTAGGGAAGCTGCCTCACAACATCCACAGAAATAAATGGTAGATAACACTGTCATACCACACCTGACCAATACCGCCATACTGTGACTGGGTAACACTGTCATAACACACCTGACCAATACCACCATACTATGACTGGAAAAAACTGCTATACCAGACCTGACCAATGCCGCCATACTGTAACTGAATAACACCGCCACACCAGGCCTGACCAATACCACCTTACTGTGACTGGATAACACTGTCATACCAGACCTGACCAATACCGCCATACTGTGAATGGGTAACACTGTCATAACACACCTGACCAATACCACCATACTATGACTGGAAAAAACTGCTATACCAGACCTGACCAATGCCGCCATACTGTAACTGGATAACAACGTCACACCAGACCTGACCAATACCACCATACTGTGACTGGATAACACTTCCACACCAGACCTGACCAATACCCAGGTGCACGGGACCTCCACCAACTATATACTGCAGGTATACAGGACCCCAAACTTTACACTACAGGTATACAGGACCCCAAAAACTATACACTACAGGTATACAGGACCTCCACCAACTATATACTACAGGTATACAGGACCCCAAACTATACACTACAGGTATACAGGACCTCCACCAACTCTATACTACAGGTATACAGGACCCCAAACTATACACTACAGGTATACAGGAACCCAAAACTATACACTACAGGTATACAGGACCTCCACCAACTATATACTACAGGTATACAGGACCCCAAACTATACACTACAGGTATACAGGACCTCCACCAACTATATAATACAGGTATACAGCACCCCCACCAACTCTATACTACAGGTATACAGGACCCCAAATCTATACACTACAGGTATACAGGACCCCAAAACTATACACTACAGGTATACAGGACCTCCACCAACTCTATACTACAGTTATACAGGACCCTCAGACTATGCACTACAGGTATACAGGACCCCCGAACTATATACTACAGGTATACAAGACCTCCACCAATTATACACTACAGGTATCCAGGACCCTCAAACTATAAACTACAGGTATACAAGACCTCCACCAACTATACATTACAGGTATACAGCACCAACTATATACTACAGGTATACAGGACCCCCAAACTATACAGTACAGGTATACAGGACCTCCCTCAACTATACACTACAGGTATACAGCCCCCCCAACTACACACTACAGGTATACAGGACCCCCCCCAACTATACACTATAGGTATAAAGCCCCCCCAACTATACACTACAGATATGCAAGACCCCTAAAAACTATGCATTGTGGGTATACAGAACCCCTCCAACTAAGCACTACAGGTATACACTAATTCCACTGATTAACTCAGATGAAACAATACCTTTAGCTTGGCCTCCTGGGCACCTTAGAACAAATCTAATTAACACACTGACACTTTATACCAGGGCAGCGCCGGGTACATTTTCTAGTAATGTCTATTACCACACTGCTACTGAACAAAATACATAATACAAAGACCAATATTCCCCCTATAACATGCACAGAGAGATAACAGCTATATATATGCTCTCCACACCATATAAATATTTACAGTGCAGTTATATCCAGTTCAGTGACTTAACTGAAGAGGGGTGGTGGTGGTGGTGGGGGGGGGGGGGGACACGGACGGTCTCTTACGCTATGTGAACATAGCCCCATAGAGTAATATCTCCCCTCTGCAGCACTCATAGATTTAGGCCACTCTGTGCAGTGCCTGTATTGCGTTGCCTCTCTACAGCACCTGAATAATATTATGTTCCTCTGTGCAGCCCCATAGAGTCCCTCCTCGGCTCCTGAATAGCTGAGCTGCCTTGAGACGTCACGTCTCATGCAGCAGCTCACACCAGAAAGCCGCTGCTGGCCGGGTCTACCGGGTGGCGCGATCCGGGACCCCACGCTGGAACCGTGGAGGTAAGTGACCTCCACCGTCCATAACCACCCCCTCCCCGGCCATAGCTTAAAAATACCTGGGCCAAAGTACCCCTTTAAACCCCTCTATGCAGATTGTGAACCTACAAGGAAAATTACAGACCTCTTTGTTCTATGTAGGTGGGAAAAATTGCAAATTCGGCAGCATATCATGTACCTACTTTCCCCACTGTGTGTGTGTATGTATGTATATAAATATAATATATGTGTGTGTTTATGACGTGATATGCTAGAATGTTGAGAATGTGGGGAAATTTCGATAAAAATAACTACACAAACAGGTTTTTCAGGCAATTGAGTTATAGAGTATGGGAAAGTCAGAAAGTTCTCTTTTGTATTGTATTCACTTTGGTAGGGATTTGAAATACAATCTTGGCCTTGTTTGTAACATCCCACTGGTTTTGTGCCCTGTGTTAGCCTCACTTTCACCCCTAGTCTCCCCAATCTAATTGACATTTGGAGCCTGACCTCAGCCTAAAAAAGATCATAGAACTATTTAAGTGACAGTACCTCATCCTCTTGTTTGGTACAGCAAGGCCGGCCGCCGCCATCTTGAATACGTCACTTGCGTTCCAGCAGTGGAACGCAAAGTGACGTCATCAAGATGGCGTCACCGCCTTGCTCCACCGGAACAAGTGGATTAGGTAAAGTATAAGATACAGACTGCAAATGCAGTCTGTATCTTCATAAATAGACTTCATAAAGATACAGACTGCATTTGCAGTCTGTATCTTATACTTACCTACTCCTTTGTTCCGATGCAGTAATGCCGGCCGCCGCCATCTGATGAGGTCACGCTGGAACGCACGTGCGTTCCAGCGTGACGTCATTAAGATGGCGGCGCCCCGGCATTACTACACCGAAGAAGAGGATTAGGTAAAGAATAAGATACAGACTGCAAAGGCAGTCTGTATCTTCAGGAATAGACTTAGGGAGAGAGGACCTTTAATAATAGGGACAGTGATTTTTAGGTGATAGGTTCTCTTTAAAGTGACCACTTTATAATTAGACCAGAATTGGAACAGAAAGGAACTGCCCTAAAATCTTGGTGTAACAACTTCTATTTGTCAAATTCCAAAACGTTCTCATCATGCTAGCTGCCCTTATCTATTTGTCATGTGTTTTCTTTCTATCCTACACATCATCCATCCACCCTGTTGATTTATCCACATTTAACCCCTCTCTCCTTTCCTCCCCTAGGCATTGCTTCCGTGCCCTGTTCACTATTACTCACCACCCCATAAGTCCTTTCACAGAACAGCACAGAAGTCACTCCTACAAGTCTTTTAACCACCTGCTGTCTCTCTCTATCCTCAAAGGGTAGGCAGGGGTAGGCGATGGCCTAGAGCACCATCTGGTAATGAATGACAGGGGGCGCAGTGAGTGTCCTTGCATTATATTAAATGCATGGCCACTCACTACAGGAGCAGAGACTGATGTCTCTTCTCCTGTATGCATATTCCAGGAATATGTGCAGAAGCAGGGACTCAGTTCTGACACCGGACTCCCTGCTCCTGCACTGTATGGACGCCCCTGCTGTCAGCTGTGTCTGTGTCCTTATAAGGGCACAGACACAGCTGACAGGAAGCTCAGAGCAGGGAGCGATCAGCTGACAGCAAGCTCAGAGCAGGGAGCGATCAGCTGACAGGAAGCTCAGAGCAGGGAGCGATCAGCTGACAGCAAGCTCAGAGCAGGGAGCGATCAGCTGACAGCAAGCTCAGAGCAGGGGAGCGATCAGCTGACAGCAAGCTCAGAGCAGGGAGCGATCAGCTGACAGGAAGCTCAGAGCAGGGAGCGATCAGCTGACAGGAAGCTCAGAGCAGGGAGCGATCAGCTGACAGGAAGCTCAGAGCAGGGAGCGATCAGCTCTCTGCCCTGTGCAATTTACTTCTAGATGGGAGGCTGTGTTAGGGCTGCAATCTAGAAGTGATCTTGAGCAGCAGTGATGTCTTCCTGGTCAGGCTGCTCCATGAGATCTTTGTGCAGCCTGCACCAAGAAGCATCCAGGAGGCCACAGCAGCATGGGAACAATTGGTTAGGTGAGTAGCTGGCTTTTTTTACTTATCCAGTAAGTGGGGGACTACAGAAGGGACATTGGAGGGGGGGGGGCAAAGGAGGGGGATTATGAGGACACAGCAGGGGGACTAAAGGGGGATTATGAGGACAGAGGAGGGGGACTACAGGGGACACAACAGAAGAACTACAGGGGGAATATCAGGACACAGGAGGGGGACTACAGGGGGATTATGAGGACACAGCAGAGGGACTACAGGGGGATTATGAGGACACAGCAGAGGGAGTACAGGGGGATTATGAGAACAGAGGAGGGGCACTACAGGGGGACATAGCAGAAGAACTGCAGGAGGGATTATGACTACATGAGGAGACAGGATGGGGGGGATTATGACTATATGAGGAGACAGGATGGGGGGGATTATGACTACATGAGTAGACAGGATGGTGGGGATTATGACTACATAAGTAGACAGGATGGGGGGAGCAGACAGCGGAGGTTTATATACTACTGGGAGAGGGCACAGGGGGGCTATATACTACTGGGAGAGCACATGGGGGGGCTATAAAATACTGGGGGAGTGCATAGGGGTCTATATACTACTGGGGGAGTACACAGGGGACTATATACTTATGAAGGAACGCACAAGGGGTTTATATACAACTGGGGGAGCACACAGGGTGGCTATATACTTCTGAGGGAGCGCACAGGGGGTCTATATATTACTGGGGGCAGCACAGAAGGGGGTCCATATACTACTGGGTGCAGCACACTTAGGTCCATATAATACTGGGGCAGCACACAAGGGGTATATACTACTGGGGGCAGCACACAAGGGGTCTATATACTACTGGGGGCAGCACAAAGGGGTCTATATACTACTGGGGCAGCACAGTGGGGTCTATATACTACTCGGGGCTGCACACAAGGGCCTGATACAATGTGGGGACTGCACAGAGAGGCCTATATTATATAGGGAACTTACTACTATACTGGGGCACAGAGCATACCTTATTATTAAGTTGGGGCACAGGGACACCTTAAAACTATGGGGGCTTAGAGTGGTGTATCTACTATATAGGGCTAACGTCTGTATGCGTTGGAGCCTAAAATATTTTTCTGGCATATTCTGGAGAGAAGTTTCAAAGCCGGGGGAAGATTTCAAGGTGGCCCAGGTTGGATGGAGAGAGAAAGAAAAAGTGTAAGACTCTGATCAGAGATGACGCCACCTATGAGTCACTGGATGTAACTGTTATATGATCCGTAGTGATAGGGGTCATGGTGTGGCGGTATTATGTAATGGTATCATTGGTGATATCTTTCTGTTTTCTTCAGAGCAGGCGGGACATCACCAAAAAAGAGTGGGGGGCCCACTCTTGAGGGCTTTGCACCAGGCCCACCAGTGTATTAAAACCACCCTGATCTGTCCCCCTTTTGACACTCCTTACCCATTCATATACAGAAATCTGCATGGTATCAGCACTGATCAACTGATAGAATCACTACAATCCTCAATCTCATCTCTCTCCTGTCCAAATATAGCTGCCAAACATTACCAAAACACCCTGAAAACTACCCTAGACACCTTAGCTCCCCCTCTTAAAGGGTCAGGGCCAAATTTACTCTTAAAGGGACCGTACCAAAGTGGCCCTTAAAAAGGGCGGTACCAAAGTCACTCTTAATTAGCTCTTTATGGTCGGACCTAAATGAGCTCTTAAAGGGATAGTACCAAAGTCTCTCTTAAAGGGGCAGTACAAAGGGCCAGGGCAAAATTTGCTCTTAAAGGGATAGTATCAAAGTTGCTCCTAAAGGGGCGCTACCAAAGGCACTCTTAAAGGGATAGTATCAAAGTCGCTCTTAAAGGGACAGTACATAAGTCACTCTGAAAGGGACAGTACCAAAGTCGCTCTTAAAGGGCTGGGGCCAAATTCGCTCTTAAAGTACTGATATTGCTGTGTTCATAGTTTACTTCAGACAAATGATCAAGTTGCTTGTTCAAGAGAAAAATGAACTTTTATCACCTTGTTATTGCGCCACCAGGGCGGGGCTAGTCCACGAAGCGCCACATCGCTCCGCCCACTCCACCGCCGTTTACTACGCCCCCTTTGCTACGTCATTTCTTCAGGCCGCTCTGCTGCAGCGGCCTCCGTCTTTTTTGGCCCTCCCAGCCTGTGCAGGGACGTTGGGAAGTGCGCGTTCACATCACCCAGAGCGTGATCTTCTCCTGCACCAACCAGCCTGGCTGTGCTTGCGTTCGCATAGCCCGCGGCTGTCAGGTGCAGGCATGGTGGGGCTGTGTGCATTCCATCTGTGCCCTGTTGTCCCCCGGACCTCTCGCTGCTGGCTGTGCTGACGTCCGCACCGCCAGCAGCAATCTGATGCAGTAGTGCACAGGCGCAGTCCGAACAGCTAGTAAAATTGTTGGCCGCCCGCAGCTTTCTTCTCTGTCACACACTGGCCACCACCGGCACAGTGCAAGCAGGACGGCCGCACTGCGCCTCTACCGCATCAGATCGCTGCTGGCTGTGCAGACGCCGGCACAGCCAGCAGCGAGAGGTCCGGGGGACAACAGGGCACATATGGACTGCACACAGCCCCACCATGCCTGCACCTGACAGCCACGGGCTATGCGAACGCAAGCACAGCCAGGCTGGTTGGTGCAGGAGAAGATCACTTACCCAGTGAGCCTGTGCGGTAAATGAAGGGGACGCACGCGCATGACGCTCTGGGTGATGTGAACACGCACGTCCCGACGTCCCTGCACAGGCTGGGAGGGCCAAAAAAGACGGAGGCCGCTGCAGCAGAGCGGCCTGAAGAAATGACGTAGCAAAGGGGGCGGGGTCAATTGCGGTGGAGTGGGCGGAGCGATGTGGCGCTTCGGGACTAGCCCCGCCCAGGTGGCGCAATAACAAGGTGATAAAAGTTCATTTTTCTCTTGAACGGGCATTACCAAAGTCGCTCTTAAAGGGACAGGGCCAAATTAGCTCTTAAAGAGCCAGACCCAAATTAGCTGTTAAGTGTTTGTTCCAAATTCACTTTTAAAGGGGTTGTACCAAAGTCACTATTAATGGCACTGTACCAAAGTCGCTCTTAAAAGGATGGTACCAAAGTCGCTCTTTAAGGGCCATTACCAAAGTTAACCATAAAGGGACAGTGCATAAGTCGCTCTTAAAGGGACAGTGCATAAGTCGCTCTTAAAGGGACAGTGCATAAATCGCTCTCAAAGGGACAGTACTAATGTCGCTTTTAGACGGTCAGTATCAAAGTCGTTCTTAAAGGGCAAGCCAAATTCACTCTTAAAGGGACAGTACATAAGTCTATCTTAAAGGGACAGTATCCTAGTTACTCTTAAAGGGACAGTACCAAAGTTGCTGTTAAAAAGACAGTACCAAAGCCACTCTTAAAGGGACTGTACCAAAGTTGCTCTTAAAGGGACGATACCAAAGTCGCTCATAAAGGGATGGTACCAAAGTCAGGGAGTTTGAGGCCTCCTAAAGAGTTAGCTAAATCCGCCTTGCAATACCAGTCTGTAAGTCGCTTTTAAAAGAACAGTACATAAGCTGGTCCTAAAGGGACAGTACATAGGTCGCTCTTAAAGGGTTGGCACTAGAGATGAGCGAACCAGGTTCGGGTTCGAGTCCATCCGAACCCGAACTTTGGGCATTTTATTAGCTGGGGCTGCTGAACTTGGATAAAGCTCTAAGGTTGTCTGGAAAACATGGATACAGCCAATGACTATATCCATGTTTTCCACATAGCCTTAGGGCTTTATCCAACTTCAGCAGTCACCGATAATCAAATGCCGAAAGTTCGAGTTCTGATGGACTCGAGCATGCTCGAAGTTCGCTCATCTCTAGTTAGCACCAAAGTTGCTACTTAAGGACACTACTAAAGCCGTTCTTAAAGGGACGGTATCAAAGTCGCTCTTAAAGGGAGGGTATGAAGGGGTAAAGTTTCTCTTAAAGCCAAGTCACTGTTAAAGGGACGCTCTTTTTAAGCACTATGTATTTCCCTTAAAATTTCCCTTGAAAGTTCCTCATGGCTGTCCCTAAAGGGGCTTTACACGGGCTGAATATTGTGCAAAAAAAGTAAAATCGTTCAAAAGTAGGGCTAATCTTCTGGTGTGAACACGGCAATGATTCAAGTATGAGCAAAATATGGTTCATATGTCATCGATTGCATCTTTTGAGCTGACCGCAAAACCATTGTGAAGTCTTTCAGTGTAAACACTAATCGTTCACAGTACATAAATATGAACGCAATCTATATAATAAAAATGAAAGTCTGTATGTGTGTCTGTCTGTCTGTTCGTCTGTCTGTCCCATATAGACTTCCAAACGCCTGAACTGTTTGACCCCAAATTTGGCACACAGATACATTGGATGCCCGGGAAGGTTAGAGCGAAGGTCCCGTCCTTGCCAGATGTACAGGAGGGGAGGGGGAAGGGGAAGACCGCCCCATATAAATGAATGGCAAAATCTCCACACTGCACACACAGGTGATATAATTAGCTGCAGCTCTGCCCAGGAGAAACGGCAGTTGGAAGCCTTAGCAACCAATAGGATTACTACTTTCATTTTCACAGTAAGCTGTGGTTGCTAGGGCAGCTGCCTCACAACATCCACAGAAATGATAGACTCCCTACTCCATCTATACAGTACATGTTTATACAGGGCACTACAGGTATACAGGACCCCCTACTCCAACTATACAGTACATGTATACAGGGCAGTATTACCAGCTGCTGCTGCCCTAAGCACTAAACCTGAGGATGCCCCATCTTCACTCACTAATTAGCATCATAATAGATTGGTAGGTAATAGCTCCAGAGGTCACATTTAACACCACCATATCAGACCTGAACAATACCGCCACACCAGACCTGACCAATACCACCACAATATGACTGGATAACACTGCCATACCAGACCTGACCAATACCGCCACACTGTGACTGGATAACACTGCCATACCAGACCTGACCAATACCGGCACAATGTGACTGGATAACACTGCCATACCAGACCTGACCAATACCGCCACACTGTGACTGGATAACGCTGCCATACCAGACCTGACCAATACCACCACACTGTGACTGGATAACGCTTCCATACCAGACCTGACCAATACCACCACACTGTGACTGGATAACACTGCCATACCAGACCTGACCAATACCGCCACACTGTGACTGGATAACACTGTCATACCAGACCTGACCAATACCGCCACACTGTGACTGGATAACACTGCCATACCAGACCTGACCAACACCGCCACACTGTGACTGGATAACACTGCCATACCAGACCTGACCAATGCCGCCACACTGTGACTGGATAACACTGTCATACCAGACCTGACCAATACCGCCATACTGTGACTGGATAACACCGCCACACCAGACCTGACCAATACCGCCATATTGTGACTGGATAATACTGCCATACCAGACCTGACCAATACCACCATACTGTGACTGGATAACACTGCCATACCAGACCTGACCAATACCGCTATACTGTGACTGGATAACACTGCCATACCAGACCTGACCAATACCGCCATACTGTGACTGGATAACACTGTTATACCACACCTGACCAATACCGCCATATTGTGACTGGATAACACCGCCATACCGCCATCCCCTCTGTCTGTCCTACCCACCCTCATCCACACTATAAATTACATCCACATTAGCCCCTCTCTCCTCTCCTCTCCTATGTATACCTCCCATGCCCTGTACACTCTCACTCACCTCACTACAACTCCTTTCACTGTGCAGCACAGAAGTCGCTCTCACAAGTCTTTTAACCTCCTGCTTAACCACCTGCTGTCTCTCTCTATCCTCCTGCTTCTGGCTGCTGGTGACATCTCTCCTAATCCTGGTCCTCCCTCCTTTACTGCTAATCCTTCTCTTTCACTCCCATCCAAAAACTGTTTTAATCTCACTAAGAACCGCTATCTGCCATCCTCCCTTTCCTCTGTCTCTCCAGCATCCTTCACCTGCGCCCTCCTGAACTCTCGCTCAGTGTGTAACAAACTCACTGAGATTCATGATCTCTTCATTAACAAATCCTTCACCCTTCTGGCCCTCACTAAAACCTGGCTGCAACCATCGGACACTGCTTCCCCAGCTGCTCTATCCTATGGTGGTTTCCATCTCTCTCACACCCCCAGACCTGAAGGTAGGCATGGCGGAAGAGTTGGGGTTCTCCTTTGCCCGCAGTGCACCTTCCAGGTAATCTCACCTGAGCCCTCACTCTCATTCCCCTCCTTCGAGCTTCACACCCTCAGACTCTTCCGCCCACTCCCCCTTAGAGTGGCTGTAATCTACCGTCCCCCTGGCTCTCCTCGACAATTCCTCGACCACTTTGCCACCTGGCTCCCTCATTTCTTATCTACAGAAGTTCCCACACTCATTCTGGGTGACTTCAACATCCCTATTGATACTCCCATCTCCCCTGCTGCCTCTCAGTTGCTCTCCTTAACCTCCTCCTTCGGCCTTTCACAACTAACCAACTCTCCCACACACAATGGTGGGAATTACCTGGATCTGATCTTCTTCCGCCACTGTTCTGTTTCTAACTTTTCTCACATCTGAGCTATCAGACCACAACCTCCTCTCTTTCTCAATTACCAACATCTGCCCCCATCCTGACACTCCTACCCCATACATATACAGGAATCTGTGTGATATTAACACTCCTCAACTCATAGACTCCCTTCAATCCTCACTGTCCCCAATCTCATCCCTCACCTGCCCAAACATGGCCACACAACACTACCACAACACCCTGAAAACGACCCTAGACTCTGTAGCTCCCCCTACTCTCCGCACACCCCGCCACAGATGCCAGCAGCCCTGGCACACCCCGGAAACTCGCTTTCTTCGGCGGTGCTCTAGGGTGGCTGAACGTCTGTGGAGGAAATCTAGAACCTCAGCAGATTTCATTCACTACAAATTCTCTCTCAAATCTTATTACTCTGCCCTTCACCTTGCCAAACAGGCTTACTTCACCTCTCTCATCTCTTCACTCTCAAACAATCCAAAACGCCTCTTCAACACCTTTAACTCTCTTCTGAAGCCCAAAGTTCAGACACCCATCACTGACCTCTGCGCAGAAGACCTGGCCTCCTTCTTTAAAACCAAAATTGACACTCTCCGCTCCGATATCACCTCCCAGCCCCAAAGTCCCATAGCTCCTATTACTTCTCCCATAGATACCCTTCCCTATCCCCCTTCGCTCTCAGCCTTTGACCCAGTGACAGAGGAAGAAGTTGCCAAGCTCCTCTCGCCCCACTACCTGCCCTAGTGACCGTATTCCCTCACACCTCCTCCAGTCCCTCTCTCCTGCTGTCACTACTCACCTCACTAAAATATTCAACCTCTCCCTCTCCTCTGGTATCTTTCCCTCCTCATTCAAACACTCTATTATAATCCCACTGCTGAAAAAACCTTCTCTAGACCCATCCTGTGCAGCCAACTATCGGCCTGTTTCTAATCTGCCTTTCATCTCTAAGCTCCTGGAACGTCTTGTCTACTCTCGCCTTACTCACTATCTCTCCGATAACTCTCTTCTTGACCCTCTACAGTCTGGTTTCCGATCCCTTCTCTCCACTGAAACTGCTCTTACCAAGGTGTCAAACGACCTCCTGAAGGCCAAGTCACAAGGAAACTACTCCTTGCTGATTCTCCTGGATCTATCAGCAGCGTTTGACACTGTGGATCTCCAGCTTCTCCTCTCCATGCTCAGCTCTCTTGGCCTCAAGGACTCTGTTCTCTCTTGGTTCTCTTCCTACCTCTCTGACCGCTCCTTCAGCGTATCCTTCTCTGGCTCTACTTCTGGTCCTCTACCTCTTAATGTCGGAGTTCCCCAGGGGTCAGTCCTGGGTCCCCTCCTCTTCTCCCTCTATACAGCCCCCCATCGGACAGACCATCAGCAGGTTTGGTTTCCAATACCACCTTTATGCTGATGACACCCAGTTATACACTTCTTCCCGAGACATCTCCCCTGCCTTCCTGCAAAATACCAGGGACTGTCTATCTGCTGTCTCTAACACTATGACCTAAACCCGAGATCTCCCTCTCAGTCTGTGGTACTAGCATAACTCCTGTGCATCAAGCTCGATGTCTGGGGGTCATGCTAGACTCTGACCTATCCTTCACTCCCTACATCCAAGCTCTTACACGCTCCTGTCACCTACATCTCAAAAACATCTCCAGAATCCGTCCATTTCACACCACTGACACTGCTCAGACTTTGACTGTCGCCCTGATCCATTCCCATCTTGACTGCTGTAACTCCCTGCTAATCGGTCTTCCCTTCTCTAAGCTCTCCCCTCTCCAGTCTATCCTGAACGCAGCAGCCAGGCTAATCTTCCTCTCCATCCACTATACTAACGTCTCCCCTCTGTGCCAGTCACTGCACTGGTTACCCATTAAATCCAGTATCCACTTCAAACTCCTCACCATAACCCATAAAGCTCTCCACAACTCTGCCCCTCCATACATCTCCTCCCTCATCTCCACCTATCATCCTTCCCGTGCTCTACGCTCTGCAAATGATCTAACTTTAACATCTTCCATAATCAGAACATCTCATTCCCACCTCCAAGACTTCTCTCGTGCTGCACCAATTCTCTGGAACGCCCTACCCAAACACTTCAGACTCATACCCAATACTCACAGTTTCAAGCGTGCCCTGAAGACTCATCTCTTCAGGCTCGCCTATAACATTCCCTAAACTGTTTCCCCCTTCTGTTGTTTCCCTCGCTCTATATCTCTGACGGTTCCTGCACTTTATATGTTTACTTGCATCAGACATTGGCGTTGCTACTGGCTTATCCTGTATTTCTAACTATGTACAATGGCTGGACCATGAACAAATAAAGCACTTATGCCTGGTGTCTGTAAATTATAGGCCAGGTTCAGACTATGTAACTGTGCGGCTGTATTTGCGGCTGTAATTGTGCGGCGGTATTTTTGGTGGTTCATGCGTACGCTGGAAAGTATACGATATACGGCTGCACAGTGCACACTATGTATGAATCTACGGCCCTATCGTAAACGGACCCGTAAAAAATTAACAAGACCATTGTTTGCGGCTGGACATGCGGCCGTGGATTGACAGGCGGTCCGTACGGAGTACTTCAAAAATAGCCGGCAATGATGCCGAATGCCGATGCCTCTAATAGTTAATATATTAAATTAATAAAACACATTTTCTTTGTAATAAAGTCCCTTTCGTTGTTCAATAATTTAATTCTAACAAATCCATCATTGTGCAATTAAATATACTGTTAAAATAAATATATATATATAAATAAATGTATATTTGTATATATATTTATTTTTTGACAGTATATTTAATTGCACAATGATGGATTCGTTAGAATTAAATTATTGAACAACGAAACTGATTTTATTTCAACAAAAATGTGTTTTATTAATTAAATATTAATTAGTACAGGAAGCTCCAGTAAGCCGTTAATTCATATTGCCGGCAATAGAGCATTCTGTACTAATCATCACTTTACTGTAATTAAAACATCAAATGTTTCTTCTAATTATGTTATCACAATAGCATTATTAGAAGAAACATTTAGAATTATATGTGCGCTCAGCCAGTGGCGGTCTTTGGCACCAAGCACCCCAAGCGATCGCTTGGGGCCCCCAGCATCCAGGGGGGCCCCCACGCCCCGCTCTTGTGCTCAAGACCGCTGGACAGGGCCGCTGCCCCGCTCGCTGCTGCCATCTGAACTGTAACTATGAGCACTCGTAATGAGCGCTCATAGTTACATGCAGCAGCACTGACAGGGCGGGAGACATTGGCTCCCTTCCTGTCAGTCACAAGTGGCAGCCTTGTCCTTGTGGTGCCGGCGCTCCAGTGACATCACTGGAGCATCGGCGCCAGGACAAGGGGAGTGCGGCCTCTTGTGATCACAGGGAAAACCCTTCCTGCGGCCACAAGAGTGAAGAGAAGAGCAGACGCCCGGACCCAGGTGAGTATAAGTGTTTGTTTTATTGTGTTATATACTATATGGGAGGAGGAGCACACAGGGGTCTGTTTAACTGGGGGAGCGCACATCGGGGGTCTATATAAATGGGGGGAGCACACAGGGGGGCTATATAACAGGGGGAGCACACAGGGGGGCTATAGACTACTGGGGCTTCACAGAGGGGTCTATATACTACTGAGGGCAGCACACAGGGGGTCTATATACTACTTGGGGCAGCAGAATGGAGTCTATATACAACTTGGAGAGCACACAGGAGGTCTATATCCAAGTGGGGGAGCAAACAGGGGGGCTATATACTACTGGTGGGGCACACAGGGGGTCTATATATTACTGGGGGAACATACAGGGGGTCTATATTCTACTTGTGAGGCACACAGGTGGTCTATTTATAACTGGGGGAGCACACAGGGGTCTGTATACTACTGGGGCAGCACACAAGGGGTCTATATAATACTGGTGGGGCAAACAGGGGGTCTATATACTACTGGGGGAAACACACCAGAGGTTTATATACTACTGGAGGAGCACACAGGAGGTCTATATCCAAGTGGGTGAGCACACAGGGGGGCTAAATACCCCTGAGGGAGCACACAGGGTGCCTATATACTAGTGGGGGAGCACACAGGGGGTATATATACCAGGGGCAGCACAGAGGGGGTCTATATACTTCTGGGGGAGCACACAGGAGGTCTATATACTTCTGGGGGAGCACACGGGGGGCCATATATAACTGGGGGAACACACAGGGGTCTATATACTACTGGGGGAAGAAAACAAGGGGTATATACTACTGGGGGCAGGACGCAAGGGGTATATACTATTGGGGGCAGCACACAAGGAGTATATATTACTGGTGGTAGCGCACAAGGGGTATATACTACTGGGGGCAACACACAGCGGTCTATTGTTTTGGAACGCGTGTCGAGGGGGGGCCCCAGACATAACTTCGCTTGGGGCCCCAGAAATGCCAAGACCGCCCCTGCGCTCAGCTGATTGGCTGATCGGCTCAGCGCACATATAATTAGCGGGTCCGCAGCACAGTGACTTCATTGTGCTGCGGACCAGCGAAGAGGACACATCGGGGTGAGTATACAGATCTTCCCACCCCCTTCCCTGCACTGCACCCCTCCCAGCAAGGAAGGGGGGTCACTTAACCCCTTCCTTGCTGGGATGGGTGCAGTCTGACATCAGTCTGGCCCCCAAGGGGTTAAGGGGGATACAATACATCCTCCCTTAACCCCTTGGGGGCCAGACTGTAAGCAGCGATCTGTAAAGATGCTGCACACTGTAAGGAGCACAACACTGCTCACAATGATGGGTGTTGTGCTCCTGTTTGTGTGTTTTTTGTGTGTTTCTCCCTTTTTGTTTTTCAGATATCGGTATCCTGGGGATTACGTCGGATTCCGTGGACTACGTCGATGACCAGCGGTTGTTTGTTGTTTTTTTTTTATAAAATGGTCAATGAGGGGTGTGGGGGTGTTTTTATTTGAATAAAAAAAATTTTTAACTTGTGTCTTGTCTTTATTTCTTTACTTTATAGACTTAGTAGTGGAAGCCGTCTAATAGACGGAATCCATTACTAAGTTGGGGCCTAGTGTTAGCCGGTATAAAATGGCTAACACTAACCCCTATTATTACCCCAGTACCCAATGCCACCAGGGGTACTGGGAAGAGCCGGGTGCCAGTGGTCCCGGAGCGTCAAAATTGGCGCTCCTGGACCGGGCGGCAGCAGGCTGGTAAGATTTAGGCTGGGGAGGGCCTAAACCAATGGCTCTTCCCACCCTAGTGTTACCAGGCTGCTGTCGTTTGGTTTTTAACCCGGCTGGTTATAAAAATAGGGGGGACCCTATGCGTTTTTTTTATTATTTATTTATTTAAAAATTAATAAAACACATTTTCGTTGAAATAAAATCAGTTTCGTTGTTCAATAATTTAATTCTAACGAATCCATCATTGTGCAATTAAATATACTGTCAAAAAATAAATATATATATAAATATACATTTATTTATATATATATTTATTTTAACAGTATATTTAATTGCAAAATGATGGATTCATTAGAATTAAATTATTGAACAACGAAAGGGACTTTATTACAAAGAAAATGTGTTTTATTAATTCAATATATTAAACATGAGAGGCATCGGCATCGGCATACTGCAGAGGATCGCAAACCCCGGTAATAGCGATTCATGTAAACTGTTTCCCTGCTTTCCCAGATGCATCCAGAGGTGTTTGCATCACTTTCTTAAGATTTTATTTGTTATTTTTAGTTGAACCAGATTTCCAAGTAAATGACCGTATGTTTTCAGCCGCATGTCTATTTTTTCCCACGGCCCTAGTTTCATCCGCACATTTACAGCCGCATAAAAAATACAGCCGCACAGTTACATAGTGTGAACCTAGCCTTACTGTGTATTATGTACCTCTGTACTGTATGCATAGGAAAAAAAAGCGCTGTGGAATCTGTTGGCGCTATACAAATAAATTTATTATTATTATTATTATTATTATTATTATTAATATTATTATACCAGACCTGACCAATACCGCCATACTGTGACTGGATAACACTGCCACACCAGACCTGACCAATACTACCATACCCCCCTTCGAAAAGACACTAGATTTTCTGGCAAGTTTGAACAGGATGTGGAAGACTAGAAAAATAAAAAAATTAAAAAGTTGTTTCCTTCCCCCTGCTCCCTGGGGCTGCCCCCATGCAAGGTGCTGCCCTAGGCAGACCACGAGTGCCTAATGGTAAATACGACCCTGCAGGTATACAGGACACTACAGGTATACAGGACCCCAAAACTATACACTACAGGTGAACGGGACCTCCACCAACTATATACTACAGGTATACAGGACCCCAAAACTATACACTACAGGTATACAGGAACTCCACCAACTGTATACTACAGGTATACAGGACCCTCAAACTATACAGTACAGGTATACAGGACCCCTGAACTATATACTACAGAACACTAAAGGTATACAGGACCCCAAAACTATAAACTACAGGTTTACGGGACCCCAAAAGTATACACTACAGGTATACAGGACCTCCACCAACTGTATACTACAGGTATACAGCACCTCCACCAACTCTATACTACAGGTATACAGGACCCTCAAACTATACAGTACAGGTATACAGGACCCCTGAACTATATACTACAGAACACTACAGGTATACAGGACCCCAAAAGTATACACTACAGGTATACAGGACCTCCATCAACTATATACTACAGGTATACAGGATCCCAAACTATACACCACAGGTTTACAGGACCCCAAAACTATACACTACAGGTATACAGGAACTCCACCAACTCTATACTACAGGTATACAGCACCTCCACCAACTCTATACTACAGGTATACAGGACCACAAACTATAAACTACAGGTATACATGACCCTAAAACTATACACTACAGGTATACAGGACCTCCACTAACTATATACTACAGGTATACAGGAACCCAAAACTATAAACTACAGGTATTCAGCACCTCCACCAACTTTATACTACAGGTATACAGGACCCCCAAACTTTACACTACAGGTATACAAGACCTCTACCAACTATAAACTACAGGTACACAGGACCCCCAAACTATACATTACAGGTATATAGGACCCCCAAACTATATACTACAGGTATACAAGACCTCCACCAACTATACACTACAGGTATCCAGGACCCTTAAACTATAAACTACAGATATAGAAGACCTCCATCAACTATACATTACAGGTATACAGCACCTTCACCAACTATATATTACAGGTATACAGGACCCCCAACTATACAGTACAGGTATACAGGACCTCTACCAGCTATACACTGCAGGTATACAGTACTTCCCAAACTATACAGTACAGATATACAGCCCCCCCCAATTATACACTACTGGTCTACAGGACCTCCCTCCACTATACACTACAGGTATACAGCCCCCACCCCAACTACACATGACAGGTATACAGGACACCCTCAACTATACACTACAGGTATACAGCCCCCCCAACTATACACTACAGGTATACAGGACGGATGTTTGATGTTTTTAGTTTATTTCTAATGTGCATAAGCTACAATTTACATAAACAGTGCAGAACTGTCGGGTATATAGGGACATATAGGGCTACTGGCAATTTCCCCTTAAACAAAAAAAACAAGGACATAGATTTGCCTCCTGGGCACCTTAGAATAAATCTAATTAACACACAGACACTTTATACCCGGGCAGCGTCAGGTACATTTTCTAGTTATGAATATTCACAGAATATACACAATGCAATTACGATCACATTAACCACTTTTCATAGTGATTTATCTTCTTGTCTAAATTTGTTTAAAAGAAAAAAAAAATCATCACTTGTTGCTTGTTATCTGTGTGTGTAACACCTGGAAGCTGAGTCCCAGGCAGGGTCAGGTATGTAAGAGGGTAGTAAGGAGGTGTTACAGCTTGCTGCACTTCAGGAGCTCAGAAAAACCTCTTTGACTCTTTGTGCTAAAGAATAAATGCATTTTTCTATGTTCTGGGAGCACAGCCAGATAGGAGAATTTAGGGGTGCACAACAGGCGTAGTAAAGTAGGTGCTATTTCCGGAAGGGTATTAACCTAAAAACCATGTATTGAAGGATCCAAAGGATGCAAAGTGAAGTGATCAAAGTTTATTAACAGTGTGTCGTAGGGCAAGGATAGATGTAAGTTATATATAAAGCACTTCATTGATACATGGCAATGAAAGTTAGTGTGCGACAAAGGGATGTTTTGACCTGCCCGAGGTGTTTCTCAATGTTGCAGTGATAGAGCTGTCCTGCTTGCCTGTTAAAGTGACTGTACCACCAGGCCCAGGCAGAAGCACTGGAGGCGGGCTGACCCACCCTTAGTGGGAGGAAACCCTAGCCCCTCTATGATAGGGTTCCATTGATTCTAATAGAGTCAAGTTATGGAGGGGCTGGGGTTTCTTCTCACTGGGGGTGGGTCGGCCCGCCTCCAGTGCTTCTGCCTGGGCCTGGTGGTACAGTCACTTTAAAGGGGTTATCCAGCGCTACAAAAACATGTCCACTTTCCCTCTACTGTTGTCTCCAGTTTGGGTGGGGTTTTGAAACTCAGTTCCATTGAAGTAAATGGAGTTTAATTGCAAACCGCACCTGAACTGGAGACAACAGTAGAGGGAAAGTGGACATGTTTTTGTAGCGCTGGATAACCCCTTTAAGCTATTATGCACCTATACAACTCAAGCTGTATTATGAGCCATGCATGAGTCATTAACTGATAGGAAGAGCCTTTTTAAAGCCAGTAAGTAATGTCAGTAAAGACGCTGAAGCATTAAAGGGGCACTCCAGCAAAAAAAAAATCTTTTAAATCAGATGGTGTTGGAAATGCCAGAATTTGAAACTTACTTTCATTAAAGAAATTCTACAGTCTTCCAGTACTTATGAGCTGCTGTATATCCTGCAAGAAGTGGTGTATTCTTTCCAATCTGACACAATGTTTTCTGCTGCCACCTCTGTCCGTGATGGGAACTGTCCAGATAGCAAATCCTCATAGAAAACCTCTCCTGGTCTCCAGACTGAAAAGAATACACCACTTACTGCATGGAATAGAGCAGTTGATAAGTACTGGAAGACAAGAGATTTTTTAATAGAAGTAAATTACAAATCTCTGTTACTTTCTGGCACCATTTTTTGCTGGAGTACCCCTTTAAAATATAGAGGTGAACAGAATTACTAGGAATAAGCATACCAATGTGCCACAAGGAATTACAAATCAGACTACTGAACCATCCAGTATCATTCTGTTTCCTATCCACCTTCTTCTGAGTCACAGATCACCAAGAGCCAGGTGATGGCAGTATGTGTTCAGGGTGCTACTCTAATGGTGCGTTTACACAAATAGATTTCTGACAGATTATTGAAGCCAAAGCCAGGAATGGATTTGAAAAGAGGAGAAATCTCAATCTTTCCTTTATCACCTGTTCTCTGTTTATAGTCTATTGCTGGCTTTGCTTCAAAAATCTGTCAGATAAATCTATCTGTGTAACTGCACTCTAACATGATAATCTCCTTTGCCAATGAAATGTAATGTAGTGTTAAGATGACTTGTATTATCAGCGGTCCTTTAGCATGAATTTATTTAATTTAAGCTGATGCCCTAATTGATCTCTTTGACATTTTAGAAGTGATGCACAGAAATAATCCAGTAAAACCAGGTAACTCCAGTTTGAGTTTTAATTAGAAAATAATTATATACTTATATGCTTCACAAACACTATAAACAAAAGCGGTTAACATACATTTATAAAGCCAAATACAATATGAATGATTTGTCTGCCATTAAAACACAGCCACCATTTCATTTTATACCACGCTGTAAAAAAATAGAGGTACAAGGAGAATCAGCAGCTAGCTGCAAATTGCCCTGGAATACATCTCATTTGCACTTTAAGGGAAAAAAATGCATAATATGTGTCCATTTTTTCCCTAAATTATAATGTTATGAGCCAAAATGTGTAAGCCAAAGCCAGGAAGTCTTAATTCGGTAGTAGTGGTTCATGTTACTGACTGTATATATTTTTCCATATTTCTTAAACTTAAAAGAATAATATATCCCCAGTATAAAATATGTTGTAACTTAGGAAATATATTATGGTAGTTTTTAATGGTGTAATGAGGTTCTGTCACTGACTTCATCAGTTCATCATTGTAAGCCACACAGTAATATATAAATGCAGGTTTTTCCTTTAGGCTACATTACATTTTCCTGTGCATTAGCTCACGTTTGCCATCAGTAGCCGAATAATACTGTAGCTTGGATTGTTGGCCGTTTGTACTCTGTTAACAAATGTATATCAAAATAACTTCAAACCAATAATCTATACATCTCTTAACTATGACACAAGAAACATGTTCATTCTTTAGACGGACGACGGAATCCGTCCGTGCATAGAATGGAGTCTATGACACGGGTGGAGACGCGCACGCCCGCATCAGTCTACTGGTGGGTGTGAGCTGCGGAATGCACGACGGGACATCCGTCTCCATTCTGCAGTGTGCACGTACCCTTAATCAGGAAAATCCTGGCAATAATGCATTCCCTCTGTTTAAGGCTGTGTTCATACGTTGCAGTTTGCAATGCATTGCCATGACAGAACTGCAACAGTACTGCAATAAAACTGAGGTTTAAATGTAACATGAACTTCCAGGGGATTCCGCCACTTGTCCCCCCATGCTCCCGCTTGAAGTTCCACCCGTCCCATAGGTTGTATTCTATGCTCAGGCAGATTCCGTCATCTGCCCAAAGAATTGACATGATTGGTGGAATGTGCCTAAGCATAGAATGGAGCTTATGGGATGGGCGGAACTTCAAATGAGAGCATGCATGGAATGCGCTGGAAGTTATCCGCATGGATGTGCACATACCCTTACAGAGCATATGGTCATATCACCAGACATCACCATATCACCATACTTGATGTATGTTTTAGATAAGCAAGCTTATGGCCAAATTTAAATATTTTTATTTTATAAATAATAATAAAGTACATAAAAAGTTTGGAAGTACATAGTGTCATCAATCTTGTATTACTCCTGAGTTATAGACTATACCATAGTCCAAAGTTGCATTCACAGTTCTGGAGGCTTCCCAGCTGTAATCTGTCAACGCTGCTTGACTGCTCAATAAAGATCTGTATTATCAGAACTATCATTGGAACACAGTAATTTGGTGTCAGAAACCTAACAGCTGCTTCATAGGAGCTCAACGTCTGGTGCGTTTACACAGACAGATTTATCTAACAGATTCTTGAAGCCAAAGCCAGGAATGGATCTGAAAAGAGGAGGAATCAGTCTTTCCTTCATGACCTGATCTCTGTTCATAGTCTGTTCCTGGTTTTGGCTTCAGAAATTTGTCAGATAAATCTGTCTGTGTAAACGCACCATGAGGGTCCATTTACACAGAAAGATTATCTGACAGATTATCTGCCAAAGATTTAAAGCCAAAGCCCGGAATGGATTTGAAAAGAGGAGAAATCTCAGGCTTTCCTTTATGACCTGTTTCCTGTTTATAGTCTGTTTCTGGCTTTGACTTCAAATGTTTGGCAGATAATCTTTCTTTGTAAATTGACCCTAAGGCTGTGTTCACATGTCTTTTTTTTGCATTTATAATCAGTTTTTGCCACGTTTTCCCCTTATTTCAGCACATTTTGAGCAAGTAAAATTGTGCTATTTTTGACTTAGCAGTTTAGAATGAATCTCTCAACAGGCTTGTTAACTTTATCCAATAACAACCAGGTGAACTGTGAACGCAGCTCACGGCTGTAACATAGGCTGCAACTTATCATCTATACAAGATGAGCATTGGGATGTATACAAATATTGTGAAAAAGTCATTTAAGCCAATCTATCTAGATATGAGCACAGGTCGAGCATCCTCGAGTCAGATAGTTCGGCATTTGATTACTGGAGGCTAAAGAAGTTGGATGCAGCCCCAGGGAGTCCAGCCTATGACTTTTTCCTCGATGTAATACATCCATAAGGTAGTTCCAAAGGTGCATGAATATACAGAAGTTGAATGCATTAAATTCTGTCTATGGCCAATCAACACACCCAGGTTACATTACATACAGCATATCAAGAACATGTGGTGCAGGAGCGTAAAATAAATAGAATGTGTTTACTTTGGGATTTAATATTCAGCACAAAAAAAGTGCACAACATATTTAAAAGTGTTTATACCTACTCTATACCTAAGGCCAGACAAACTTCAAGCTTCAGCATTGATAAAGCAGTGCCACATGTGATCAGGTTATCGTGAAACTGGTTTGTCTCCTTATTTGAGTATTACCTTTCTGTATGGTTTTCATTTATTTGTGTAGAAATAAATAAGCAAACCACCGCTGCAAGAAAAAGCTTTTACACAAACAAAATATTGTAAGAACTACTATATTGCTTTAAGTGACAGGTATAAGAAACAATGCCTAAATAACTATGTGGTTATACAATATAACACAAGATAAATAGAACAATTTCTACATTTTCTATCTTTCAATGTGAGGCTTGTGCAAATATGGATACATTTGTCAGTAATCCCAGACACTGAATTACATGAAAACATTTCAAGTGTATATCTCCTACACACAGCAAAGGCAGACATTTTAAATATACACAACAGTCCATCCTATCCAATCACTAAACACTTCAGTGATGTCACTGGTTCCTAAGGAAATGATTGGCAGCGTAGGATAAAGATTGAACCATCTCCTCATATAGGCTGCGGCCATCTCCATTCTGGGAAGATGGCAGATGCCCTTGAAGATTTCATGGCACTTTAATACTGAACATTTGATGTGGGAATTAGCACATGCCAAATTCTAGTGACCATGAGCCAAAACCTATTGAAGCAGGAATGTTGTGCAACCACTCTATACCTCACACTATACCAACCACCCTGACATTGCAACTACATTATATGGGGTCGTTTCATCATACTATTTGCTTACCTAAAGATTCATAGAATAGCATTTATCATAAGGAAAATGTTTTCTTCTACATACTCTTATGAAATGTCTTTTTGGTAATCCTCACATTACGTATGACTATCTGCTTAAAGATCTGTTTTTTTTTTCCATTAACAAATCTATAGAATTTCAATGGGACTTTTAAATTTGTCATCAGGGAGACTATAGGGGGAATTGTAGCCTTTCATCTACCTCTCTATTCTGAAAACATAACACATTGCACAGCTACCCCCACCCCCCTTGTCTGCTCTCTGCTCAGGTGCTCCTGTGTCCATGCCAGGTTTTGGCTAGAATTTAAGTATGGGCGCAGGTGTAAATAATGATAAATCCTGCATGTGGGGAGCATATTACACCCCTTGTGCAATGCTGTACCCCTTCCCACCTGCTTGGCAAGTGTGACACAGATTGGTAAAAATTTGCATAATTTTGTACAACTTTCTGAACATCGACATCTCTTCAGTCCTGTTGAACTGTATCCTTACCTAATTTTTGTACAATGTAGCTATATAGTAACAGGAAGATAATACAAGATTTGGGGGGGAAAAAGAGGATGTTTCAAAAGGATGCAAAATTGTGGTGTGGACCAAGCCTAAAAAGGACAGGATTAATTCAGGGAAGCTTGCACAAAAATGTCAACCATCCCCAACATTCCCATCTACTAGCTATCCAACAGCCATTAGATAGTGCTAATATAATGTGCAACTGCCTGTCAACCAGACCTGCCACATGCATAGGCCCACTGTCACTAACAATACATTCATATAGCTTGCACCATGTCATGATGATGATGAAGATTTCTATGAGCAAAATAAGGTGTATCTGGTTTGCAGCCATCTAGACCTAAAAGGGATGCCTGGAATTTGAAAAATGGTTTACCCTTTTGTTTTTCCATTGGCTTTAATGGGAATGAGCTATAATATCAGACAGCCCATAGTCTAATGTTTTAACTAGTGGACATATTTCACCAGATAGCACCTAATATTTAAGCTTATTCAAGCCCCAATTGTTCATTATGTCTATTTAATACTGTATCCATCCCAAATAACACTGCATGAATAAGGATATCAAGATTGTTAATACAAAAATTATGCACAGGAATTGTATTTGCTTGGAAACTGCATGAACCACAAGTCATGCACTGGGTGCTTTTCATACAAGGATGTACATTGCGCATACCATAGGGCTATGTTCACACAACATAAGTAACTTACATTGTACTGCAGTCAGAGGGAATCCCGGTCGGAGTCTATACACAAAGTATACGCTCCGGCCAGGATCCCTAGCGGACACACTAAAAACTGACATTTCAGTTTTGTGTGGCCACTATTCATTGATTAGCGGCCGCTCAAACCTGACTGGACACACAATGGAGAGTGCAGCAACGGTGAATTAGGATGCAGGTGCACACAGATGCGTCTGCATCCTAATTCAATAGAACTGAAGTTTATCAGGCCGGTAATGCCATAATGCCAGGATAAACTTCACTGACACCGGCCAATCTGTGACTCAGCCGGGTCACAGAAGGGCCGGTGTCATACGTAGTGTGAACCCGGCCTAGAGGTGAACCATGCTACAGGGCAATTTCAGTGACAGAACCCAGCTTGGACTGGACTCATTTGTCTTGTTACTGGGTGTCAGGAACGTACAGTACGCACTCACCTCTCCAGTGAAATGGTATAATTTATAATTATAACTGAATTTTTGTGAAATTAGTGTTAAAAGGTAAGAAATGGAGTAAAGTGCGAAACAATCCTCAAAACACTTTTTCTATCTGTCCTGCATAGCAACACCTGCCGCCATAATGGGGGCTCTTTATGAACTTTGCTTGGGTTTCCTTATTTCTAAGATGTCAGTTTTCTTAATATTTGATATTGATATTTGATATTTGGAGAGGGAATTCAAAATTATTTTGACAGCCCAGAGATGGGTCCCGAATGATTTTATACAGCAGAAGTAAAAAAGAAGGATCATATTGCCTATCAGAAGTGGGAATCTTAAAAAACATATATAATTTCTTAACACTAATAATGACTTGCTTGAATTTATTTGGGGATGATGTGTCTCCTTAGGGAGACTACTGAGTCTTACAAGTAAGGCAATGATTCATGAAAAAAAGGATGCAAAGTAGCTTTTTCTCCAGAAGGAAAACAGCTGGCTTTCTAGAGCGACCTGTCTCATTATAAATAAGCTAACACCCTGCTCTGTACTGATAAAGGGGGAAAACCCCGAAATAAGAGTTTCCAGATAGGTCCTCTTTTGGAGGAGATAATAGATTAGCTTATACTCCCATTCATGTTTTAAGTCGCTTTTAAGGCTCAAGCATTGCTTTATATCTCCAATAGGTGGCACTAGAGGGTCAGCTACAGCAACACATACTGACTTGTGTGTAAAAAACTTGTTTAAGGGTACAAACCCACACACCGTATACACAGAAGATATGCAGCAAAAACGCAGCAGATTTGGTGGTACAGATTTGATGCTGTGTTCAGTTATTTAGATCTAATCTGCTGCGTATTTGCTGCGTGTTTGTTGCGTATTTGCTGCGCATCGCAGCAGTAAATAAGCTGCGTATACGGTGTGTGGGTTTATACCCTCAGGGTACAAACACACACACACACCGTATACGCAACCTATTTACTGCTGCGATATGCAGCAAATACGCAACAAATACGCAGCAGATTAGATCTAAATAACTGAACACAGCATGAAATCTGCACCACCAAATCTGCTGCAGATCTGCTGCGTATCTTCTGTGTATACGGTGTGTGGGTTTGTACCCTTAATAAAACTTCCCAATTGTGATCTTTTAATAAAGGGCAGTAATGATTTCATAGGTATGAAATGAACTAAGCAAGGAAGATAGATAGCAACCACCGCTACCAAGGGTATGCATTAACTCTAAATTATACTACTGCACTAAAATCAGAAAAACTCATCCTCAAGCAGCTGTTTGTTTGGTTTTATTCACAGATACATGAAATTAATATTGTAGCTCATGAAATGTGCCTGTAACCACTGCATAGAGATGATTGAACAGCGGAAATTTTCAGCTTCGTTCGAACTCGAACCTTCTCGAACCTTCGTCATTTGATTCTTGATGCCTTCCCGTTCCGTGGGGAAGGTGGAGACAGCCCGAGTACTGCCTGGAAAACAGGGATACAGCTATAACCTAGGCTGTATCCCTGTTTTCCATGCAGTACTCTGTCTCCACCTTCCCCATGGAACAGGAAGGCATCAAGAATCAAATGACGAAGGTTCGAGAAGGTTCGAGCTCGAAGGAACCTGAAATTCCCGCTGTTCGATCAATTGTAGTAACCAGTCTGTGGTATTTCAAGAAAAAATTATTACAAATCACACCCTTAATATCATTGGCCTCAGTGGCAATTCTTTACAAAGTGTTTGGAAGAATACTCAATAAAATGGGCTACTTAAATTAACCATTTGTTGCCGTGGTTCAATAAAAAGCTTCTCTAAACTAGGGCAGTCTTTACTTTGGGTCTCTAACTGGTGCAACTTTACTTGCATGTGTTGGGGCAGTAACACTGGTGTAAACGTGTGTGTGTGTATGTATGTATGTATGTATGTGTGTGCACACATCTGTGTCTTTGCTTAAAGCTGTACTTATTTTAACAAAGGAAAAATAACCCTTTCCTCCCTGAGAGCCACAAATGTGAACATGCACACAGTTTGTGATTGTGCTTTAAATCTATAGGATATCTTGCCATTATATAACAAAACAAAGCTGTTTTTATGAATTAATTTGATATTGTAGCATTTCTGCAGAAATATATATATATATATATATTAATTCAAGATTATTTTTGTTCTTTGTAGCCAAGTGACTTTCCATGACCATGTCCTCCAGAACACCAAGGATAAATGGTGAATGAGTGGTAATTGTTTGTTGTACCCTGTATGTATTAGAATTTGCAGAGTAGACCCACAAGAGAGGCGATCCTTTATGGGGGTAGTAGTAGTGTTCCCAACATGCTGTGGTAAGATTAGGATATATAATTTCAAAAAGCAATTCGAAGCTGCATTTATAAAGTAAGCAATTGCATGGTATGTTTGGCTTGGCGCATAAGCCTTGCTGAACCGAAATGCGAGGGGTCAGCTTACTTTCCTACTGCCAGTGATCCATATTCTGAGAGTCCAAACCTTACATTACTACCAGTGCCCATCAGTTCAAGCCTTTTTTCTTTTAGTCTTTCTCATAAATGCGGTCTTCATTATCTCTATATGGATTTCAGAGGCTGCTTAAGTTTCAATAAATATGTGGTTAAATGATTCGTTTTTGGTTTCTTTATTTTCCATGAAAAAGTTCTTATTCATCCTCTTCACGGTTGGCATATATCCCTGCTTCCCAACGTAGTGCCAGTGCACTCTTCCTGCGACCTACTCTGACTGCTTCAAGGACCTGGAATAAGAAAATGTTATAGTTCATTACTGGTTCTGTATACAGCACACTTCATCAGGGATAGTTATCTACCGTCAAATGGATAAGTCCACAGCTCCAATAGCATTGAAACTTGAAGTGGATTTTACCTGTATTGATGTTTTAAGAATGCTACAATAATCTTCACGCTATTGGAGCTGTGGACCTTTTCCATTTGACTGTATCTGAATACCGGCCGACAGCCTGAGTTTGTTCTGTTTCCTTGCTCCTGTCTGGGAACCAGAACTGCACTTGGACAATATACAGACGGTGAGCTGACATCATCCTTTTCGTTTTCATAGATATGTACTGCTCACAATGGTACTTGACATTGACTAAAGCCCCAATCAACATTTCTGTATTAGTAAGATCTGAACAAAATATATGCAGAACCACAATAGAGACCAGTTATAGTATTATCACAAACAAGGCTTTAACATTGCTATAATGGCTTGATGTTCCTGTAAATGTACCTGTAACCTGTGGTTAGTATAAGGCTCTTTACATTAGAAGATCATCCAGATGCCCAAACCACATGGTATTCACTCTGACAGTGCCAACTATAATCTGGAAGGAATTTTCCAAACATTCTCCCCACATGACAAACTCCACATAAAGTACATGAAGACGTCTAATCCTAATAACTCAATTCATGCACCTTAGCTGGCAGTGTGCTGTTTACAGGCCATTGTACATACACACTTATCAACGGAGAACATGTAAATGTTTTGTTTTAATGGATTAAACTCATGAAAGACACTGAGAACCCAGCTGTGTATCCCAAGTGACATAAGGATACTTTATCACCTCCTATATGGGAATTAAACATTTAACCCAAAAATGTATGTTTTATATGCAAACATTACATTAGGTTCAATAGCTTCCATTATCTTGCAGCTCTTGATATCTAACTTGGAATGGGACACACCAGGAACTATATTTACATTTCTAATACTGGCCATATACACCAGAAAAAGATAGGATTAGCAGACTATGTATGGGGGCCTCCAGACTAGGCAGATGTTGGGGGAAATAATGAACAGCTTATCCCCATCCTACTTTTATAATAGCATGCAAGTTCTGCCAAACCAGGTGAAGGGAGAGATGGGAGAAATAGTTGTTCATCCAACATATGGCCAATTTAATGCTACTGATAATTCAGTTTGACAAAGAAATTAGTTTGCACATATCAAGCAGCCTATGACTGTATCTATTGAACTAAGGATTCACAATAGAATTATAAACAATACAGACAAGAATATAAAGCCCTGGAAATGTAAAGAGGCTTCACATATCTTAGCTGTGTCACACCACAACATTAGGTACCCTTGCGGTATAGGTCCACTAGACAGCTTAACCTAGCTTGCACCAATATGTATACCAATGTGTATGTGTATATATATATATATATATATATATATATATATTTATGTATGTGTGTGTGTGTGTGTGTGTGTGTGTGTGTGTGTGTGTGTGTAATACAGTGGTATGCAAAAGTTTGCACCCCCACCATTTTTTTTTATTTGCAGCTTTTACATTTTCAAGAAACAAAACAAACAAAGAGAGGCTAGAAGTAAAACCTTGGGCATCCTGCATGGCTAGTACCTAGTAGCACCCCCTTTAGAAAGTATCACAGCTTGTAAACACTTTTTTTGTAGCCAAGAGGGTTTCAATTCTTGTTTGAGGGATTTTCATTCTTCCAGTTCTGTGAGATTCTTGGGCCATTTAGCAAGCAATGCACTTATTAAGTTTGTCCACAGATTTTTTATGATGTTCAGAGTAGGAAACTGTGATGGCCATGGTAAATGGCCACCCCATGCTTAGTGGTTGGAGTGGCGATCATTTCATGAAATTCTGTGACCTTTTTTTTCTCCAAACATATCTTTGCTCATTGGGGGAGATGTATCAAAGGGTGTAAAATATAGACTGGTGTTAACTTCCCACAGCAACCAATCACAGCTCAGCTTTCATTTTACCAGAGCTGCAAGCTGAGCTGTGATTGGTTGCTGTAGGCAGTTTACAACAGTCTATATTTTACACCCTTTGATAAATCTCCCCCTTTGTGTCTAGAGTTTTTACGCTCATCGGTCCACAGAACTTGCTTCCATGATGTATCAGGCTTCTTTAGATGTTGTTTAACAAACTTGCAAAATTAAATTGTGAGCTGTGCACACAGCAGAGAACAGTGCTTAGCAGTGATTGTTTATTATGTTACCCCTGCCCCTGCCAGCTGACAAATTTCCTAAATCGCTGCACTTCTCCAGGGATACTCCAGCGAAAAGGTTCTTCCCAGTAATTGAAACACATTACAAAGTTATATACTTTTATAATATGCTTCAATCACCTATCTGCCCCCATTCCCTATCTTTCCCTCCCCTTAATCCCCCACCAGGAAGTGAAGTAAACTCATTCTTACCTAATGACTGTTGACCCCAGGCTTTTCTGTGGCAGCCATTTTGTGACAATGACATCATCAAGAGGGAGGCGGGTCTAAGCCCTACTAAGCCAGCCTCTCTTTGTCAGATGACACAGGTTGCTCAGCTCTGATTGGATAAGCAATCTGTAAGCCATCAAACAGTTTTACAGAGTCAGTTAGACATTGCAAGAGACAAAGTGCATCATGGGAAAGCCCAAACCAGGAAGCTAAGAAAAAAATGAAGACCAACTGGAGCTTTAGGGACCTGTTTTTTTTTATCAGCGCAAGAGAACACATTTAGGGTATAAACCCACACACCGTATATGCAGCGTATTTACTGCTGCGATACGCAGCAAACTCGCAGCAAACTCGCAGCAGATTAGATCTAAATAACTGAACACAGCATGGGTGTGGGTTTATACCCTTAAGGTCTAAGACCTTGGATCTACTTGGATTTTTCCTTTCCTTTCTTACTCTAAAAGTGTGCAAAACCAAAATAATACACTGATATTTCTTAAAATGTAGAAAAGCGTGTTTCATCTTTAATGTTATGCCATTTGGAGACTGTTTCATCTTTAACGCGAATCTGCGCCACCACCCTCCCAGCCACTGGTGCCTTTACTTAGCTGTAATAAAACAAGCTCGGTCCTGTGGGTCTAAATCCCTGCTAGTACTGTTATTTTCTTAAAAAACTATTTTTAATCCTGGACCCATGGTCAAAGAGGCAGGACGTAGAACTGCAGTGCCTAAGCGTGCAACACCTCTCTGCAACTGTTCCCCACCTTTCTTCTCTTCAAATACGCCCCTCATCACTCTAATCTCCTGTTTCATTGCACCTGCACCAATTAACCTCATAATAGCACATGCACAGGACTAGCAGTGTGACCAGGCCATAACCCAGCACAGAGGCAGTGCTGAAGAGAAGAGAGGCAGGGAAGCAGCAAAGAAATGCATTTCAGGCCTACGGCACTGCAGCATTAGGCCAGCCTACAGTGACCCCACTGTCCAGAATTAAAAATGTTTTTGTTTCGTTTTTTAAAGAAAAAAACGGCACCAGCAGGGATTTGGATCACAGGACTGAGCTTGTTTTATTACCAGCTAAACGGGTATGATCTTTTTGAGGGGTGCACAGTTTAACTCTTCACAGTACATAACAGTCATTTTTACCAGGGGTGCCCAAACTTTTGCATGCCACTGTGTATGTATTTTACTGTTCAAAAGTTTTATGCGGGTGTGGAAAGAATGCTGCAAAGTAAAAATGCTTAAAAAAATAGAAATGTTAATAGCTTATTTTTATCAATTAACAAAATGCATAATCAGTGAATAAACAGACCAACCTTTGCCTTCAGAACAGCATCAATTCTTCTAGGTACCCTGGCACAAAGCCCGGGATTATGTAGGATTATAGTCAAGTGCATGATTATCCAACTATACCAAACAGGTGATAATGATCGTCACTTTCATAGGTAGGACGAAACACAATCCATATAACACAGAGTTGGGAGTCAAACCCACACCATGCCCAGCATTTGCCAGCTGCTCTATGAAGATGACACCTGCCTGTAATGGCCAGCATTAGAAATCACTCAAAAGCCCATCATTTAACTGTCTAAATGCTGTAATCCATAGCAATCACTGCATTTAAACAGTTTTGGCACGCATCATTAGTGATCAGGAGAATCAATTGATTTTTTTCCCCAAAGAATAAAAAATACACATACCAATGGGACCGAGGTACTTCCCCCCATACCATAGGTTCCAGCTGCACCAGTCTAATGTTTGGAGAAGTCTGTCCAGAAGTGGCTTTCATGAAAGCCATACTTTTGACATGTAAACTCAACTATACACTAAAACTCTCTGGGCTGATGACCTAAAATTTGAAATGTTTGCCTGTAACTATAGGCAGTTTGTTTGCTGAAAGAGAGGAGAGAAGTACAATGATGAGTGTCTGCAGCCAAGAGTGAAGCACGGTGGAGGTTTGTTGCAAAGTTCAGCAAATGGAGTTGGGGATTTAGTAAGAATTAATGGTGTCCTTACTACCGAGAAATACAGGCAGATATTTATCTGTCTGATTAACTCCAAATTTATTCTGCAGCAGGACAATGACCCTTACAATACAGCCAATGTCACTAAAACTTCACCTGTCTGGGATTACTTAAAGGGGTTATCCAGTGTGGGGGCACTCACCTCCCCGGTTCCAGCGGCGGGTCACTCATCATGGAGCTCCGGTGCCCGCTTCCCGGCCGCTTCCCGGTGTCTGACGCCGCCCGAGATGCTATGTCTCAGGGCCGCTCAGCCACTCAGTGAAGGAGGTGGAATCCGTTTGAAGTCCGCACGGATCCCGCCTCCTTCACTGAGTGGTTGAGCGGCCCTGAGACATAGCATCTCGGGCAGCGTCAGACACCAGGAAGCGGCCGGGAACCGGGTACCGGAGCGCCGCGATGAGTGACCCGCGGCTGGAACCGGGGAGGTGAGTGGACGTCTTTTATTTCAGCCACCTCCTCCCCGAGCCCCCAAAAAAGTGCCCCCATGCTGGAGCACCCCTTTAAAGAGACCGAAGTACATGAGCAAGCCTACATCCACAGAAGAAATGTGGCTAGTTCCTTAAAATGTTTGCTGTTCAGAGGGAATGGGATGGTCACATGAAATATTGATCTCATTTAAATGTCTGTTCTGTTTAATCACTTTTCATTTTCTTAATTGATAAAAAAAAAATACTATTCACTTCTATTAAAAAAAAAACATTATGCTCACTTGACTACAAGTTTTACCCAGTAAGATATATATATTAGAATTGAGCAAACTTTGAGCACACTCAGGTGGCTGCTGAAGATGGATGCAGCCCTAAGGAGACCAGGAAAACATAGATGCAGCCCACTGTGTGTATGTTTTCCTAGCCTCCCTAGGGCTGCATCTAACTTCAGCAGCCACCACTAATCAAATGCCACAAGCTCAGGTTCAGAGAAACCCCAGTGTGCTCGAAGTTTGCTCAATTCTAATTATATATATATATATATATATATATATATATATATATATATATATATTAAACCTGCTGGAACATGCTTTTACAGACTTTAAAAAATGACACAAATGACACAGACATCACAAAAATAATGACAAGGGATCATGCACAGAAGAATATGCATGCAACTGTGGGAATACAGTCAGGTCACAGGTACCTCAGTAGTAACTCTGTAAGACAGTAATTTACAGGTGTACTGGTGAGAGAGAAGGAAAAGAAGAGAATTAGTACACTAGACTCTGACAGACAAGAGATACAGTAAAAGCAGCACATGGATGGTATTTCAGATGTAAGACAATTGGTTAGTACAGAAAGCTGTATAATAATATCCCTCTCCATTGTGTTGTGTAACCGCTCTAGCAACTTACTATTACTATTCTATTCTAAGAACATAAACCTGACCTTTTAAAGGACCATTGTTCACAATTAAAGAACTGGTTTCTCAAAATATTTCCAAAAGAATACAATCACCTCTACAATTTCAACCATGGCTGGCGTAATGAGAAAAGTCTTATCACATAAAATACAGATTGACAACAAAAGTAAAAGAAAAAATCTACAAAGGTAAAGACATAAACATAGTTTGTGAAGCAATATACAACAATAAAACAATATACAACACTTGGAAATTTTTCATCTTGACACTCAAATGTGCACATAGCTCTCTTCTATGTTTTTTTTTCTCTGTATTATTGTGTATGAATGTACATATGATGTTAGTGATGATGGTCATCAGCTATAGCTGTCCTTAAAGAAGGTGTGATATATGAAGATGAGGTCCAGCAATTAGTAAAAAAGGGGTTAAAATAGATCTGCCTGAATGCATTGTTAGCACAGACAATACTTAGGAATGATGTCAATGAAAAGTTAGCCAACAAAGCACAAGCTCTATGAATCTATGTAAAAGCAAGTCTGTGAATAAATAGCGAAAAACCCCTATTTACACTAAACGTCAAAGGTATTGGGCCTCACTTCTTAAAGGGGTTGTCAAGTGAAAATCTTTTTCTTTTAAATCAACTGGTGTCAGAAAGTTATATAGATTTGTAATTTACTTCTATTAAAAAATCTCAAGTCTTCCCATACTTATCAGCTGCTGTCTTGCAGGAAGTTGTGTTTTATTTTGAGCCTGACAGTGCTCTCTGCTGACATCTCTGTCCCAGACAGGAACTGTCCAGAACAGGAGAGGGTTTTTTTATGGGGATTCCCATAGAAAGCCTCTCCTCTATAGAGTTCCTGTCTTGGCCAGAGATGTCAGCAGAGAGCACTGTGTCAGACTCAAAATAAAACACCATTTCCTGCAGGACCTACGTCTGATAAGTATGGGAAGACTTGAGATTTTCTAAAAGAATTAAATTACAAATCTATATAACTTTCTGACACCACTTGATTTGAAAGAAAAAGATTTTAGCTGGACAACCCCTTTAATCTTTGAATTCAGGTTTCGGTCAGTCCCAGTCCCACAGGTGTATAAAAATTAGGCACCTACCCATGCATTATTCCTTTACAAACATTTGCGAAAAAATGGGTAAATCTAAAGAGCTCAGTGAACTCCGGCATGGTACTGTAATAGAATGTCACTGCTGCAACAGGTCAACTTGGGAATTTTTTTCTGGATGAACTGGGAGTGGTATTATTAAAAAGCAACTCAGCCTTAAGGTGCAGATGACATAAAATTACACTGCCAACACGCTTTGGACCCCATACCTGTAAAGCTCCAAACCTTGAATCATAAACTGTGCACTGGGAGCATTGTGACATGGGTTTCATGGCTAAGCAGCTGTAAGCCTTAAATTACCCTGCACAATGCCAGGTGTGGAGGAAAGGTGTGAAGCACTCCATGGCCGTTTCTAGGGGCGGGCGGGCGGGCGGGCCGGGCGACCGCACGGGGCGCTGGTGGCACCCACAGGACGTCACTTATCAGCACGCACCGCTGGCCGTCAACCCACCCGCCCCATCACCTGGTCTGACCTCCCCTTGCAATCAGCTGCCCGGAATGTCCGCCGGACCGAAGCTCCGCCCCCTCGAACCGAAGCTCCGCCCCCTCGGACCGCGCTCTTCTCAGCCGAGCCGGGGACTCATCACCTGATCAGCGACTGCTGCCCCCTCACACATCTTCTTCCTCAAGCAGGCGCAGTGACGTGATATCACTGCGCCTGGAGGAAGAGGATGTGTGCGGGGGCGGCAGCGGCAGTGGCCTGCTTGCTCCTCGCAGGCTGGAGGAGAAGAGGAGACAGGGACCCAATCTATGTATGAAGGTGAGTATAAGGTTGTTTTTTTTTGTGTTTGTGTGTGTTTGGTAATTGGGGGGGGGGGGGTTTAGAGCACAGGGGGAGATTATTACCATTATTACTATGGGGCAGACCACGGGGGGGGGGGTTATTAATGTGAGGACAGCATGGGGGTGATTTTTACTATGGGGAGCAGAGCAGGGGGGGCTTATTACTGGGAGGGGCACAGGGGGGATTATTACTGTGGGGACAGAGCACAGGGGGGATTATTACTGTGGGGACAGAGCACAGGGGGGATTATTACTGTGGGGACAGAGCACAGGGGGATTATTACTGTGGGGACAAAGCAAAGGGGGATTATTACTGGGGGGCACAGGGGGATTATTACTGTGGGGACAGAGCACAGGGGGGATTATTACTGTGGGGACAGAGCACAGGGGGATTCTTACTGGGGGGGCACAGGGGGATTATTACTGGGGGGGGACAGAGCTCAGGGGGGATTATTACTGTGGGGACAAAGCAAAGGGGGATTATTACTGGGGGGCACAGGGGGATTATTACTGTGGGGACAGAGCACAGGGGGGATTATTACTGTGGGGACAGAGCACAGGGGGATTCTTACTGGGGGGGCACAGGGGGATTATTACTGGGGGGGGACAGAGCTCAGGGGGGATTATTACTGTGGGGACAGAGCCCAGGGGATTATTACTGAGGGGGGGTGGGCACAGGGGGATTATTACTGTGGGGACAGAGCACAGGGGGGATTATTACTGTGGGGACAGAGCACAGGGGGGATTATTACTGTGGAGACAGAGCACAGGGGGATTATTACTGGGGGGGCACAGGGGGGATTATTACTGTGGGGACAGAGCACAGGGGGGATTATTACTGTGGGGACAGAGCACAGGGGGGATTATTACTGTGGGGACAGAGCACAGGGGGATTATTACTGGGGGGGCACAAGGGGATTATTACTGGGGGGGACAGAGCTCAGGGGGGATTATTACTGTGGGGACAGAGCACCGGGGGGATTATTACTGAGGGGGGTGGGCACAGGGGGATTATTACTGTGGGGACAGAGCACAGGGGGAATTATTACTGGGGGGGCACAGGGGGGATTATTACTGTAGGGACAGAGCACAGGGGGGATTATTACTGTGGGGACAGAGCACAGGGGGGATTATTACTAGGGGGGCAAGCACAGGGGGGATTATTACTGTGGGGACAGAGCACAGGGGGATTATTACTGTTGGGACAGAGCACAGGGGGGGTTATTACTGGGGGGGAAGCACAGGGGGGGCAAGCACAGGGGGGATTATTACTGTGGGGACAGAGCACGGGGGGATTATTACTATAAGGACAGAGCACAGGGGGATTATTACTGTGGGGACAGAGCACAGGGGGGATTATTACTGTGGGGACAGCACAGGGGGGATTATTACTATATGGAGGCACAGCAGGGGACATTACTACTATATGGAGGAAAAGCAGGTAGCAGAGGATGCTACACATACAGGGGACAACCCACATAGCTACTGACTTTACTGCACATGACACAAAAAAGTAGAAGTTGTAAAAGTGCGGAGCCTAAAATGTTTGTCTGGCAGGTTCAGAAGAAACGAATTGTAGCTGCAAGAAATCATCATGGTGGTCTGGGCCAGATGGAGAGGAAAAGGAAAGTGACACCTCAGAAGAAGACGTCACCTGTGAGTCAGTGAATGACTTTTTTTTGCCCCAAGTTGAAAAGGGTTTTTAGCTTTTAGCAAGATTCGCCCTGTAGTTCAAATTACCTAGAAACGGCCCTGGAAGCACACCATCACTGGACTGTTCCAGCATGACTATGCCCTAGAGCAAAATTAAGGATTGTTGGATTGTTGGATTGTTGGATTGTTTAGTGTGGAACAACTTTACTGCCCATACAGAGTCCTGACCCCAACCCTATCCAGCACCTTCCCATAGAACTAGAACATAGATTGCAAACCAGGCCCTTTCGTCCAACATTAATATCCGACCTCACAAATGCTCTACTGGATAACTGGGAAAAATTCCCATATATACACTACAAAAATATTCCCAAAAGGATAGAATCAGTTATCACTAGAGGGGGGGGGGGCAAACTCCATAATAGTGGCTACAGATATAGAGTGGGATGTCCTAAGAGGAGCACTTGGCACTTGAATTTTTTATTCAGTTCCTACAATGAAACACTAAGCAGTGCTTAGAACAATGGGCTATTGCCCTCCTCTTGCTATGGACCCTTGGGCATAATGCTTAAACTGCCAGTCCACCCACAGGGTAGAGCGCATTAAATAGCACATAAATACTAATGGATATCTTTGCATTACTGTATTTGGCCTGCTGTTTTCTCAGATGGAAAAAGGTTTATGCAAAAATTAGCATGTGTTATGGAGATATGCAGAAGAGGTAGGCAGAAGCATAACAGATGAGGAAAACTTACACTCGAATCATCCATTCGGTCACGTCTCTTACTTTTATGGCTCTCATAATCTTCCATAAGTGTTTGCATGAGATTTTTAGGACGAGATCCAGCGGGATCTTCTAACTGAGGATCAATTTGTACAGGGGGACTTTCAGCTTTTGGTGAAGATGGAGATTTTACTTTCTCTATTTTACCTGCAAAGATAAAAGTAGCAATAATATTAAAAGAAGTATTCAATGTAATAGCGGATACTAATGGGAAAGATTAATCCAGAAGCATCTAACCTGCTATGTCCCTACAGAGCACAGGGTGCTGAGGATGAGGCTAATTTTCTCACCTTGTTCCTCAGCGCTGTTCTGGGGATATTTGTAGTTTTATACATAGGCTATTTAGGTGGTTTGGTGCACTGTGGGCAGGACTACCATCTGATTCAGCCGGTCAGCCTATCCCTTCTAATGAATATTAGCAGAGCAGAGCCCCAATATTCATTAGGATGGACGAGCCGGCCGAAGGGAATTAGTGCACTAAGGGCAGTAGCCCTGACCAAAATGATTTAATAGCATATTATTAACCTACAACTATCCCAAAAACAACTGCTGAGGATCAATGTAAGAAACTTACCTTCATTCTTAGCGTCTTGTGTGCTACAGGGTCATATCAACAAGATAGATGCTTCTGCTCTAAAGATAAAAATGGAGTGGCCGCATGTATGTGTGATTTGCTGCTCCATTCCAAGGTGCAACTTGGGCCTCTGTTCCATAGGTTTCCATTATAATTCCATTCACTGCTACTTTAGCAGTAAGAGCAGAGGTAAAGGAGCAGATGGCACGCTGCAAAGCACTTCTTCCCCTTCGCTCTAGTGATTGTGGGGGTCTCGCCCCCCCCCCCAGCCTTGTTATGACGTGTCAGAAGTTTCTTGTGATAATAGGTAGGCTTTAAATGGGTTGTAAATGAATAAGAAAACATAGCTGCTTTCATGCCACAGTGCCTGGGATTGCAGTTCACCTCTATAAGTGAATGTGCTGAGCTGCACTGTCACATGTAGCTTTTGGACAAGTGTGGCACAATTTCTTGTTAGACAGGCTTTTCCAACCTTTGGGCTATGTTCTCACAACATATTTTTTGGGCCATTTGAGTCCAAATGATGGCCATTATTTCATCATGACAGCCGTCATTTGTACAATAACAGCCGTCATTTGGAGCCAAATGGACAAAAAAAGACATTGTGGGAACATAGCCTTGGTCTTTAACAAATTAAAATACTAGCAGATTGGTATATCCTTTAACTTATACTCCCCTCTAATTAGCTATATGGTAAATGTTTTTTTTTCAATTTACTGCTAGTAAATAATTTATATGCTCAGAAAGTGTACATAGTTCCCCCATAGAATCCATGGTCTAAGTGCACAAATGCAGAGGATTCCTTTTGGGAGGGTTTGAACGCAGGTTTAGGCTATGTTCAGACAACGGGCGTTATTCATAAACGCCATAACGCCTTTTTGTTGCCAAATGATGTCTACCCCAAAAAAACAACTGTCATTGTGATGACATAGCTTTAAAATGATATCTCCACCAGATGCTACATTTAGGCTATGTCCCTACTACTGGAAAGGGCTAGCACTTAATAGAAAAAGGCGGCCATCTATTTATATGCCGGCCAATTCCCGTAGTGGGAACGTAGCCTCAGGGTGTTCACACACAGTATATGAAGGGGGATGAAAAATACTTTGCATCACAAATACGTGTTTACTTGTGTATTTTCCATGTGTACATGTGTTGTACACGTCTATACATAATATTTGAAAAAAAAATGATTTACATAGTGCCAACATATTCTGTAGCACTTTAAAATTATGGAGCTAAATACATTGATAAAAATACAGGGCGACCTTTCATTGTTATCTTCATGTAGAGAACTAATTTGCTATTCATGACATCACTAACAAGGCTTATAAAATATAGCGTCTGGAATTTGTAGTGCTAAAACTGCAATGGAAATACCACATGGTCATTTTATAATGTTATCATTTTTTCCTCATATTTAGGGCCTGAATAAAACCATTGCTTTTCCCTTTATAACAATTGACCACTAGGTGTCACCCTTCTAACATAGAAACAACTATTTATTCTAGAATTCAGCCTGAGGAGTTACCATTTACAGTGGGTATATCATATCACTAACTTTGGATGGTCTCAGTCCAAAAAGGTTTTGCTTCTTTAAGGGATCTATAACAGATATATGTCTTAAAGGGGTAGTTCACCCAAAAAATTTCTTTCAAATCAACAAAGTGCCAAAAAGTGCCAGAGATTTTTAGTTTACTTCTATTAAAAAAGTCTTCCAGTAGTTATGAGCTGCTGTATGTCCTGCAATAAGCGGCATTCTTTCCTAATTTGTTGGTGAACTACTCTTTTAAAATGGTCTGTCAGCTAGCACTACTGACCATTATAGGTTACCTGTGAGTTAAACAAACATCTGACATATATCTAAGCCATGTTGTGTGATCATTTTTGCACAATACTTTCAAATATTTGCACAAAACACGGAAAGGGTGCCATAGATGCTCCTGGATGGGGGAGTCGTGTGGTGCCGTGGTTGGCTTATGGGGGACCCAGGCCCCTTTTTTTGCACAGGTGCCCTATGCAGTCTGTGTCCACCCCTGCAGTAGATTGTTATTGCTTTAATAAGATTAAAGATTGTTAGTAAGATTAAAATATTTAAGCTGATGTTTTATTGGAAATACAGGAAAATTGTAATGAATCCCGTCCTAAGACATTACTCCTTGAATTGTAGGATTGGGATGAAGGCAGCACATTTTAATATTGTTATTTTGAGCAGGAACCAGGGTTGTGGAGTTGGTAAGCCACAGCTCCGACTCCAACTCTGACTCCTGAATTTTATCAGGGACCGACTCGGACTACTTTAAAAAAGTACCTATTTGTGACAACATGTCTAGGTCCATATGCATACCTACAGTATCTATACATCAAACAAAAAGGGTGAGTGGTGCGGTGGTCACGGACACGGTATATGAATAATATGTAGTAACTATAGTCGGCAATTAAGTGATTTTTACTTATTCATGGTGTAAGTTTAAAGGGGTTATCCAGAGCTACAAAAACATGGCCTCTTCCCCCCACTCTTGTCTCCAGTTCAGGTGTGGTTTGCAATTAAGCTCCATTTTAAACCCCACCCAATCTGGAGACAAGAGTGGTGCAAAAGTGGCCATGTTTTTGTAGCACTGTATAATCCCTTTAAGTGTCTAACATGCCCAGTGCTTTTTGTGTGTAAATTACCTAATTCACATATAAAAGCTCCATCTATTTTTGAGGATCTACTATTTAACGTAATGATTAGAGATGAGCGAGCCGGGTTCGGGTTCGAGTTGATCCGAACCCGAACGTTCGGTATTTGATTAGCTGGGGCTGCTGAACTTGGATAAAGCTCTAAGGTTGTCTGGAAAACATGGATACAGCCAATGACTATATCCACATAGCCTTAGGGCTTTATCCAACTTCAGCAGCCACCGCTAATCAAATGCCGAAAGTTCGGGTTCGGATGGACAAAGATATAAAGTAGATTCTTCTGTGTGTGCAGTGGGTGCAGCCAGACTCCAGCCACCATGTCCTGAACAACTCAGAAGTAGACTAGATGGAGCAGGTGGTCTTTTTCTGCTGACAATCTTCTATGTTTCTAACTAAATATTCACCATACGCAAAGAAAAACTGCTAAAAATGCCAGATACAAGTGATATAGAGACCACACATAGGCCCAGATTTATCAGCTCTCTGTCAGCGTCCACGCTCCTAAATCCACTCCAGTCATAGAAATCATCACCTGTGAGAAATCACCCCCCCCCCCCCACTCCCCCGCAAGTCACTTGATGTAAATGCACTTTAATCACTTACATGGAGGGGAGGCAGCACATTAAGAATATGGGGGGGGGGGGGGCAAGCATATTTATTGCACGGGGGTCCTCTATAGTCTGTGTCCACCTCTGTGTTAGATTAACACCTCAAACAACAATTATAATACATATCCTCTGGGATACGGGGTCTTACTCTCCATGAATAGAAAGGCTTTCTGAACACTGCTTGTTAAGTCATTACTCATTCATCGTAAAGTCTGTTATTGTTTACTGCGGCCAAGGTATTCCTTGTCACTATGAAGCTGCCAGTATTAATGAACAGTAATCCTAGATTAACTGCACTCATAGAGGACATACTTGGCACTAGAAGACTGGCTTCACATTTTGTTGATGGCTGTTTTTCCCACTTCACATTAGTTCAATGTGCGTTTATCCACTGGAGCTTTGTAGAAAAGCCTCTATTGAGAGGAGATTTCGCTGACAATACTTATGTACATAACATGCATTTGTTTTGTGCTCTCTTTCCCAGTGAGCTAATTGGGTTGTAATTTCCAACAGATGGCATGGACCCAGCCAGAGGATAGCATGAAATGCAGGAGGTGCAAGCCTTTCATCGGAACATCAGAAAGTATATATATATATATATATATATATATATATATATATATATATACACACACACACACACACATATATTTTACAATGTCATTCCTACTATAGTCTTCTGCAAAATCACCTGTCTATCTAAAGAGTATGGGGGCTTCACACTCTCCTCCAACAGATAAGGGGGGAGAGAAAGGTTAGAAATATTACATGTCAACTGCCTGACTCTTTTGTTCTCAGGGTGATAAGCTGCTTCCAGAGCTGATAGTGGCTTAACTCTCCTCTTTCTATTGAGAAGTCATATGTAAATGCCGGCCGGAGCATACATTACCCGCTCCACACTCTGGCTTGCTTCAGGGATTCCCAGCTGAACGTCTCACTCAGCCAATAGGTGGCTGCTGCAGGGAAGTGCACTGATTGGCTGAGCGTGACGTCCAGAAGGTGGGAAGCTTACGAATCAATCCGGATTGTGGAGCAGGTAATGTATGCTGCGGCTCGCGGGGGGTTCACAGGTTGGCATTTACATACTCACAGCAGGATGACAATGACGCTGAGAGTATGGTTTCTAATAGAAACTAATAGGCAAGGGATCTGCAGTGGATTTCACTGTCAATTCGCAGCAAGAAATCTGCTGCGGATCAGGTACATGTGTACATACCCTTAAGGTATGGATAAATTGCCATGTTAAATAAGTCCTGTGAAAGTTTTTTATTAAAGTATTGTATTGCCCCCAAAAGTTGTACAAATCACCAATATACACTTGTTATGGGAAATGCTTAAAAAGTGTTTTTTTTCCCTGCACTTACTACTGCATCAAGGCTTCCTTTCCTGGATAAAATGGTGATGTCACGACCCGACTCCCAGAGCTGTGCGGGCTGTGGCTGCTGGAGAGGATGATGGCAGAGGGATGCTCAGTGTCCTTCCAGTGCCCTGTGTCCCTAGGTGTCCCTCTGCCATCATCCTCTCCAGCAGCCACAGCCCACACAGCTCTGGGAGTCGGGTCGTGACATCATCATTTTATTCAGGAAGTGATACATGATGCAATAGTAAGTGCAGGGAAAAAAACACCTTTTAAGCATTTCCCATATCAAGTGTATATTGGGGATTTGTATACCTTTATGGGGGCAATACAATACTTTAATAAAATTTTTTGCCAGACTTCTCCTTTAAGGCACAGTACAGTGGCACACAAATAGTAGATGTGTATGTAATATGGAACTACAGTATATTGACTTTGTAAACTGCTGTACAGGATCTGTAGGAAGCATTTTTCCATAGATAATTAAAAGAACAGGAAGTACATTGGTCAGTTGCCCAACTTTGTGAGAAGTTGTTCAGAGACTACCATAAATGAATCTGTGCATACTGTTTTTGGATGATAAACCCCAGAGTGTATTCTTGACAGATCCATTTTATTAAAATAATAATGATATATTAAAAGATTTCTTTTTGTGTATTTGTCCCATATAATCTCTACATGTCATGTCATCTGAAGTCATAGGGGTAACAAACACATTTAACAGCTTTCTATTACGGTGCTCTCCAAACACATTAGCTCGCTATGAAGAACTGGATAATACATCCCAGAGTCCTGAGTCATTATCATCCACACTGGTAACAATATGGCCTCCACAATCCACACAATCCTCCACAGACAGTTGTTTTGGAAGAGATCACAACTGTAAACCTAGACTTGCATATATGCTGAGAGCAAACATTCACAATTTTGCAATTGATGTTTTTTCACACCTAATAAATCCTACATTCCCAAGCCAAATGTGGCTCTTGACCTTCAATAAGTCAATGGAATAACAGTGACTAGGAACCTACTCTCTGGATCCAGTTCTCATGCACACTAATATGATGTACAGTATATTCCGCACAACCCACTAGCATACCTAGATGGAAAATGTGTCTGTAAGCATTCCTGCATTTCTACAACCTTTTGGATCATTAATATTGGTTGAATGAAAAGATTTTGACAGAGCCTTATTACCTGGTGCTGTTTTATAGGATGCAGTTCTTGTTGACACAACAGATGCAATTCTGCCTGACGGACTTGGTGGTCCTTGCAAGCTTTGCCTCTGTCTCTGCTTTTTCAGTTCCTGTTCTCTTTCTTCCGCAGCTCTTATCTCCTCTTCAATCATTGATAGTGTTCTCTGCTTCTTCGATCTCAGTTTAAAAGGTCCAACAGTTATCTCAGGTTCTTGTGTTGCCAAGATGGATGCAGTGCTTCTTAGTTCAGCAGCTTGGGAGTACTTACTGAAATAACTTTCATGCTTATTTTCTTCAATGGGATCTTCGTCTAATACAGATTGAATAGATAAAGGTTCAAGAGCTTTAGCCTGATAGGTTTTAACTTGCTCTGGAATCTTTGGTGTCACTGTAACTCCTCTAGTCTCTTGCATTGGTGAAGAAACCTGAGGTGGCTCAAAGAAGGTGTCATCCTTCCTCTCTGGGCTTAGTGGTCTTGTAGTATCACTTACTATCACTTTTTGTTCTTCCAAGTTCTCTTTGGTTTCTTCAATTTTCTCGGTTAAATGCTCTTGGTTTCTACAGTCTCCCAGCCCGGCTTTTTCAGCAAGAGCTTGCTGTATTACATTATGTACAAATATACCAGCTTGGTATTCTAACTGGTCTTCTGAAAGGACTGAGTCATTCAGCATGGAGGATGGAGAATAAAATCCTTGATCGCTAAATGATTTGGAGACCCCTTCCTCTGAGTACTCAGAAGGGGTGTCCTTAAGGGGTGTTTGGGGCTGTGAATATTCTCCTAGTGAATGGTCATGTAGGGTGTTCATAGTTTCATTTGATGCACCACTGTCACTGATATTGTCCATGCTAAAATCATTTGAAAGTGTTTCCATAACTGTAGTGTCCTGAGATTTAACAGACAGATCATCTAAACCGGAGTCCAGCTCATCTGGTAGGGAAGACACAGTAACTGATTTTACAAAACGGTCTGAAATATCAATGTCGTCATCTTTCACTACTGTAAATGTTGCTGTGGCACTTTCAAAATCACTGTCTTCTGTTGATATTTTCTTAGACTGGTCTTCTGGTGACTGGTGCTCAGGAGTACAGTCTACTTTTTCCACCTTCACCAATGAAATCTCCTCTGGCCTGACCATTTCAACACCTGAACTTGATGGACTAGTCACTGTGACAGACGACTGAGGTTTATTGGTTTGGTTCACTTTATAGAATGGCTTTACTGAAAACAGATTGGGTGCAACTGATCTCTTTGGTGGTCCTTTCATATTGGTCTGGTTTGTGTTTTCCATACTCAAAAACTGTTTTCTTGCAGCTGAGAAGTCTATTTGCTCAGTAACAATGTCTTCCTTGTTAACAGAAGTTGGCTCTGTAGGTACAAATGTTGGAGGATTGCTTTTAAATGTTGGTGGAGTTGTTCCTTGCTGCTGTTTTTGTTTTCTCTCTTTATATTTCATATGTGATTCTAGATGCTCAGAATCTAGTTGTTCCTCTATAGTTTTTTCTTGAGGTGGGTTCCACCACTTGGTTGCAATACTTGGGTTCTTTTTTACAGCCTGACTTTTGATCAGTTCAAGTCTCTCCTTTTCTAGTTCGATAACTTCCTCTGAGGGCCTTACTTTCCTAACCCTAAAATGTTCTTTCTCATTCAGATCGTCAAATAATTTGGATGGCTTCTTTTCCTCATGGAATGCTCGAAGCTCAAACTTTGCTTCTTTCTTAATAACCTTTGGTAGATTATCGCCGTCCTTAGATGACCTCCGGGAACTGTTTGAGGAATCTGGGCTTGCTGGGCATGTATATACGTCAGGGTGATCATCTTTTAATTCTCCTTTAGAATAACCATTGATTTTAATTGGTTCTATGTTCTCCATAGATTCACTTGATTCCACAACTGGTGGGGGCTTACGGTCCACTGCTATTATGTCCATTTCAGGAGTGAAAACATCATTTGTAACACTGACATAAGGACCTGAGCCATCAACAATTATGGTAGTAGGAGAGGTTGTAGATTCAGCAGAAGAAAGGGATCCATTAAATGGGTTATCCGCTGCAGCATCACAGCAGTTAGCTTCCAGAACTTCATCAAGATACCTAATCTCTTTTGCAACATCACTGTCTAAGGATTCATGTCTGTCCTTAAGTCCATTTTGGTTTGTTGGTGTAGACAGAAATACGTTCTGATTGTCTATTGCAACATCTGGGGTAACTAACACAACTCCTTTAGGCTCTGAGGAATGGACCTCTAACTCCATAGTTTCACTGTGTGTTAGGATAATATCTATAGGGCTGGAAAAATTGGCACTGTTTTGATCTTTATCCTTCTTCAGCTTAAGTTCATCCTCTGGAATCTGTGGTCTCTAAAAGTAGAGGGAAAAAGATATATAAGACATAAGCAAAAATTGTGCAGTACCTAAAAACAGATATTATGTTAAAGCTTGTCGTGAAATAAATAATGTACACTTTCAAACTGTCTTAGCTTCAAGCCATCATAAAGTAGTCAGATTGATATTTTCGTTATGCTAATGCATTTGATCTCTGTCAGTCATTACACTGTCTCTAATACTAATCTACAAAGCCCACTGCAATGTTATATAACACCGATTTAACCCCTTAAGGTCAAAGCCAATTTTTGTTTTTGCACTTTTGAGTTTTCCTCTTTATATTTAAAAGGCCATAGGGCTTGCAATTTTTCTCCAAGAGACCCACATGAGCCCTTTTTTTTGCGACACCTATTGTACTTTGAAATTACAGACTTAATTTTTCCATAAAATATGCTGTGAAACCAGAAAAAAAAATAATTTTGGCTGTCAAATTGGAAAATAAAAGGAATTTGTTTTCATTTCAGGGAGTTTCGGGTTTACACCATTCTCCCTATGGTAATAGTGACATGTTGTCTTTGTTTCTTACATCAGTACGATTACAACGATATGTAACTTGTATAATTTTTATTTTATTTGATGGCTTTAAAAAAATTAAAACCTTTTATAAAAAACTAAATGTGTTTAAAATTGCCCTATTTCCATTCTTATAACGCTTTTATTTTTTGGTCTATGGAGCTGTGTGAGTGTCACTTTTTGCCCCATGATCTGTACTTTCTACTGGTACCTAGATTGCATATATGCAACTTTTTGATCACTTTTTATTGCAATTTTTCTGGATTTGATGCGACCAAAAATGCACAATTTTGGACTTCAGAATTTTTTGGCGCTAACGCCATTTACCGTGCAAGATCAGGAATGTGGTAATGTGATAGTTCGGTGATTACGCACGCAACAATACCAAATATGTTTATTTGTTTATTTATATTTATAAAATGGGAAAAGGGGGGTGATTTGGACTTTTATTAGGGGAGGGGATTTTTTATTAATAAAAAAAACATTTTTTTTTTTACTTCAACTAGAAGTTCCCCTGGGGGACTTGTATATACACAGCATAGAGATCAGTGCTGTGTACACACAACGCACTAATCGATTAGATCAGTGATCCACTGCTCCGGGCTGCTGCAGCCTGGAGCAATGTATTGCTGAGCTGGGATCAGAAGAAAGGATCACCCGCACGCGATGCACAGCATTTAAATGCAGCTGTCAGGTTTGACAGCTGTATTTAAATGCTTAATTAGCCGGCACAGCAATGGGACCCGCGTGGCTAACAGACGGGCTACCTGGCTGCATATAGCAGCCGGGAGCAGCGCCATTCAGAGCGTGGTCCCAACCGGCCACACAGAAAACTCACATGTCTATTTTGTGTGGCCGCTATTCAGTGAACAGGTGCCGCACGAAATAGCCCGTGGTCACAATGTAAAGTATGGCTCCCAGACGTACTTTACATTGTGTTCTATGTCATGGGAGCATGTCACTTAAGGACCCATGACTTAACTGTATGCCATTGGCTCCGGCGGTGCTATGAAATGAACCCAGGAGCTGAGCTCACTTCATGGCACGTGCGGATCAGCTGCAGTTAGCCACCAGGTCCTCTCTGTTATTGACGGGCCACCATGATTGCGCGGCGGCCAGCCATTAAACCCTGCTGTGCTCCTGTCACTGTCCGATCGGGAACCCTGCAGTGTGACTGCGGGGGTTTCGATCATTGTAACTGACTGCCGGAGGTCTCTTACTTTTCTCCGGCAGTCAGCTCAGCGATCCATGCACAGAGTCTGCCACAGGCAGGCTCTATGCAATGATTGCAGATAACACTGATCAATGCTGTACTATGACATAGCAATGATCAGTGTTAGTAATTTAATGTAAAAACTGTTAAAGTCCCCTAGGGGGGCATAAAAAGTGTAAAATAAAAAAAGTTTTACAAAACATGACATAGCCCCTCCCCCAATAAAGTAAAACAAGAGTTAATAAAAGTAAAACATGAGAAAAGCTATATAAACATGCATATCACTGTATTCAGACTGACCTATGAAATAATGCTATCATGTTGGTTTTACCATTAAATGCATTACGTAAACACGGAACACCCCCCCCCCCCCCCAAAAAAAAAAAAAATGTGCCGAGTTGTATCTTTTTCCCCCCATAAATTATATTTTGGGGTTTCGTCATTCATTCAATTTCAGAAACATTTGCGACTTTTCTACGTCAAAACACATATGAAATGATGATAAATTCTGCCCATAGTACAGTTTCAATAATCGTATGAATAATCCAAAAAGGTCTCTTATTTCAATGGTTTGGATAGACGGGTGTTAAGTAAGCAATCTTAGGGCAGGATGCTGGTGAATTCTTCACATGCCTTGGCTGTCCCTAGGCAGCAACATATGACCTGCCGTATGAGAGCAGTATTAGAAGTTGATTTAGGAGTTTGTTTTTGTTTCATCTGCTGTCATAAGAAACAACTTAGAACCTCTCAAGATTTAAATATTTAGGTTTGTTTGTTTTATTCCTCAAAATAAATACTTGTAACATATAGAAAATAATAGACACATCTGATTTTATTGATGCATCTACTTCTACTTTGTAGGCAAGAGGGCACTTTAAAGTGTGGCCACAGTTAAGGCTGTATTACACGGCTTGATAATCCAGGGGAAGCGATTCCCCATGCAATTACACGCACAGACAGTGAATGGGGAGCAGCGGGAAAGGCCGCCCCAACAATCCTTAGATCGTTTGGTTGGCCCATTAAAGTCAGCGGCGGTCTCCTGCCATTACTCTTATTGCACAGGGCAATGCACACAAATCAGGATCTTTTAACATGTTGAAAGTCCACAATCAGCCAACAGTGTGCATGTCAGCTGGTCATAGCTTTTAAACATGTCCTATTACTCTAAACGATTAGTACGTCCGATAATCATTTAGTGTAATATGACCTTACGGCACCCTGTATCTTCATATACGCAGAAGGTAAATAAACTTTTATACATATATTTTTTTTGGGGGGGGGGGTATTTGTTTGTTAGAGCTCTGCTTTTTTCCTCTTTTCTACGGCTATTGAACTCCACACTTACTGCACAGACATATAGTGACGTATTTTAATGAAAGGGAGCTGCAATACTACAACCAAACTGAGGACAGGAGTGGTGCTTTTTCTGGAAGAGAGCAGCATAGTTTTTTGCTGTTTTTTTTTAACCTGGAGGATAACCACTTTATCTAAAATCATATTTGAAGTCTTCACATTTTTTTGTGGCCAATGCCACTGTACTGTATATTCCCACACATATTTACATAGTTACTCTAACACTAAACAACAGGCCTGCGTATTCATATCGGTATGCCTAATATATGTGGCCATTCGGTTTTTATTAAATATTGCAAAAAAGACTTTTTAGTATTCCATGTTTTATTTATATCTTCTTGCTGTCTACTGTCTCGTTGTATTAGGCAGGCTTTGTTTAGTTACCAATGAATATTCCCTTCTCCAAGAATAGAAAATGGGTTCAGCTGACACACTGAGTGATGAGTGATGCTTGGATTGTGCTGTATGCATACAGAATATCTGGTGTCTGCTAATTGTGTTATAGAGAGAAACATCATAGGAGAGGAAGACAGTCTGAGGCATGATATTTACATCAACCAGAAATCTTTATGGAGTTTGCCTAAAAGAAACTAGGCTAAAAGTAGACACACACACACACCAGCCAAAATAAATAAATCTATGATAGGACATTCATGTACTGATTCTAAGCATTTCAGACAAGAATTTAAGATCACTTTTAGGTAAAAAAAAAAAAAAAAATAGAAAAAGAAGCAACAATCAGTTGATACTTCAGAAGGATATAACCATTCAGTTTTTCTGAAGTGGCCAATACAGGGGAAATGTTATATCACATGCTGACTAATGGATGATGCAAATCTGACAACAGGATGTGCAGCCATATTGGTTGTCACTCTCAAAGTCCCTTGGAGTTTGTGTTTTGCCAGACAGCTATATCCATAACAAAGCGTCATTTATCCCCATTAGTTATCAAGACACTAATCCACGTGTGACAGCCGATATGGCTGTACCTCCTGTTGTCACGTCAGCAAAAATGACAATATATTGGTAAGTAAAATGAGACATAATAACCAAACACTGGTTACTAACCTCACGTGTGGTTATTATTCAAGGCCAATAACAATATATAAACTGTAATGCACTAGTGATTCTAAGACTGGTGTAAGTATTATTATATTGTCTAGTTTTGCTGGACATATCTGCATCCATCCTGCAGCAGCCGGCAGCCATTTGGACTCCTTCTCTCTCATAAACATATGGCCAAGCCGGGGTCATTTACTGAGAGCTAGCATGAGGCACACATAAGCCAATGTCCAGATGTCACTATACCTCTGGGAATACAGAGCAAAAAGAACATCAGTCAATTTCCCTTTATATCCTAGGGGAATTCCCTACAATTCTATACTCCAAGCCCTACCCAGCCTATCTGATGTACATTATACTAAGCCACTGACAAAAGAACACAGCATTCCCTGCAGTTTTTCTTCTTTCTTTTCTTTTTTTCCTGTAAAAGTTTTCCAGGAAGTAAAAGAAAATACATAAATATATGCATATCATATACAATATGTATGATTATACAATATATTCTATCAAAATAGGGACAATAAGAGACAAAAGTATATATTAGTAGTATTATGAGGAAGGGGGCCGTTGTGCAAGAAACGTATACGGGCACCTATGTAACAGCTACTTTGCCCCAATTGCACTCAGGAGCTAGCAGATCTAGCAGAATCTACTAGCCATGGAAATCATGGTTACAGTCATGTCTGTGCAGACCTGTTTTAAGATACTGGTGGGCTCCTTGCCAACAGAGCCCTTATTCCTTGCATGCATGTATGGTATTTCTATTTCTTTAGTAGTATACAACCTCTTCAGTTTACTGAAAGAAATGCTGGAAGAAAATACACTAAACATTTATTATCTCCTGGCCTGTAGGTGTCACTATTTGCACTATAATCTTCAGAAAGTTAAACAATTTAATTAATTTGGTCAAAAAGTAGTGTACTGAGCATTAGAATAGAGATTAATGGAGACTATATTGCTAAACCAGCACTGAGCAGCATTAGCAATATGTAACTGTGCCGATATGAGAGCTTATGCAGCCCTGCAGTCCTGGTGGCAGCGGAGTGGCTGTGTCGCCCTTACTGCTGCCAATGTGTAAATGTTTATATTTTCTTTTATAAAGTTATATTACAGAGTTACATAAATATTAGCCACAATATTCCTCTAAAGTTAGATGAACCTGATGATTTTGATGAGATTGGTGTAAGGTACTCTGTTATGTTATAAGTTTGGCTGCTAGTTCCTGCTAATTCAAAAGGGACAAATGATGTGACTGCCCCTTCAGTTGTCACTTCTGCATATATGACTGCCCCAACATATGATCACTGTAAGTAAACTAACCAGGAATATCAAACTGTCTATAGCTTGAATTTATTACCATTTACTGTGTTATGGGTGGACATTTATAGGAACATGAGAAAACTATGTGGCATTAGGAGAGATGACAAGTATTTATACTTATGCCCACAGTGTATTGTAGTCCTATACAATGATATAATGTTTCCTAGGCCAATTATCATTAAAAACCATAGACAGATGAAGCTCACAACATGTTGATGAGTTGAAAGCAGGAAAAATGGGCAAGTGTGAGGAGCTGAGTGACTCTGGCAAGGGCCAAGGTAGGTTCAAGAAAAAAAAGGTGGAGGTCAACCCTTCCATGCGAGAAACATGCACTTTTGTCATCTATTTTTTATGCTGTTTTCTTGCTACAACATACAAGGGCCAAGGTAGAGACAAAAAAGTATATGTTATGCTGGTGTCACATATGGCATTTTGGAAAAATTGCCACTGCACTTTTTGTGCCAAAGCCAGAAGTGGATTCAAATGGGATGGAAAATATAAAGGGAGGACTTGTACTTCTCGTTCCTGTTGGATCCATTTCTGGTTTTGGCACTGCAGTGGTAGTTTTCCAGAAAACTATCAGGTGTGAAACCAGCATTAGGGAATTGGATCAGATGTAGTCACTAGCTGGGCTGAGCAGACCTGTCAAAGCCATAGAGAGAACGTTGCCAAACTCAAACAGTTTAACAGGTATGTCTAACACTAGTCACTGGGAAATTATGTTTGGATTATTAAAGTCAATGGGCCTGCCACATACATTGCGGTATATGTTGGCATATACTTTTGCTGGTATCATTAAGTATACCTGCAATTTACAGCACAAATATGGTGTGCACTCAGCCTTAGGGTAGGTTTACACTACAGAATCCGCCTGGATAAGTTCCTGTGGATTCCGTGGCTCGTACTTGTTCACGGCAGCACCCATATCCGCCCGTGCCATAGACAGCATTGTATGGCCGGGCCGATTCCGCGTTACGCCGAAAGAAAAGACTTCTCTGTTCTTTTGGCGGAATGCAGAATCCGCCAGGCCATAGAATGGTGTCTATGGCATGGGCGCCGCCGTGAACATGTACGAACCACGGAATCCGCCTGAACTTATCCGCGCAGATTCCGTAGTCTGAACCTACCCTTAGTATCAAACACAACAGGACACATTTAGAGGTATTGTGGAGTCTATGTGGGAGATTTATCAAACTGGTGTAAAGTAGGAATGTCTCAGTTGCTCATAGCAACCAATCAGATTCCACTTTTTATTCCTCACAGATTCTTTGAGAAATGACAGGTGGAATCTGATTGGTTGTTAGGGGTAACTGAGCCAGTTCTACTTTACACCAGTTTGATAAATCTCCCCCTGTGCCTTTATGATACAAAGCTGCTCTGGTATCACAAGGGGAATGTATGACTTTTTTCTTTAAAGGGGCACTCCAGTGAAAATCTTTTGATTTCAAAACAACCGTTTCATAAAGTTATATAGATTTCTAGTAGAGATGGTACGAACCCGAACCCCCGGTAATGATTCCCACTGTCTGCCCGCTCCGTGGAGCGGGCAGATCCAGCGGGAGGACCGCCTGGAAAACTGGGATACAGCCATAGCCATAGGCTGTATCCCAGTTTTCCAGGCGTTACTCCTGCTGGATCCGCCCGCTCCACGGAGCGGGCAGACAGCGGGAATCTGCTGCCGAGCGTTCGGGTTCATAAGAACCCAAACCTCGGCAGGTTCGGACCATCCCTTAAAAAATCTCAAGTTTTCTAGCACTTATCAGCTGCGGGATGTCCTGCACGAAGTTGTGTATTCTTTCCAGTCTGATACAGAAATCTCTGCTGCCACCTCTGTCCTGAGAGGAAGGAGTTTTCTATGGGGATTTGCTACTACCCTGGACAGTTACTGTCACCAACAGAGGTGGCAACAGAGAGCACTGAGTCAGACTGAAAAGAAAATACCATTTCCTGCAGGACATACAGCAGCTGTTAAGTATGGTAAGAATTGAGATTTTTAAATAGAAGTAAATTACAGATCTATATAACTTTCTGAAACCTGTTGATTTGAAAGAAAAAGATTTTCCAGAGTACCCCTTTAATATCTAACATGCCTCAGCTATGTAGCGTGTTAGGCATATAGTTTCATTATTATGGCTGATGGGTGTATATACTGCATTTTATACATTCCAGCACACACAAGTCATTCCCATTCTCTGGCTGGAGACCTCCCATCAGCCTAGCTTATTCTTAATTGCTTTTTAATGAGCTGTGAAAGCCAGACCACATACAGAATAGAGACCCTGTGTCCAAATAAGCTGTAATACAAGCCTCATGGAGGTGTAACATTAACTCTTGTTTAGCTTAAACTTTCCAAGATCCTTATTATTCAATAAATGATAACAATAAAGTCTATCTGTGGTGCCAAGTGCATGCTGCATTATCCTGACCAGGAAACTAAAGGTCCCCATACACCTTAGACTTCATAACAATGCATTTTATTGGTCACACAAATGATACATGGATTATTGGGGCCTTGTAAAGGCACTGGAAGCAAGCACCGATCTTACTGATCTCACTGTGTGAAACAACCCGCGCATATATACAAGGGCACCTCCATTGAGCTGTTGTTAGCAAAAAAGGTTGGAAGCATAGGCAGTGTTTTAAACCAAAAACAGGGTAGAGCCTAAAGGCCCTATTTCACGGAACGATTATCAGCCGTATTCGGGCGATATCGGCCGTTGCGGATGATATAATCGTTCCGTGTATTAGAAGGCAACGATTAGACGACTTAAACAACGTTGGCTGATCGTTGCAATCATTTGTCTTTCAACATGTTGAAAGACAAACGACTCATTCAGCAATGATCTGCTGCTGTCACTCCGTGGAATAGGAGTGATGGCAGTAGACTGCCGCTATCCTCTACGGGCTGCCCAGACTATCTAGCGATCACCTAGGCAGCCCCCCCCCCGCAGCTCCCTGCCCCCCCCCCCCCCCCGCACTAACCCGCTCGCTGCTGTGTGTAATAGCGGCGGCAGCGAGCGGGGAACGAGGAGCAAACGAACGCTGACAGCGCTCATTTGCTCCTCCAGTCACCCTGTGTAAAAGGGGCTTTACACTGTAAAAAGGAAAGATTGAAGCCTTTTTATGTATTGTGCACCCATTCCTGGTTTTGCTTTAAAATACTGACCAAAATATTGGAAACCTAACTTTAGCCCTGACACATGCAGTCGATTAGCAGTTTTTATAAAAGGAAAGCAGGTTAGAAGCATCTATTGCATAGGAGTACCAAGGATGAAGGGATGGTTCTTACCTTCATCCTCGGCACTGTTTCTGTGATATTAGCAGTTTATTCCCTATAATAATGAAGTGTTTTGGTGTGCTCGGGGTGGGACTACCCGTGCACCGTTTCACCCGCCAGACATCCTGTTACTTCAGAGACAGGTTCAGAAATGTTGAAGGTGGATGTGGTGAGTGAAGAACACAGGACACCAGGGGAGCCTGGACAGGTAAGTTTAATATTTTTTTTTCTTTACCCTAGCATCAGTCGTGATAGTGATGTTAGTGATAGTGATGATCGACCACCGGCTGATGATTTTTAAACATGTTAAAAAGCCAATGAGAGTTTCTTCAGCCAATTGTTGTCTTTATTACATGGGGCAATATCTGCCTGAATATCTGAAGTTTGTCAGATTATTGCTTTGTGTAATAGGGCCCTTACCCATAGGGCAGGCTTATCTTGGTATAGCAATGTGTTATAAATGCTTTTATACAGGTGAGGTAGATAAATCTACCACATTGTATGAAGTACAAAGGGTGTTTCCACACCATCTTTTTTCAGCAGTTTGATGGCCGTTTTTCAGGATGGCCAACATCCTGAGACCAAATGACAGCCGTTGTTTCTCGGGCGTTCACGGGCATTATGTGTACAATCACAGCCGTCATTGTAAGACAATGGCTGTTAGTTGGCCTAAAAATCATGGACGTTCTGAAAAATGGCCGTCAAATGTCCAAAAATAAATTGGGTAAGAACATAGCCAAACACTGTCGTTTTAAGCTATGTTGCCACCATGGGAACTGGCTGTCATTTAATGGTAAAAGGCGGCTGTCTATTAATAATGAAAACCACAAATAATATTCATGATCATTATTTACGGCCATCATTATCTATAGATGTACATCAGTTTGCGCTAAAATCCTGCAGTAGAAACATAGCCTTAAAGTGATTAACAAGCCCCCCAACTTTGCTTAACCCATCTTTAAAGGCACTCCATCACCTAGGGTACATCACAATACCTGGTAAACATTATTACACACTACGCAGTGGCCCCTTCTTTAATCTCCAAGCCCATGATCACAAGCATTAAAGCCCATTATAAAGTTAACTAAACCAATAAGGGTTTGGCACCATGTTAAAAAGTTGTAAAAAAAAAAAAAAGAAAAGTTCATCGCTGCAAACTAGCATTTCTGCAGATCAATGACTGTAACAAAGTCCTATTGATACATTAGTGGACACATGATGATTTGGGATCCCTCCATTTTGAAGTAGCATTAGCAGTAGTTTATCTCTTTTTATAGGCTTGGCCCCTTCTGACATATGTAAGTATCCCCTTGTGATATTACTCAGCTGCTGTTTCAGTGTAGCAGCTCACAATGAAGTAATGTAAGTGACTAAGCCTCACACTAATGTCTGCCCAGAGTACGGAGGGATATAATAGCCACATAAGGCTCATTTTCACTTTCTGTATCTGGAAACGGAACAATTATTTGTCTATACGCATTACAAAAAGCATTTTCTATAAGCCAGAAGGCTCTTCCATAGGTAAGAAGTTACTCCACCATTAAATAAAGACAACTATGTTATATAATAAGCAATGTAAAGCAATCCAACAAGAACACTACTAACAACAAATACACAGAAACCCCATGACAGCAGATCTGTACAGTACGTCTACAGTCTTCTCTAGGATACTGACTAGTGAAAGTACACTCACCCTAAGCATTTACTGAAGAACACGTCTCATCTTAAGACACATGGTGAGAACTCTTTACTTCTTACATTAAGAGCAAAAAATGTCTGAACAGAGATACTTACCCCAGATCTTGGAATATATCCACTTTCTAGGCAGTCCCACTCCTTCTCTCCCACAAAAGACTCCTCTCTAGACTTCCAAATCAAAATTCCATCCTGCTTTCTTGCAAGGAATGATGTCACAGGAATGGGGGCTGGGATCCACAAAAAGAGGGCAGCCCTGCCTTCAAGTCAGTTTATACAATGAGACCCTTCTAAAAGTACTAGAAAAAAAAAGCAGTGTGTATAAGGGGCGGGGAAGGCAAAGGAAATCCAGGCCTCTGCTTTACATACACTAGCATGTTGTCCAAGGCTGGATGACAGCGTGTCTGTATCATCCCCTCTCCTGTAGTGGACTAAGGAAGGAAAGGGGATTTCTCTGCACATCTCAGTGACAGATGGATGCTTTACCATGGCAAATACTGAGGCGCTACTATATATATATATATATATATATATATATATATATATATATATATATATATATTACACACAAACACATCCCACAGGGCAAGTTGAGCAGACAGCAGAAAATTCTATTGTTATCAGGAAGTTAGGGAGGATGCTAACTATGCTCATGTGACTGCCTTTATCTAAATCTATAGTTATCTATCTATCTATCTATCTATCTGTCTGTCTGTCTGTCTGTCTATCCATTAGTATAGCATACTTATCTGCCTATCTACCCTATCTCTCCATCAATACACACACACATTTAGAAAAATTATGTAGTTATCAGTTATAACATTAAAACCTAATATTGGCCTCGGGCTGGCAAAACAACGCTAACCCTTTGAGGTCTGGACTCAAGATTTCTAAAGGTGGCCGGGGGTATAGTTGGCAGATCCTTAAAGTGCTGTATGTTGCAAGATAGAGACTTTACAAATAAGGCTTGTTTTTCTACCATGTGAGATCTGGTGAATTTGGAGGCCTGGAGAATGTTTGCATTTGGCAGGGTACATTACCTAACTGAAGTAGCTACTGTCATTAGGGAATGCTTTTCCTATTTAACTACTGCAATAACTAAATAATACTATCACGCCGTTACTAAATACATATCAATATGCACAGAACAATATCAATAATTTCACTATATAAGGGCCAAATAATTCTGGCACTCCATGACCATTATCATAACCACCACATAATAACTGGATAATGCAGCCATGCTGATGCTGTATACAGACCAGTATCCCTCCATACAGTGACCATGTAGTGATCCCAGATTCATACATGCTCTGCAGACAACATACGTTACATTGCAATTACATCCAGTGACTCGCAAGGGGCATGTTCTTGGAGTCATTCTCATTTTTCTCCCTTTTCTTTCCTGTCTGGCTCAGACTGCCATAAAGATATCTTTTAACCATGATTGATCTACACAGAATCTGCCAGACAAACATCTTGGGCTCTGGAATGGACCAGTACATTCCCCACCTTTCTCCTACCCGCAGTGCTCCTAATAATGTCTCCCTTGGTGTCCTGCATTGTATGAGTAAGTAGGTAAGTAGGCTTGGGGAAAGAGGTAGGGTAATTAAGTGGGTAGATAATTCCTCCCAAGTGATAGATAATCCACCATTAGGTAGAAGAAACCCAGTAGGTTAATTAATCTCCCTTCAATTAGGAAAATGCCCCCAGTAGGTCGGTAATCTCATAAGGTAGGTACTCCTTCCTATTAAGTATATGCCCCCAGTAATGGGTAAATGTTAGGTAAGTAATCCTCCCTATTAGGTAGATGCCCCCAGTAGTTACATATTCACCTAATTAAGTAAGCAATCTCCCCTATTAAGTAGATGCCCCAGTAAGTAGGTAATCCCCCATTACGTAGAGGCCCCCAGTAAGTAGGTAATCCCCCATTACGTAGAGGCCCCCAGTAGGTACATGTAGGATACCCCCCTCCCCAGGATGTCTGTACTAGGTCCCCACAAAAAAATAAATAATAAAAATTCCCACTCACCTTTCTTCGCTCTAGTCCTGGGTCCTTTTATTGTGCATTGCTTGTAGACAGGTGGAAACCCACTAGGTAAACAAAAATCCCTGCTCCTGTACGAACATTTTGAATGTTGTGGCTCTACAGACTCATAAGCAGCAACTGCGATGCCCTGTGTGTTCTGACAGCTTTCTTTCATACCTAGCATGAGTTTTTTTTTTTTTTTTTTAGCAATTTGTGCTATTGTAGCTCTCCTGTGGTATCAGGTTGGTCTCCACACCTCTCACCCAGCCTTGAGCACACATGATCTTGTGGTTAGTGCCACATATGTTGGGAAATACACACTGTACACTGGAACACCCCATAAGACCTGCAATTGTGGAGATGCTCTGACCTAGTTGTCTAGCCATCACAATTTGCTCTTTGTCAAAGTTGTTCAGATCCTTACATTTTCTACATTTTTATTGCTTTCAATGCAGCAACTCCCAGACCTGACTGAAAGATGCAGGTGTTAATAGAAATAAATTGGTAGCATCTCTTAAAGGGGTATTCCCATGTCCACTAATACAATTAATCTTGTAGGACTGGTCAAGTTATATGGTTTTGCAAATACATTAATTTACCAAACTTGTCTCCTCCTGCTGATATGCTGCTCTTTCTCTCCCATGGTTGACAGCTTACTGCCTAGGTTACAGACCACCTCTCCACTCTAAAAGCAGTGGTCTGGCTGGTGTGTATATAGATATAGAATACATATTTATATATATCTTATATAGTATATATACACTAAGGGGGACACTTATGAATGTTACATCCGGAGCATATGCCAGGGAGGAGTAGATTCGACCCTTCTCCCTGGCATATGCCTGCCGTATGCCCCGCTCGCCTGTCGGGCAGGCAGACAGGTATTGGGGGGGGGCATGGCTTCCTTTATCATGATTATACACCTGGTCACAGATTTGGTACGCTGGGCGCAGGTTCGCTGGGGTCGGGGTCACTAAGAGGTGGGGTCACTAAGAGGTGTGCGCCTCCTAGTGAATTCAGTATGGGAACAGGGGCGGGCCTAACAAAGAACAGTATATATGAAAGCTCATATTATGCTATACATTTTTATATTATTGTGTTATATTTTAACTAGTACTTTATTTCTTTATTCCGTGCATATTTCAATGCAGAAAAGTGAGTGCCAGTAGTAGCAGACATGTAACTGCCAGAAATTACGTTTGTGTATCTTAGGGAAATTAAAAATGGGAAAGAAATCCTTCCTATATTAACCCTTTAAGGACATGGCCCATTTTCGTTTTTACGTTTTCGGTTTTTCCTCCTTGTGTTTAAAAGGTCATAGCACTTGCATTTTTCCACCTAGAAACCCACATGACCCCTTATTTCTTGCGTCACTAATTGTACTTTGCAATTACAGGCTGAATTTTTGCATAAAGTACACTGCGAAACCAGAAAAAAATTCAAAGTGTGGTGAAATTGAAAAAAAAAACGCATTTCTTTTATTTGGGGGAAATGTGTTTTTACGCCATTCGCCCTGGGGTAAAACTGACTTGTTATGCATGTTCCTCAAGTCGTTACGATTAAAACGATATATAACATGTATAACTTATATTGTATCTGATGGCCTGTAAAAAATTCAAACCGTTGTTAACCAATATACATTCCTTAAAATCGCTCCATTCCCAGGCTTATAGCGCTTTTATCCTTTGGTCTATGGGGCTGTGCGAGGTGTCATTTTTTGCGCCATGATGTGATCTTTCTATCGGTACCTTGATTGCGCATATACGACTTTTTGATCGCTTTTTATTACATTTTTTCTGGATTTGATGCGACCAAAAATGCGCAATTTTGCACTTTGGGATTTTTTTGCGCTGACGCCGTTTACCGTACGAGATCAGGAATGTGATTAATTAATAGTTCGGGCGATTACGCACGCGGCGATACCAAACATGTTTATTTATTTATTTATTTGTTTACTTTTATTTAAAACCTGGGAAAAGGGGGGTGATTCAGACTTTTATTAGGGGAGGGGGATTTTTACTATTAACAACACTTTTTTTTTTTTTTTTACACATATACTAGAAGCCCCCCTGGGGGACTTCTAGTATATACACTTGGATCTCTCATTGAGATCTCTGCAGCATAGATATGCTGCAGAGATCCATGAGATCGGCACTCGTTTGCTTTCGGCTGCTGCAGCCGTAAACAAACGAGTGCCGAGCCGAGGACGGCGCCATCTTGGACGCGTCCCCGGCCGGCATCAGACAGGGAGATCGCTCCTCCGGGACAAGGTCCCGGAGGAGCGATCTCCCCCACTAGACACCAGGGAAACGTTGCCTCCGGTAATCGGAGGCAGCTGTCAACTTTGACAGCTGCCTCCGATTAGCTAATTAGCGGGCACGGCGATCGGACCGTGCCCGCTAATAGCGGCGGTCCCGGGCTACACGCGGCACCCGGGATCGCGGCACTTCAAAGCGGGGCCGCCGCGCGGCCCCGCTTTGAAGTGCTAATGAGGACATAGGACGTACCGGTACGTCCTATGTCCTTAAGAGGTTAAGCTGAAAGCGCACTTTTGCCCAGCTGGAAGGCATCCTGGTGATCCCAAAAGTTTGTACCTGGTTCCCACCATTGCAATGTATTTCTTTTGTATTGAAAAGGTGACAAGACACGAGTGCTCAGATTTGTATTCCTTTCTGAGAAACCAAGTAGAGTGAAACTTCTTTAGCTCTCCCTATATCATGATCACTGGTACACAATCTTTGTGCCAACATCTCCCACAGAGATACACAATGAAGCTTTAAGAAAACAAACACACCACACCTCTGTTTACTTGGAACTTGGCATTCTTGAATACAATAACATTTGTCAATCCAGACTACACAGATACTTGATTGGGGTACCTGAATATCCAGCACATCAAGTTCACTGCGACTGCTAAAGTTTACCGACAACATGGCACTGAGCCCAGCTGACCCTTGAACAAACACCTATAATTCAATATTTTTGTGTGCCCAGGCCGCTATAAAGGTTGAATATAGTGTCGGTTAAATTATGCAGGCAATTTGGAAATGATTTCTGCCACTTCTGATCTTATTTTCTTTCTGAAGAGAGTTTAAAGACAAGACACAATAACTCTACATCTGGTTTTCAAGCGTAATAAAAGGGGTCTATTATTACATAAGTTACTAAAGGCCCTATTACACCCAACGATTATCGGCCGTATTTGGCCGGTATCGCCCATTACGGCCAATAATCGGCAGCGAGCAGGGAACAATGAGCAATGAGCACTGCTCATTACGGCTCTCAGTCGCCCCGTGTAATAGGGGCTTTAGTCTAGCAGAATCCAGATCATATCATCTACCAAACATAATAAGGGTCTCAGTCTATTCCAATTACAGATGAACAGCTACTTAAAAAAAAAATCTATATACGATCAAAAGACAATAATAATAATAATTATTATTATTATTAATGTTATTATTATTATTATTATTAGTAGTAGTAGTAGTACTATCACCAGCACCATCACTATCATCATTATTAAAATAGTAGAATACTATAAGATGGTAATGAACATATTTTAAAAGTGCTTTTCAGGATTGAAAATGTGTTCATATGAACTTGTAATGTTTAGTCCACATCCTAAGTATGTACTCTTTTGGTTGTTGTTGTGGGACTCAAAATGCCACCAACTATTCTATGTGATGACCACCCACGCAAGGAGGCATTTGCTTTTATTTGCTGACATAAAGTATCTTTAAGCCCCTATTACACGGGGCAACTATGAGGAGCAAACAAGCACTGTCGGAGCTCTTTTGCTCCTTGTTGCTGGGGCTACTACATGCGGCGGCAGCGCGCGGGTGAGATCGGGGGGGGGGGGGCGAGGAGGTGCGGGGGGCTGCCCGGGTGATCGCTTGATCACCCGGGCAGCCCATAGCATAATATAGCAGTGGTCTGCTGACACCGCTCCTATTCCGCAGAGGAATATGCTTTATGGGTCGTTTGTCTTTCAACAATGTTGAAAGACAAACGACTGCAACGATCAGCCGACATCGTTCATGTTGCCTTCTATTACACGGAACGATTATTGGTCGTAACAGCCTAACAAGGCCAATAATCGTTCCGTGTAACAGGGTCTTTAGGCTATGTTCACTCATTGTATTTTGGACAGTATTTTTAGCCAAAATCAGGAGTGGAAGCAACAAAGAAAAACTATAATGGAAAGATTTGCACAGGTTCTGTGTTTTCAACCCACTCCTGATTTTGGTTGAGAAATACTGAGCAAAATATAATGTGTCTACACAGCTTAATGGTAACTTAAACACCTGAAAGTCACTTTGAAATGCTTAAATATAAAGCATATGTTCGACTGTGTGAACGTGCAAGTGACCCTAACTAGTATTTAATTGCCTCCAGTGCCTAACATACAAAATGTGACTGTATTTACGATACAGATGAAGCATAAGGGTACCTGGGTCACCACAGATAAAGAAGTAATACTGTCACTTGCTGTGCTTTTAAAAGAACAATTCCTAGTGTTCCTATTTATACGTGTAATACTAATTGGTAAAGGAATTTAGAGGCAGAACATTGATGTTTTTAATCTATAAGTTCATCTCCCCTCAATGGTGCCCTAGGCGACAGCCTTACCCTAATCCCACCCTTATAAAGACTTAACACAAGAGGAAATATTGCATAATATTGTGGAAGTGGCGACTCCCTTGTTCTTGGCATAGCTCCACACATCAGTTGTTTCCTAGCAGGGTAGAATAAAGTTCCTAGCACTGTTATCTATAGTATGTAGGGCTGGTATGGCTGTTAAAGTGCTTAAAGTGGCCATACAGAATAGAAGAATGACATCCAACCCTGCAGATTTCAGCAGCACCAGTTGACCATTTATAGCCCCAATTCCAAAAAAGTTGGGACGCTATGTAACATGTAAATAAATGTAAGTGAAAACACAATGCTATGATTTGCAAATCTCATGGACAAAAATCTGCATTAAACTAAGTATCTAACAATTGTAGGACAATTTCAGAATAATGTTCCTCACTGTAAAATTGCAAATAATTTGAATATTTCACTATTTATAGTAGAATATAACTAAAAGATTCAGAAAATCTGGAGAAACTCATGTGTGCCAAAGGACAAGGCCAATGGTCAATATTAGAAGCTCGTGATCTACAGGCTCTCAGGTGGCACTGGCTGAACAGGGCTGCCTGCAGTCTAGACCTTTCATCAATAGAAAACATTATGGAGGCTATTTATTTTTGGGTGCTTGTACGGCAGGCGTAAATTAAGCTCTACACCCATTCATCCTGACAGATTTACATACTATAGAATTAATTAATTCTATCAGATTTTTTTTTTATACTCACTGCTTAAAGGAAACTCCCTGAGGGAGTGTGGCCTGGTACCTGGGTGCTAAAAAGTGGCCAGACCACCACCGTATGCGGCAACCACAATAAAAAAAAAAAAAACAATTCTACTGTTAATGATTCCCGGCAGCTGATCGTCTCCCATCATGTTTTCGGTGCAGGCAGTGTGATCCAGAGACACTGCCTGCGACAGAGGTGCTCCGTCTCATCGGAGATGATCAGAAACAATCGGCTGCCGGGAGAGCTTCGGGAGAATGGCAAAAGCTCCAGAAGTTCCCTAAGCCTCCCAAAGCTCATCCGGCAGCCGAGCATCTCCAAGCTTCTCCGATGGGACACTTGGCTGCTGGAAGAACTTCAGGGACCTCCAATGCAGACAGTGTGCATCACACTGCCTGCGCCAGGAGATGTGCGGCTGCCGGGAACTGGAGACAGGTGAGTTGATTTTTTCAACTTCAGATAAACGCTGTCTGACCGCAGCAGGGCTCCAGCTAGTAAACCCTGCTGCAGTAAGGAAGGGGTTAACATTTTCTAGCGTATAAGATCAACCCTTAAAAATATTCTTAAAGGTCAGGGGTCATCTTATACGCCGGAAAATATGTAACTTCAAGTTTTATTCCAAATCGGAGGTAATAACAGCAAAACATTTCTTTTAAGTACCACTACTGTATGTTGAGAAAGACTCTATGGGTCAAAATGTTGTTGTTATTACCTTGGATATGGAATAAAACTTACGGTTTATTGACTGAATTTTTGATGCTCTTGTACTTCTTTTTCTCTACCTGCCACTTTGGTCAGTACTAGGATAACATTACACCCACATCCTCACTACTACCTGCCACTTTCTAGACCAGTTTCGATGGTGCTGTTGGATCTCTATTTTGTTGTTATGTCTGTGTGATATGTCAAAGGTATTTTGAATGATTGGGACACCTAAATTTACTTCATCCATCCACAATTAAAGGAGATGTACCATGAAACAAACAATTACAGGAAGGCAGGGGTGTGTGGGAAGATAATAAACTAAGTAAACTTAATCATCACCTTGCCCGTATCTCCCACACCCGCCACTCCCTGGTCTTGCTGACAGCCACCAGCCTCCTGCAGCTCCTCCAGCTGCAACGTCACATACCTGGCTGATAGACTGCCCGCTCAGCCAATCAGTGACTGGGGTGGGACACTGCCCAAGTTACTGACTAGCTAAGCAGGCATTCGATCAGCCAGGTAGTGATGGAGGCATAGGATAGGCTAAAAGTAATTTTAAAGGGGATGTGTAACCTAAATTTATACTAAAACTTATTCTCTTATCCTAATCTGTTTTTATTTTCTGACTGCAATTTTTTTTTATTTTACTTTTTGTACATTGTTATAGGGGCTGCTATATTGCCTGAGCTGTTTTTAACAGCACTTAGTGCCGTGCTTTACAGCAAACCTTATGGACATTGACGACAATAGACAGACCCTGTCCCCTTGACATGACTGTAAATTAATACTGAGCTTACTCTGCAACCTTTAAAGAGGTCATTCCACAGGGAGCTGCTCTATCTATTGGTGTCACATGCGGCTGCAATGCTCTGTAGATCACTTTACAGCAGCCTACAAACACAACAGGAAGTCTTAGTTTAGTTTTAGCTCCAGTGACGAGAGTGAAAACTGCTATATTTTAGGATTTTTTAGGATAGAAAGATGGAAAATTAGAAAAAATGTCACCAAAAAATTCTTTAAAAATGTTTAACATAAAAACATTACATGACAGGCTCCCGACCCCCCGTTAGAGCCCCCTATACTCACCTTATCCCGCCGGGTCCCGCTTCTGGATTTGGTCGGGTGACGGAGTTCTCAGCCGCTGCAGCCCGGCGCGCACGCTGAGAGATGAGTCCAACACCCATAGAGAATGACAGGAGAGTCCAGCTCTCCGTCATTCTCTATGAGCGTTGGACTCATCTCTCAGCTCGCGCGCCGGGCTGCAGCGGCTGAGAACTCCGTCACCCGACCAGATCCAGAAGCGTGACCTGGCAGGATTAGGTGAGTATAGGGGGCTCTAACGGGGGGTCGGGAGCCTGTCAATCCGGCACAGGGGGTGACAGGTCCTCTTTAAAATAAGTTATTTTCTGCTGACACATTTCTCTTTAAGGCTAGGTTCACACTATGTATCTGTGCGGCTGTATTGCGGGCGGTAAATCATCGGCCGGATTTTTCCGGTTCATGCGTACGCTGGAAAGTATACGATATACGACTGCAGAGTGCACACTATGTATGAACCTACGGCCCTATCGTAAACGGACCCGTAAAAAATTAACAAGACCATTGTTTGCGGCTGGAAATGTGCAAATTCACGTGGATTGACAGGCGGTCAGTACGGAGTACTTCAAAAATAGCCGGCAATAATGCCGAATGCCGATGCCTCTAATAGTTAATATATTAAATTAATAAAACACATTTTCTTTGTAATAAAGTCCCTTTCGTTGTTCAATAATTTAATTCTAATGAATTCATCATTGTGCAATTAAATATACTGTTAAAATATATATATATATATATATATATATATATATATATATCATCAAATGTTTCTTCTAATTATGTTATCACAATAGCATTATTAGAAGAAACATTTTGAATTATATGTGCGCTCAGCTGATTGGCTGATTGGCTGAGCGCACATATAAAGAGCCGGTCCGCAGTACAGTGACTTCATTGTGCTGCGGACCAGCGAAGAGACAACATCGGGGTGAGTATACAGATCTCCCCACCCCCTCCCCTGCACTGCACCCATCCCAGTAAGGAAGGGGGGTCACTTAACCCCTTCCTTGCTGGGATGGGTGCAGTCTGACATCAGTCTGGCCCCCAAGGGGTTAAGGGGGATGCAATACATCCTCCCTTAACCCCTTGGGGGCCAGACTGTAAGCAGCGATCTGTAAAGATGCTGCATACTGTAAGGAGCACAACACCGCTCACAATGATGGGTGTTGTGCTCCTGTTTGTGTGTTTTTTGTGTGTTTGTCCCTTTTTGTTTTCAGATATCGGTATCCTGTGGATTACGTCGGATTCGGTGGACTATGTTGATGACCAGCGGTTGTTTGGTGGTTTTTTTTAATAAAATGGTCAATGAGGGGTGTGGGGGTGTTTTTATTTGAATAAAAAAAAATTTTCACTTGTGAGTTGTCTGTATTTCTTTACTTTATAGACTTAGTAGTGGAAGCCGTCTAATAGACGGAATCCATTACTAAGTCGGGGCCTAGTGTTAGCCGGTATAAAATGGCTAACACTAACCCCCCATTATTACCCCAGTACCCAATGCCACCAGGGGTACTGGGAAGAGCCGGGTGCCAGTGGTCCCGGAGCGTCAAAATTGTCGCTCCTGGACTGGGCGGCAGCAGGCTGGTAAGATTTAGGCTTGGGAGGGCCTAACCCAATGGCTCTTCCCACCCTGGTGTTACCAGGCTGCTGTCATTTGGTTTTTAACCCGGCTGGTTATAAAAATAGGGGGGACCCTATGCGGTTGTTTTTTTAAAATAAATAAATAATTTAAAAAAACGCATAGGGTCCCCCCTATTTTTATAACCAGTGGCACCCGGCTCTTCCCAGTACCCCTGGTGGCATTGGGTACTGGGGGAATAATGGGGGGTTAGTGTTAGCCATTTTATACTGGCTAACACTAGGCCCCGACTTAGTAATGGATTCCGTCTATTAGACGGCTTCCACTACTAAGTCTATAAAGTAAAGAAATAAAGACAACACACAAGTGAAATTTTTTTTAATTCAAATAAAAACACCCCCACACCCCTCATTGACCATTTTATTAAAAAAAAACACCAAACAACCGCTGGTCATCGACGTAGTCCACCGAATCCGACGTAATCCACAGGATACCGATATCTGAAAAACAAAAAGGGAGAAACACACAAAAAACACACAAACAGGAGCACAACACCCATCATTGTGAGCGGTGTTGTGCACCTTACAGTATGCAGCATCTTTACAGATCGCTGCTTACAGTCTGGCCCCCAAGGGGTTAAGGGAGGATGTATTGCATCCCCCATAACCCCTTGGGGGCCAGACTGATGTTAGACTGCACCCATCCCAGCAAGGAAGGGGTTAAGTGACCTCCCTTCCTTGCTGGGAGGGGTGCAGTGCAGGGGAGGGGGTGGGGAGAGCTGTATACTCATCCCGATGTGTCCTCTTCGCTGGTCCGCAGCACAATGAAGTCACTGTACTGCAGACCGCCTCTTTATATGTGCGCTCAGCCGATCAGCTAATCAGCTGAGCGCACATATAATTCTAAATGTTTCTTCTAATAATGCTATTGTGATAACATAATTAGAAGAAACATTTGATGTTTTCATTAAAGTAAAGTAATGATTAGTACAGAAAGCTCTATTGCCGGCAATATGAATTAACGGCTTACTGGAGCTTCCTGTACTAATTAATATTTAATTAATAAAACACATTTTCGTTGTAATAAAATCAGTTTCGTTGTTCAATTATTCAATTCTAACGAATCCATCATTGTGCAATTAAATATACTGTCAAAAAATAAATATATATATAAATATACATTTATTTATATATATATATTTATTTTAACAGTATATTTAATTGCACAATGATGGATTTGTTTAAATTTAATTATTGAACAACAAAAGGGACTTTATTACAAAGAAAATGTGTTTTATTAATTAAATATATTAACCATGAGAGGCATCGGCATTACTGCAGAGGATCGCAAACCCCGGTAATAGCGATTCATGTAAACTGTTTCCCTGCTTTCCCAGATGCATCCAGAGGTGTTTGCATCACTTTCTTAAGATTTTATTTGTTATTTTTAGTTGAACCAGATTTCCAAGTAAATGACCGTAAGTTTTCAGCCGCATGTCTATTTTTTCCCATGGCCGTAGTTTCAGCCGCACATTTCCAGCCGCATAAAAAATACAGCCGCACAGATAGTGTGAACATAGCCTAAAGGAGAAGTCCGGCGAAAATTTTTTATTAAAGTATTGCATTGCCCCCAAAAGTTATACAAATCACCAATATACACTTATTACGGGAAATGCTTATAAAGTACTTTTTTCCCTGCACTTACTACTGCATCAAGGCTTCACTTCCTGGATAACATGGTGATGTCATGACCCGACTCCCAGAGCTGTGCGGGCTGTGGATGCTGGAGAGGATGATGGCAGTGGGATGCTCAGTGTCCCTCCAGTGCCCTGTTTCCCTTAGTGTCCCCCCGCCATCATCCTCTCCAGCAGCCACAGCCCGCACAGCTCTGGGAGTCGGGTCGTGACATCACCATTTTATCCAGGAAGTGAAGCCTTGATGCAGTAGTAAGTGCAGGGAAAAAAACACTTTATAAGCATTTCCTGTAATAAGTGTATATTGGGGATTTGTATAACTTTTGGGGGGCAATGCAATACTTTAATAAAAATTTTCACTGGACTTCTTCTTTAAGCTAATTCCTTCTGCCATGCTGTGCACAAACCGAGTTACAGATGCAAGACAGGAAGTTTACATAAAGTGACTTAAAAGCGCATACTGCTTGTGGAAACGTGAAGGTGTCCCTTTAACCAGCAGTAGTTGTTTGCAAAGTTAGTAAAGTGTTAACTATATGTTTTTTTTTAACTCAATTTATTGGCACTTTTTCTAAATGTCCATCTACAGATGAAAGAGGCTTTCTAGTGTTCTTGAAGTTTGATTCCAGCTGAGATGCAAAAACACTTTAAAATCTTTCCACAGTCTAACCCTGAGGTTATCTTTTTCCAGCCAAGCACAGTAACGACTAATAATAATGACAAGCAGGAACAAAGTATATCCAAACGTACATGACTACCAATAGAAGTTCTCACAGTTGTCTCTTAATACTCCTCATAAACGGTCTTCAACAGAAATCCAGGCTTTAAGGAAATGTGCACACAAATGCAATTATTGTGGCCTTGACTGGCTGGGAGCTAATGTGTCTGCCCCTGCCCTAAGCCCACACGTATTATACAATGTAATAACATATGCCCAGTAACAAATGGTTTTTAAACTGTATGTCGAAGTGGTTTATCAACAGTATCATTCCATATTCCATATCATTCCATTTATCTAAACCACAGGTGTCAAACTTGTTGCGTCATACCTGGACCACAAAAGCTTTTGCTGGTGGGATTTTTAGTTCTGCAAAATGTGGAGGATAGCAAGCTTGACACCTGTGGTCTAGACCACGGGGTGCAGGATTGAAAGAATCTTGTTGTGTTATACAGTATATAATGCTGATTAAAGTGAATGTACCATAAGGTAAGTGTAGCCCAGGCTGAAACACTGGAGGCGAGCTGGAGCTGCATCACAGAGAGGTGGGTGTTTCCTCCCACTAGGGGCAGGCCGGCTCACCTCCAGTGCTTCAGCCCAGGCCAGTGCCCAGTAATAGACCGGCGCCATACGCGGAAACCAGGCCTTAGCTCAAAAAAAAGGACCACTGCATTGGCTTCCCCGTGCCAGTGCTGTTCTATTGATATGCTACACCTAAAGCCAAAGTACCTGATGGTACATTCGCTTTAAATACCAGATGCCTTTTTATAAGATGCAATTCACATAAGTGAACAATGATATTGCAGCATTTTAATTATACATCTGACATTTGACCACGCACAGTGTGTGACTGGTGATAACTAAGTTAATGTCCGGTTATAGGGGAATTCAATCTGTCTTCATGACAGAGGTTCCTGGTTTGTTTTCATTCCTTCCTCTTTATATCTGGGAACAGAGCTGTCTCTGTATCCATGCCAATCAATGAGCTAGTAGCCGCAGAGCCGAATATAAACACATACATTCATGAAGCGTGCATGGAAAGGAATGCTGCACCAGTACATCTTGTTTTTTGTTCACTCAGACTGAATAGACCCTACCTAATCTGTAGATGACATCTCTTAGATTGGAGGAAAGTTCTCAAAGTATCAACAGATTTAAGGATAGAAGACATATAGTATACTCTAAGCGTTTTCATTAAGTAAAGGCTGACCATAAGTTAACTATAGGCCTTTTTGACACTGGGGTGGGGTGAAGGGGCAACTTTGGCTTAAAGAACTTTTTTCCCCCCAAAGCATGTTTAGATACAGTCAAACCTTGGATTACGAGCATAATTTGATCCGGGAACATGCTTGTAATAGAAATTGCTTGTGTATCAAAGCAAATTTTCCTATAAAAAATAATTGAAGTGCAGACAATTTGTTCCACAACCCAAAAATAAGGTAGGTAAAATGCTGTATCAATAAAGAACACTATCAATAAAGAAGGGGTTAATCTGTTAAGTCTCCCTCCACACACAACTCTCCAGGTGGCTGCAAACCTGCTGGTACTAGTACCTGCTGGTACTACTGCCGGCTCCCTGGAGCAGCAGTAGGTGAAGCCGTTAATTAAGGGTTCAGAGGGAAGCAGCAGTCATACACCATCCAGCGCTACATGTAGGCAATGTGGCGACAAGACATCCATGGCATCCTCAGAGTTTATCAAGATGCAGCAGGTTAAAATGAAAGGGCTTTCTATTCATAACAGTATCAGGATCGGAACACAGGGTTGTTCATTTACAGAGTGAGGCTATGTGCATACTATTAGTATGAGACCGGCCGTTCTGTGACCTGGCCAGGTCATGGAACGGCTGGTCTCAGAAAAGATCATGAGCTTTAGCGCCGCTGAGTTCTGATGTGGGTGCATCCATGCGCGCCCACATCGGAACTCCCCACAGCACACAATGTAGCGAGTGTTCGAAGCTTTTCGCTCCACTGTGTGCCCTGAGAGGGTTTTCTGCGGCCACTATTCATTGAATAGTGGTCGGAGAAAACTGACATGTCAGTTTTCAACGGCACCACAAGGAATCCAGGCCGGAGTGTTTCCTGAGCCTGCAGCACTATGTAAGTACCGTAGGAATCACAGCCGTTGCGACGTTGATTTCTGTGAAACTTACGTAGTGTGAACATAGCCTAAGGCTGCATTCACATGTCCCATAAAGTGTGGGCACTATGGACAGGGAAACCCGGATATGGACTGTTTCCCCGCCTGGCACTATGTAACAATATCATGCCGGGAGCGGGGAAGCTCTTTGAATCTCTGCGTCAGCGTACTGACAGAGCCATGTGCTTCTGTCACTCAAGTGCCTCAAAGATTCAAAGAGTTGCAGACATGATATTGATACGTCATGCGGGGCGGGGAAACAGTCCATACCAGGATTCCCCTGTCAGTAGGCCCCGTGATTTATATGTGAATGCAGCCTGACAGTTTTTTTGAATTGTTAGCTTGTCTTGCCAAACTCTCTCAAACCAAGTTACTTATAATCCAAGGTTTCACTGTATAGGGCTTACCTTCTCCACAACCACATCAAAATCATCAAATCATGTTGCAGAGATGGAAATGGTTGGATGGGGGTAAACAAGTGTCAGGTCCTCCAGACTCAAGAATTGGATGAAGACATTGGGGGACTTTTATCAAACTGATGTAAAGTAGAATTGTCTTAGTTGCCCCTAGCAACCAATCAGATTCCACTTTTCATTCCTCACAGACTCGTTGAAAAATGAAAGGTGGAATCTGATTGGTTGCTAGGGGCAACTAAGACAATTCTACTTTACACCAGTTTGATAAATCTCCCCCATGAACCAGTGCTTAGAACAAGAAGTAACATTGTTTTATGCTCAAATTGTGGTATACAATCATTTTGAACTCGACTACATGCGCTAGTGTGTTATAATTCTGCCAGCAAAGAAGATGCTGAAAAAGAAAGAGCTTAAAAAAAATCTAAATCTGCCACCCTGCTTAGAGTCATGACCTGCAGACTGAACATCTGGTCTAAGAGGCTCAAAACATTTCCTGTACAAAATAACTTGTATGGTGTGTGCTAATGTAAAATAAAATGAACGGAAAGTCCAACAATTTATTGCAATAAATCCATGAAATTCTCCTGACAAGGTACAGGGTTTAATTCAACAGTATTTCACTGCGTCATGCACACTCCCCCTTTTACATGTAAATGTAACATATTTGCTCAGGTTTGCTATAAAAAATGCACCCTAAGGCTATGTTCACACTGCGTATGAGTCCGGCCGCATTTCGTACGCCGCCGTACATGTGCAGCTTAAACTACGGGCGTGGGAAAAACTGACATGCGGGCCGGATGCGTACGAACTGCGAACATACGCCCGTAGTACAGTTATGCTTCCCTAGCTTGTTTCGAAGCGATCTGAAACAGGTCATTTACTTGGAAATCTTCGCCCAGCCCAATAAAACTCACAGAACCTTTTGGATCGAAAAATCAAGTTCAATTTGGCTGAAATAAGTACTTCGTACGGGATCGCATGGAAATCCACTGCCATGAGTTTCAACATTTCCGGCCTCAAACAATGGTCTTGTTTATTTTTCACGGCACCGCATGCGATGCGGCCGTAAGCTCATACGTAGTGTGCATTGTGCGGGCGTATATCGTATACTTTCAAGCGATTGCATCAACCTCAAAACTACGTGCGTATATTCGCGGTTCGTACTACGGCCGGACTCATACGCAGTGTGAACATAGCCTAATTCTTGAACAATCGGTAACAAAAACTAGCTTATATGTTGTGTATTGCATATTTCAGGTACATTCGCTTTAAGTGTTGCACATGAATAGAATGGAGCCATAGGGGGAAGTCGGTGCAGCTGTCCTTATTTCAAACCACTGCCCAGTTCCCGTGCACGGCGGTGGTCTATTACCGGGCTGAAACACTGGAGGCGGGCCGACCTGCCCCCAGTGTGACAAAACCCCTTCCCCTCTGTGAAGCTGCTTCATTAGGACCCTATTCCACCGGACGATTATCGTTTGCATAATCGTTAACGATTAACGATCTCAAATGACCACTATTGCGAAAGACCTGAAAACGTTCACTCATTTCCATGGAACGATAATCGTTACTTATGATCGTAATTGCGATAGTTTTTTCTTCGCTATTTAGTCGCTATTGCGTTCGTATCTATTGCAAACGACCGAAAGATGTCATTCAATGTGAACGTTTTGTGAACGAATGAGCAACAATAAAAATAGGTTCAGGTCTTATAAAGCGATCAACGATTTCTCGTTCGGTCGTTAATCGTTAACTACATTTCAACCGAACGATTATCGTTTAGATTCGAACGATTTAACGGTAATCTGAACGATAATCGTCCCGTGGAATAGGGCCCTAAGCAATATTAGGAGATTGAGGGTTACTCATTAAATTTATATAGGAAAGTTCTTTCTTTTTGTACATTATTCCAGTTCGACAAAAACTCACATGTTAAAGGGAACCAATGAGCCCGATTGAGCTGACATGGTTCCCTGCAGCACAGTACAGCTCTCCTGTGCAGCTTGTAAAGGATGCCAGCTGCGTCTGCAGCAGGAGCTTTATAATGGTGAAGAAAAGAAGTTTTATTAAGTTGTGTGAAGCCGGGAGAGGGAAGGCAACTAGTCATGTGCACGGGAGAGCTGTCAGTGACTAGTCAAGCCTCTCTGCCTGACAGTGTGCTCTGTGGAAATGAATGACAGGCAGAGAGATTGATTAGCGGCCACTGGTGGATGGCTAGTTTCCGCCCCTCTCCCTGCCTCACCCGGCATAATAAAACATATTTTTCCCTCTTGTAAAGCTACTGATGCAACCATGGCTGGTATGTTCTCTTTAATATGCTAACATTGCGTCTGTGTGGGAAAACAGCTGAAGGATCAGATTTTCTTTCATCAAAATAGTTTTCGCTGTTGAAGGCAAATTAGCTAGATTTCACCAGTTTATGCACAAAAAATTTCGAGCAGTACTTCACTGCTACCCTAGCGTAGGTTAAGGCCATTGCACCTAATGATAACTTTTGACCATCAACCATAACATTATGCGCAGCCCATAAAAAGTACCACCTGCTCAAAAAAATTGTGCAGATTAAACATTTAAGTGTTTATCAAGGTGATTAGAAATTCTTGTTTGGATTATCACATAACTAAATATCTTTAGCGTCCTGACAATATTAATATAACCATTAAAATATGGCATCTCTTTGGGCTATGGCTAAGCATCTGCCATTACTAAAAGTCAAGGGGCTCATGGAAGACCTTATTTCTGCAAAATGTGCCTCATCATGAGCAGACAGCTCAATGGCACTTAAAGAACGCACTGACTTTATGATTTGCATGGTTAAATCTTGCTGAAATGCTATTTAAGTTTGGAGCTTGCGTGAAGAAAGGAGTAATTCAATGACACTGACATTCCAGTAGCTCTTATTGTGCTTGTATTTGATGTGGACTATAACTAAGCTGCTGTTCTTGGTAAAATATGCTTCTTTCAAAAGTTAAATTATCTCTTTACAGGAAATACCCAGTAATAAACTGAACTGCAGACTTTAAAGATTGGACACACATACAGGCTAATATAAAATGGGGATCAGAAACTAAGCAACACAAACAAACATGGAACTAAGTTATAATAGGAACTTTGGCATGACAGTGATTTCCATTGGTTTTGTTCATTAGGAAGTCTGTCCAAGTAGTGACTAGGTGTGTGATCACTCCAAGTGAGGGACAGGGCATGAATATGAACAACCAGCTCTTCAGCTCACAGCACCACAGAAAAAGATGTCGGCTCCAAAAAATGTAAAAGCGGATTTACAGACAAGCGCGCTAACACAGGAAAAACTGCAAATGAAATGTTAATGGGGTTATCCAGGAGTAAATAAACATAGCTCCTTTCTTCCACAAACAGTGCCACACTGCTCCATCAAAGTCAGTAAAGCAAAGTTGTAATACCACATATAACCTGAGGAAAGGCATGGCACTGTTTTTGGAAGAAAACAGCTGTGTTTTTCTCTCCGTGGACAGCAGGATACACAGTTGCCAGGGTGTCACTTGTATTCCCCTGGCATAGGCAATTGTTCCCATGACAGGATACATAGGAAATACATACCAGAAGTTCATTCATGTATTAAGTCCTTAATGGTGCGTTCACACCTACAGGATCTGCAGCTGATTTTCTGCAGCAGATTTCATTTAAATAACTGAACACAGCATCAAATCTGCTGCAGATCTGCTGCAGATCCTGTAGGTGTGAACGCACCCTAAATGTTTTTTTCTGAGCAAAACAAATCAATGGCCTAGTCATCAATCACTAATCGTCAGGGTGCCGAGATCTGCCATCTCTTCTGATTAGCTGTTCATTGCCTGTACTGTCCAGAAGCAGACAGCTCTATTCACTGTGTAGCGGTGGCAATGCGTAATCGCAGCTCAGCTCCCCTTCAAGTGAAAGGGAGCAGAACTCTAGAAGGAAAAAAAATATCTAATACTCCCACACAGAGTCTTCTCCACAAGGAGTCAAAATTCTAGAATGAAACCTTGATATCAGTTAACAAGTGTGATACACCTTAAACAATATCTTCAGTCCAATCAATGTAACTGGAGTGCTGCACACGTCTATGGGGTAATTCCAGTAATAATGCTATCCTTACATGTGTATTGTGCATGTGGCCATCTGCACATACATTTATATTCTCTCAGTCCCCTTCAGTGGAGATGAGTGTACAGTTATCTACAGCCCACCTATACATTGTACAAGTAAGTAGTGAAACTACCTGGGAGAGCAAACAGCCTATAATGGTTTATAATATTTCCAGACCCTGTTACCACTGCAATGTACCCATACAGGTGAGTGGCTACCCAGTCATATAGACTTAGCCTGAGCTATTACCACCAGGCTGGAGCTATTAATAAAATGCATTATTAACAGAAGACCATTCAGTGTATAAGTTACTGATATCTACTGCATAAATTCTGAAAAAAAATATTGAAAATAGAAAGAAACTTGCATTTGCCAAATGAATCTGTGTGATCATAGCAATAAGTATATATTTTTAGCTAGAAAATCCTCCAGTGACTGAAGACACATATGTTTTATCCACTTGCAGAAAATGAGTTAAATGGCTGAACATTACTGGAGACAGATTTGGGTTGGCGGAGCTTAGTGGTCACCCTGAGCTGGCTTTGGACAGTCTGATGACATAGACAATTAGTGGGATTATCACCTTTCACTTTGTTGTGTGACTGGCAAAAATTACTAAGAGATTCTATACATCATCTACCCTTTCTATCACCTGACTATGTATACAGCACTGCACAGAAGAGAAATGAGGTATCTTACCCGCACACTTTGATCCATAGTGAGGCACAGCACTTGCCAAGGGGCTGTGTACCTGAACATTGTCGGTAATGTTCAAGTATAGTGGAAGACACTGGTGGGTTCAAGTACCAAGCACTTGTCTGTATTAGTTGTTGCAGATGCACATCTCCTTGGGTACAGCACAATGAACTACAATAGCGATGCCTTCCAGTAAGAATTTTACAACCTACGGGAACAAAACTTACTTCCATATGCATTGAAGCTTTAGTGTGACTGTGAAAGTAATGCAGGATAAGGAGCTTTCTCTCAGGAGGAGCTTAGATCAAACTCAATTACCATAACCCCTTGAACCTGCCCGCCTCTACAGGCTCTAATTCTCACAATGGCAGGTAATGCTAATGCCCAGGCCTTTGTTTCCTGGTGATCAGATCATTATCCAATTCATTCCCATAAGGAACATAACAAACCATAGATAGATAGATAGATAGATAGATAGATAGATAGATAGATAGACTGTTTTACATGACACTCAAATGCTATTAATCTCTATTAATTTAAAGTTAACATTGCAGATCTGGCATCTGTTGAGTTGAACCCATAGCTTGCACCAGTTCAAATTACTTGCAGGTAATTCAGGGGTATAAAAATATATTTGTATATTATATTCTGTTAATAATGTTATGCTGGTTGACATTAAGTAGCAGTGATGCTGACATGTTACTATGTTGCTATACGTGTAAACTTCTAGTAAAGTGACTTTTGACTGCATTCCAAAGCGGCTCCATTAATACAAGAATGTTATCACTATGGCAGCATCAGACGCTTCAGTATTTGTCTGACTCCTCCCAGAATTCCAGCTTAACCAACGCAGGATATACAGTGTTTGCCCTTCTTAGTTTTCTATCTGTAATAGTCACAGTAAAAATACAGTCCAATCTGCAGACATCATATTCTAGAACAGAAGGATTGCTGCTCTGAAGTATTGCGGAGGCTTATGAAAAGTTGCAGTGGAATAAAGAGATTGCTTTTAATGAATTTGCTGTACTCGGCTCTCTCCAGTGGCTCCATAGAGTATAAATGGAGCTGCAAGTCACGCACCATCTTGCAGCTCAAGGAAAGGTGCTGTGGTGCAGATATAAAGATCCCGGGGGGAATAGAGGTCAAACCCCCAATACCTCATACTTGTCCTCTATCCTGTGGCTAGGCGACAAGTAAAAATTTAAATTGGAAAACTCTTCCACTGCTTTCTGTATATAGCTCTAATGCAGACCAATGTGCCTTCACAGTATAGATGACAGACAGTTCTATGTAGACTGATCCTTCAGTTGTGTTGTTCCACTAATGTTACTAATCCTTTTTTTGCTGCATGTACAGGTGCATTTTACATCATGTTTTGGCATCACACTGAGGTATCTGTCAGCAACCTGTTAAAAAGGAATGCTGATCATGAATCGTATCTCCGATGGGCCCATAGACTTAAATGACCAGAATGCAGTCTGATAGTGACTATGTTTCATTATTTCCCAAATGTACCGTATACTGTCACTGTGTGCTCTACCACATTTTTGAGTCCCACACAAAAAAATTAACTAACCAGTAGTTCCAGAACTGAACATTTGGTCAGTGAGATACCAGTGAGTCACCAAAATATGTATTCCATCACATAAAATGACTAGAAGATGAGCACTATAAAGGACCTAAGAAGGCTATATCACACACGTAATACAGGCACTCCAAGGATCAAACCTGATATCACTCATTCTGCATTGACAGGGCATGAAACATCATCAAACTGACAGTGTTACATGATTTCCTAAGTGTTATTGATCACATCATACATTGCTATCCCATTATTCAGAACAATGACCACTGTGTCCCTACGGGGCAGAGAGGAAAGATAGATAGATAGATAGATAGATAGATAGATAGATAGATAGATATTTTTTTATTTTAATGGTACTATATGGAACACTTTGTTGTCCAAATAATAATGCTAATTTCCTGAAAGTGATCCATTCTATTACTTCTGTGGAGAATCCTTTTGTGTGTATATACTTCACTACCTAGTTGTGTACATTTTTTTTATCTTTTATTATTGCCACTTGGCAGTAATGAGGTATGTACTTAGCAAGTAACAAATTCTTCAATTACCAATGCAATGTGAACTACTGTTCTAAAACTAGGTTCAAAGCACATTAGTAAAACCTGTACCCCCCATTCAATAAAAGGCAGCAGGCACCATTTTTACTATTGTTAGTATTGTTTACTGACAAGTTTCTGTTGACAGTGCTAACAAGTGCTAATAAAGTCCAACAGATTCATTAGTGCTTGCTAAAAATTTCACTCAGCAGGGGATCTCTTAAATCCACCATATTTCTAGCCGTAAGAAGCAAAGTATTGGAATTTGATGACATTATTTGTTATTACTGTTGAGCGGATCTGTCAACATATTTAGGTTCAGCAACCTTATCCGAACCCAAATGCTCATTGTTTGATTTCCTGCGACTGCAGAAGTTGGCAGCCTATGGCTATATCCATGTTTCCCAGAACTCCCTAGGGCGGCATCCATCTTCTGCAGCTGTGGGAAATCAAACACTGAGCATTCGGGGGGGCTATGTCCAGCAGCATTGGGGCTGATGGGCAACTAGGCCGCTACCTCAGTGATAAATATATGAATGTGCCACCATGTCTGTTTTTTCTCCAGAGAATTACCGCTCAAAACTATTTGTTATTCATTTTATGACGCACTTTAGTTCAGAAATTATTGATTTAGAAGTTTAGAATGTATTAACACACTGGAGGACATTTATTATGTGGCTCAGAGGGCCTACTTGCCAATAAATATATTTGCAAATGCTTGTTTTGCGAATGGCATTTGCTGGCATAGGTTTCAATGCATCCGCACAGAGTGGCTCAGGTGCGCACAAGATTTATGTAGAGGCCTTGCATAAATCCAGCAAACCTCTGTACGACAGGGACAATTTTAAGTCTGCTGCTAGAAATACCAGGCCTAATAAATGTCCCCCATGGTGTTTTGATGCGTTTTTTTTTCCTCACTATTTTGGTGAAATCCTGCCATAAATTGTGCCATTTTACTGCAAGCCTTTCAATTTGCAGTAACATATCGTAAAAACACATCATAAATGCCATGTGTGAACACAACCTTAACAGAGGCATATGCTATGTATGGCTCTGTTTTTAGACTAATAAAAGGAATAAACAAGGGAGAATATATGCATATTTTGCATATATTTGGTATGGTATGAATTGCCGAGTCTATAGGTCAGCCCTTAAGGTAGTATTAGAATGTACGAGGCACTCAAATACTGAACCTATTACAGGGCTTGGTAATTCTGCAGCCAGGACTGCATGAACAATTCCTAGTTCATGCTTTCATTCTTTCCTTTAACCAGCTGTGTGCTGCACATCCCGTAGTAGATGTGAAATAAAGCAAGTTTGCAATTTATATTCTAAATCTTTCTAAATCTTTTTTTTTTTTTTTCAAAGTGTCTAAACCAAGGAAGTCCCATGTTTCTTAGGTCATCTGTGCACTCACTGAGAAGGCAGATGGACACATTGAGCTGTGACACTCAGGTACAGGTTAGACTTCATCTGTGTCTTTTTTTCAACCAGCACAAGACTAAAAAATCTGCCTTCAGGAGACTGGAGACCTATAAGTATAGCTTTGTTTTACAGCATGATAACAACAAAAAGGAATGTATATTCCAAACTAGCTTTATATCACATGCAGTGTTGATTCCTATTTTGAAAGTTAATGCCTGTGTATAAGGATGTTAAGGCTACATTCACACATTCAGTAGTTTTTCAAGACTGTTTATTATGTCCACAAACATTGTCTGCAATCTCCAAAAAATCTGTCCATAGTGCATCTGTTGTACATTTTTAATCCATATTTTTGTGTATTCGCAAAAAATGTGAAGGTGATTAGTCTATTAGTGAATCCGGCCTGTACTAGGGCTTGCCAGTATTTTTTGTAGCACGGATTACAGATCCGTTAAGCTACACACATTGGGGAAGATTTATCAAACATGGTGTAAAGTAAAACTGGCTCAGTTGCCCCTAGCAACCAGTCAGATTCCACTTTTCATTCCTCACAGACTCTTTGGAAAATGAAAGGTGGAATCTGATTGGTTGCTAGGGGCAACTGAGCCAGTTTCACTTTACACCATGTTTGATAAATCTCCTCCACTGTGAACAGCCCAACTAAAATCAATGGTCCCAAAAAATGTCTGTAATTGCGGATCCGCAATTACAGACAAACTTACGAAGGTATACAGTACAATGTCAGATGTTACTACACGGAGGAGCTACATATGGCCGTATTTGAAATGGAGTTTTAAGATAGATCTAATTTCATGACATAGATATAATCTCAATCTATGTAAAACAAGCACTTCTTATCACATACTAATCTCTGTTTGACCGACCTCTGATTGTTCATTTGTTTCGTGTTATTGTTGTTACACAGTATGGGCTGATGCCCTTGCATGACGTTGTTTGGAAGCTTGTTTATCCCTAATCCTTAACAAAGAGGAAAGTCACTGGCTATGTGGCTGAATGGCTCTTATCTCTGTAGTATGTAATAGTCCCCTTCTCACTAACATGTGAGGGAAGTAACTAGGGGTATATTTTACTAGCAGCTGCAAACAAGTGGCAGCCTTTAAACTAACATTCCTAGGAAGGAATGCTTGAGGTCAGGGAGGGCAGGTTCATCTTCTGAAAGTAGTCAAGATTCCTTGTTCATTTCTCCCACTGAAAGCATCAATAACATTTTCACATGATAATGCTGACCTTGTTCATTTCATGTGACAAAGGTTGAAATATTGAAGATCATTAGCCTGACCTAGTGACAGGCAACATGACAGTGTTTAATGGCCTTACATGTGGTTCTTGTTTGCTCAAATAAGAGAGGACAAGTTACATTAAAGGGGTAGTCCCGTCTCAACTAACAGTTAAACTTGTAGGACATGTCAAGGTAAATATTTTTGCAAATACATTAAAATTAGAACACTTGCCTCCTTCTCACGCTCTTTCACTCCTATTGTTAGCCAGCTACGTTACCGACCACTACTCTCTGACTCTCACAGGGCATGATACTGACACAAAAGGCCATATTACACAGCGATTATCGTTTAATGATTCGCTATAATGATCAATTGCTAGTAAAAACTAGTGATTTTGGAGCGAACTATTCTGAGGTTATTACATTCACAGATTACTGTTATGAACGATAATTTTTATATGGTCGCTTATCATTCCTCAGGACAACTTACACAACTTGTTTTACCGGAGAATGACTTATTACACGAACAGATGTGAACAATCGGCGAACCACCAACGATAATTTTTCAACATGTGGAAAGACAAAAATGAACGATTTTTCATTCGTCGTTTGATCGTTGGGTGTTATTACACGGACAGATAATTTTCGATCTTTATAGCAACTTTTTAAGAGATAATAACTCTGTGTATTGGGGCCTTTACAGTCCTTTGGTAGCAAATCTTTAGGTGCACGTACACTTTTCAAAGCTGTCAGGCAAGCGTTCATTCAGCTGACAGCTATCTCACCTGATCCCTCAATATACATGAATGGGAGGTAAGCCGCTGCCAATAGTCCTGTGGAAAATGAAGGGCTCAGCTGACTTTTCACTAATGGGGTCCTTTATGCTCAGAGTTGTAAATTATGAACCAATAATCTTGTAACTGTTGAAAAGAATGAGAACCTTTTGCAATTCCAGTGAATTCCTGTCACAGCAATAAGTCAGTCATACATGAGGGAGAAGTGGGGTTGCTGGTGACTTACTATTTCTTGTGGAAAAAATAAGAAATATTATATTGTAGATAAAACAAATCTTGGCCCCCATCTTTACAGCAAACACTGCATACCACTATTTTAAATCCAGAAATTACACAAAAAGTTACATTTTTAGAGGAATTTTACAAAACCTACAATGATAAACAGTAAGCTCAAGCATGTTATAATCCTTGTTCAAAGGACTATTTAACCCTATAGCTTATATACTTAGCTTAAGTGAAACAAATATTTTTTGCCATTTTGGCATTGGATAAAACCCTTAATATGTCATGTGACTTACAGATTTGCTCAGGATTTAGTTCCTTAACATTCCCAAGATTGTCTCCAGCTATGCTAGCCGAGATTAAATAAAAGACATGATACAGCAAATAACTAACCGATTTTATTTTTGTGAGTTGTGAGGGTAGGGGCAGGGGAACATTCCTGACACAGTGGTCCGCTCAGGTGCCCAGCTTTATCAACATGGCACAAGTTTTATGGGGTTAGAGACTCATTTTCAAGACATCATAGATTATCTTTTGTCACCATATGTCTTGGCTTGCCACCCACCTCCTTTTTCTGTTCTTCCAGGCATATTAGTTACTATGTAATGTGCCAGTCTATCCTGGGTATAAACTTTAAATCCTTAATATGCTGGGCATCTAAACCACTACACCCATAAGCGTCAGTAAATGAATTATATAGGGATTTAACAAGCACTTATTTGGGGATAAGATACAAATATAAAACAACCCAATAGAAGAAAATCTTTACTCATATTAATTATATATGTTGTTAAGAACAAAATGACATTTCAAATGTCCAAAATCATTAACTAATGTATGGCTGGATTCCAAAGCACACTGAAAGTCAGAGTAAAAAAAAAATACATCACAGGCAGATCCAATGTGTGTGAATTCTATCACGACAACTCCTAAAATGACTCAGCAGCGTGTATGGTCCCCAAATACATTCCATCTGGGCATGCTCCTGATGAAAGATAATGGGGGAGATTTATCAAAGGGTGTAAAATTTTGACTGGTGCAAGCTACCCACAGCAACCAGTCACAGATCAGCTTTAGGCAGTGCTGAAAGGAAAGCTGAGCTTTGATTGGTTGCTGTGGGCAGTTTGCACCAGTCAAAATTTTCCACCCTTTCATAAATCTCCCCCAATGTCTTCTCCTGGACCTGCATTAGGGTATCTGTGGTACAACTTGGTGCTGTCAGATGCAAGCGAATCTGTACCCACAATCTGACCCCCCCAAAACCACTTGTACCTACGGATAGCTGCTTTTAATCCAAGATCTGTCCTGGGGTCCGTTCGGCAGGTGATGCAGTTATTGTCCTTAAAAACAACTTTTAAACTGGCAGCCCCGTGCCCAACGGTTGGGGCTTACATTGCGTATGCACTAGGCTGGCACAACCTCTCTGTCCCTCCTCCCCGCCTTCTCATTATTAGGAATGCTCCAGGCAGATTGTCTCCTATTCATCAGCTGTGTCAGCCCGGCTCATGGGCTGGATCGTTAAGCACATGTTCAGCAAGGAGAAAATGTTCCAGTGGCATTCCTAATGATGAAGAGGGTAATGAGGAGCGACGAATGGGTGGTGAAAAGTTAGGGCACAGATACTCCCGTTTGGCACGGGCTTCAATTTTAAAAGTTGTTTTTTAGGACAATAACTGCATCACCTGCCGAACGGACCCCAGGACAGATCTTGGATTAAAAGCAGCTATCCAAAGGTACAAGTGGTTTGGGGGGGTCAGATTGTGGGTACAGAGTCACTTTAAACATATCCATAACATCCCAGAGGATCCCAGTTTTATTCAAGCTTGGGGAACGCAGCAGGACAGATACAGTTAGGGCCAGAAATATTTGGACAGTGACACAAGTTTTGTTATTTTAGCTGTTTACAAAAACATGTTCAGAAATACAATTATATATAATATGGGCTGAAAGTGCACACTTCCAGCTGCAATATGAGAGTTTCCACATCCAAATCGGAGAAAGGGTTTAGGAATCATAGCTCTGTAATGCATAGCCTCCTCTTTTTCAAGGGACCATAAGTAATTGGACAATGAACTCTAAGGGCTGCAATTAACTCTGAAGGCGTCTCCCTCGTTAACCTGTAATCAATGAAGTAGGTAAAAGGTCTGGGGTTGATTCCAGGTGTGTGGTTTTGCATTTGGAAGCTGTTGCTGTGACCAGACAACATGCGGTCAAAGGAACTCTCAATTGAGGTGAAGCAGAACACCCTGAGGCTGAAAAAAAAGAAAAAATCCATCAAAGAGATAGCAGACATGCTTGGAGTAGCAAAATCAACAGTCGGGTACATTCTGAGAAAAAAGGAATTGACTGGTGAGCTTGGGAACTCAAAAAGGCCTGGGCGTCCATGGAAGACAACAGTGGTGGATGATCGCCGCATACTCTCTTTGGTGAAGAAGAACCCGTTCCCAACATCAACTGAAGTCCAGAACGCTCTCAGGGAAGTAGGTGTATCTGTCTCTAAGTCAACAGTAAAGAGAAGACTCCATGAAAGTAAATACAAAGGGTTCACATGTACATGCAAACCATTCATCAATTCCAAAAATAGACAGGCCAGAGTTAAATTTGCCGAAAAACACCTCAAGAAGCCAGATCAGTTCTGGAAAAGTATTCTATGGACAGATGAGACAAAGATCAACCTGTACCAGAATGATGGGAAGAAAAAAGTTTGGAGAAGAAAGGGAACGGCACATGATTCAAGGCACACCACATCCTCTGTAAAACATGGTGGAGGCAACGTGATGGCATGGGCATGCATGGCTTTCAATGGCGCTGGGTCACTTGTGTTTATTGATGACATAACAGCAGACAAGAGTAGCCGGATGAATTCTGAAGTGTACCGGGATATACTTTCAGCCCAGATTCAGCCAAATGCTGCAAAGTTGATCGGACGGCGCTTCCTAGTACAGATGGACAATGACCCCAAGCATACAGCCAAAGCTACCCAGGAGTTCATGAGTGCAAAAAAGTGGAACATTCTGCAATGGCCAAGTCAATCACCAGATCTTAACCCAATTGAGCATGCATTTCACTTGCTCAAATCCAGACTTAAGACGGAAAGACCCACAAACAAGCAAGACCTGAAGGCTGCGGCTGTAAAGGCCTGGCAAAGCATTAAGAAGGAGGAAGCCCAGCGTTTGGTGATGTCCATGGGTCCCAGACTTAAGGCAGTAATTGCCTCCAAAGGATTCGCAACAAAATATTGAAAAAAAAAATATTTTGTTTGGGTTATGTTTATTTGTCCAATTACTTTTGAGCTCCTAAAATGTGGAGTGTTTGTAAAGAAATGTGTACAATTCCTACATTTTCTATCAGATATTTTTGTTCAACCCTTCAAATTAAACGTTACAATCTGCACTTGAATTCTGTTGTAGAGGTTTCATTTCAAATCCAATGCGGTGGCATGCAGAGCCCAACTCGCAAAAATTGTGTCACTGTCCAAATATTTCTGGCCCTAACTGTATGTGCTTCACTGTGAGGAACAGGAAAAGCACTGACAGAGCCCTAAAAGAATGACATTTTTGCGGGCTACTGATGTGCATGTTTGTGACCAGAGTGTCAGGAATGGACTTCAGGAGTTTGGTTTGAGGGGTCAATGTTCTCTAATGACACAGTCTAGCACTATTGGCTAGTCTGTTGTGAAAGAGTGTGAAGATGCCATGGTAAATGTTATGATGCAAGTTGATATATGATATGCAAAATAGAATCCTATAGCATCGAATGTTATGCTTCAATCAATCCAATGCCACCATGTAGCATAATAGACTTTCCAGAAGCTTAGTGAGCATGTATTATTTGACATCACTCCTGCAGTGACCATCACATCCTTGTCGCAGTACTGGAAGCAGGGCAGGGACTCCAGCCTGCCTGGCCTGGTGTTGGCGTGGATCAACCACCATGGGGTGGTGGTGAATAGGGGGCGCATCTAGGCTGCCAGCTCCAGTGAGGCTGAGGATGACTAGCCTATCAGGGAGGCAGGGTAATTAGTATGGAGCTAGATTTAAACAGGTGTCTCCAGTCCAGTTTGGTTTCCGATACTTCACCAGCATTTGTATTGCTACTCTGTTTATGGCTTGTTCTCCTGACCTTTGCTTTGTATCGTGATTCTGTACTGCATTCTAGACTGTGTTCTCACTCAGCTTGTTATAACAATTATCCCTCTGCTTCTAATTTGGACTTTGTTGCTTTCCTGGATATGACTCCTGGCGTGTTTTTGGTTTCTTCTTTGGTTTCTGATTTGTGACCTGACGTTACTGTATTGTTACTGACACATCCTATCACCCCCCAGCCCCAGCTCCAGCAATTTAGTAGCATAGGGACCATCGTCCATTTGGGGTCTACTACTTAGGGCAGCATGTCAAGTAGGCAAGGACAGTGGGCCGAGATCTACTGAGGAATCATTGAGCTTTCTTGATTTGACAGTTTTATTTTGCCTAATGGGTCTGTCAATTTGCCAAGTGGGCCTGTCACATTGCTAAGAGGACTTGGTAACTTCATGCAGACTATGACCTATCAATATCTAATTTTGTGTCTGTGGTATGAAATATGATGGAAGTAGTCCAGTTTCCAAAGCTGTCTATAAAACTAGGTTATATACGTCTCCTTATCCACTGGGATCCAAATAAATGACAAACAGTAGCAGCCAGAGGAACAGAAGTTCAAAGTGTTAATGCAGACAGAGAATGTACTGTGGCTTTGGCTTGTAGGTTACATCATTGTAAATGTGGTATCCACTTGGGACATACTCCAGGATAGTGTCTGTAAAATTGCTTCTTGATGATGATAGAATAGTGATGTGGTAACATTTATTATAATGAAATTAACATGTTCATACTATCTTCAAAAGTCAGAAGGATAAGTGAAGATTTGAAGCCAAAGGAACTTGATAACATTCCTGTTTGCATAAAAAAACGCCCTTGATAGACGTGTCCTGGATATACTCACTTGAGAGATGTTGACACACTTTTAAGTCATTTAGTGAGCTTCTCAAATGACAAGAGATATATATTAATGAGGCTTCTTCAACTCACTTCAGAATATAAACTAGTCAGAAGAGATATGCTCTATTCAGTTATTTTATTTATAATGCACTCAGTATGTGTTTTATAGATATTTTATAGTATTATCAGAATTATGTACTTGGTATTGTAGAGATTCCGCTTAATGGGCTCATACAATCCACATATCACATAATAGCTTTGTAGACAGGGAGATTGATATGTGATATATATCAGACAGATAGATAGATAGATAGATAGATAGATAGATAGATAGATAGATAGATAGATAGATGTTGATGGCTTGGTGGTTAGTACGGTTATGTTGCAGTAATAGTTACCTACCGTGTTTCCCGAAAATAAGACAGTGCCTTATAATAGTTTTTCCTCCCAGAGGCACCATGTCTTATTTTTTTTATTTTTTTTTTTTGGGGGGGGGGGGGAATTATTTCTATCCCCCAACCTCCTACCTTGGCTCTCTGCCCTCGTCTTTCTGCCCCCATCTGTCTGCCCCCGGCCTCCCCCCTCGGCTCTCTCCCTCCAGCCTCCCCCTCATCTCTCTCTCCCCCGACCTCCCCCTCATGTCTCTCTCCCCCCGACTTCTCTCTCTCCCCCCAGTCTCTCCTCCAGGCTTCCCCCTAAGCTCTCTCCCCAGTGTTTCCCCTCAGCTCTCTCCTCAGGATGTGTAGCGGTAAGTGCATCAGGATGTGTGTATGGATGTGGGGGCCATGGAACAGTGTGTCTGCCATGCCTGCTGTCAAGATTCATGAGGTGATTAGGTGAGTGGAGGGCTGCGTCAGGTGGGTGGTTAGCGGCCTTACTTTTGGGGGGGGGGCCTTAGTTTAGGGGGTGCCTTATTTTTGGCTAGTTAGTAGGATAGTGGGGGTGTCTTACTATAGGAAGATGTCTTATTTTCGGGGAAACATGGTAGGCTTGAGACCAACCACAGATATCTGCTTGGAGAGGTTGTGTGTTCTCCCGACATCCCAATATCCATCGGCATATCTGTCATTATATACTATAATGCTGTCAACCAAACTTCACTCAGTGAGGCCAATGAGAGAAAAAACAGATCCAGCAAGACAGCCTTTTCTCCCCCTAAACAGCAAGGGGGAGGCTTATCAAGGAGTCTTACACAAAGCTCAGCTCTCAAATATTTATGAGCACTGGCAAAATGAAAGCTGAGCTGTGATTGGCTGCTATGTACAACAAAGAAAATTCTTAATGCTTGATATATACCTCAACATATTTACTCAGGTTGTCCGTCAGAGCTTCTTGACAAGATGTCAAGTCTTTCCACATTGGATTACCAATAGAGTTCTCACAAATAAAAGCACAGTACGTACAGAAAGAAACCCATGTGAATAAAAGAGTTTGGCCACTTACCTGGTTAATCCCTTTACCGTGGCTTAAAGAGTCACTGTCGTATTTTTTTTTTTTTTGCAGAAATCAATAGTCCAGGCGATTTTAAGAAACTTTGTAATTGGGTTTATTAGCCAAATCTGCCATTATCTGCATGTAAAAAGCCTTTTCCCAGGCCCCCCCCTCCTTCCTCTTTTTCATCCACTCTGAAAAATCTGAAAATTGTGACTTGTTGCAGGAGACGTCCCCTGTCTGCTCTAGGGAGAGGGGAGGGGGGAGGGGGGAGGAGGAAGGAGGGAGTTAGCCAGCAGCAGAAAGCAGATAACAGAGGATTACAGGCACAGAGCTGGGTGACAGCTGTAATCTGAGCTCAGACAGGTCACTGGTGACTGTCATGAGAGGTATCCCGTTAGGGATTTGTAGATTAACTCTTTGTTGTCCTGTTTTGGTCTTTTCTTTAGCTCTCTCCATAGGAGAACAATGAAGACAGGGGGGAGAGCTTCAAACTGCTTTTTCATGATAAAAATGCATTTTTCGGATAATAAACCCAATTACAAAGTTTCTTAAAATCGCCTGGACTATTGATTTCTGCAAAAAAAAAATTCACGACAGTGACACTTTAAGGAATACTTTCTATAATGGGAACAGACCTTTTAAGGCCCTATTACACCAAGTGATTATCAGCCATATCTGGCCAATTATTGACCGTTGCGGCTGATAATCACTTGGTGTAATAGATTCTATTAAAATCAATGATCATCCAACATGCGAAATGTCGGCTAATCCTTGTCTTTCAACATGTTAAAAAAAATAACTGAATGATAGCGACAGTCTGCTGACCCTGATGTCCTTGGGGCTCTCTCTATTATCTCAAGATCGTCCAGGGAGCCCCTTACACAGCTCCCCAAATCACCCTCCGTTCTTACCCGATCGTGTCAGTGCGTGCAATAGTACCGTCAGCAAGCGGGGAACAAGGAGCAAGAGAGTGCTGACCTGACAGGCTGGCGCTTGCTTACTCCTGCAGATGGCAGATAAAAAATAGACGCTCCAAGTATTCTGAAGAGCCTCTTCAAAGGGAGATCTTTATAACAGTCTGAGATTCAAACGCCAACAAGCTGAAAATTCCTTTAATATGTGTATTTTATGCTGCGTTTACACGGAACGATTATCGTCCGAATTTTCGCAGAAACGATCGCATTTGAGCGATAATCCTATGGTGTAAACACAGCAAACGACGAGCGAGAAATCATTCATTTTGATCTTTCAACATGTTCTTAAATCGTTGTTCGTCGTTCGCTGAAAATTCGCAGATCGCTTCTAGTTAATAGTCTTTCACTAATTTACCCTATGTAAAAGATGGGCTTAAGCGATCTTAAAAAACGGTCGAAATAACGATTTTTCTTATGGATTTTCAAATGATTTTTCTAACGTTTTATTCGTCTAAACGCTGATCGTTACAAAAACCAAATCGTTGCTTCAAAATCGTTAAACGATCGATTGTGCGAATCATCGCTCCATGTAAACGTAGCATTAGAGTATTTCAGCTGTTGCGCCCAGGTGTGTGAAAGTTTTATCTTTAGTATCAGGAATCAGCAGAAGTATAATCAGTCCAATAACAAATCTGAAGTCTAGAGCTAAGACTGTGCAATTGTGGATTTGGTGGGAGGTCAGCTGACGTTCACCCTGACAGTCAAGGAAATGGCCTCTCTGAGTGTACTGTTTTGTTTAGCATGCTGTAAGTGAGCCAGAAGGGAAGAGATTCTTTCTGTAGCTAAGGCCAAACACAAAACAAACTCTAGTGTCTACAGACACGCAATAATACCCACAGAGCACACTTGGGGCCAGGCACGTAATACATCAGTGCTCACACTGCTCTATAACAGACCTCTATTTTTTGGTATAATTCCTTCTTTGGTTCCCTACTAGACTCTTGTCATTGGTTGGCAGCTAAGGCTGGGTTCACACTACATTTTTCCTATCTTTTTTAATTGGTTACTTTTAACTGCAGAAAAAAGTAAACACTATTTTTGTGTATTTTTTAATAATGGAAGTCAATGAAAAAACAGATACAAACAGATGGCACACAATTGGATCCGTTTTTGCATCAGTTTTTTCCAGAAAACTTATATGTTAAACGGATAGGAAAAACGTAGAGTGAACCCAGCCTAAAAGAAATCTCCACAGAAACATCTATTATTTGCAGGATTCACTGACATAAGTGCTATCAATGACATTTGCCAGTTTGACTCTTAAGGCCCTCTTACCCCGGCCAATGATCGGGTGAACGAATGTTCCTACATATGTTTTTTTCCCTTGTATATAAAGTGTGTGTATCTTTTATGGCAATAAAAAAAAAAATTATAATTTGTTTGTTGACAGCACACCTCCCAATGCAAACAGGCTGTCCATTCGCACCGCCACTAATATCACATACACACATCTCAGCGCTGAGAGCTGTAACTGCACACTGGACTTAAAGCAACCATACCATGTCTGCTGATTATTGTATATGGATGTAATCTGTATTGATTAGATGCAGAAACAATAGTCAGTGGCCCCAGAAACTGCCCATCAAGCCGCTGTGTATCTCCACATCTGATGTCAGAACAGTACTGTACCCCAGGGCCGCCATCAGGAATTTCGGGGCCCCATACAACCAAAGTGTCTGGACCCCCCACATTAATAAAAAAAAAAAAAAAAAAAAATTGTGTGTTCGACCCACGCCTTGCTGGGAGGTATAATTTGGTTCAGATTAATTCTAGAGAACTGGCTCATATACCCCATTTTTCCCAGTGGCTTAAAATGTAACCTCTGTTATACAGTTATAAAATTGTAGAAACTAAATGTAAACAAGGTGCAATTTAAATGTCACCATACAGACACTTACTTGTATAGCCGTCCATTATATTCACCCCTGCAACGTACAATTTATAGCACGTCTACAAGCCCAGCGGGGCTCATTATGATGGAGACTAAAACTTATACAAGAGTGGGGTAGGGGTTCCCCTGTATTCAGAATGCTGTTGAGTACTAGGCAATGCCCCGTTTGGGGTTATTGAATTTTGAGGGTCTGGGGGGGGGGGGCTGTTTGATTTGTATATGTTCACCAATATCCCCTCCCCGGTATGCTCACTAACATAGAATGTTGATAAGGCTCATATAATGAGGCTGTTCCATGTTAGTGAGCATATACAAATCACCCCCCCCCCCCCAGGCAGACTAGTTTAGCTCACCCAAGCCAGTGATAGCGAATACATGGCGGTGAGCAGGCCTGTATTTAGAGTTCATGCTGCCCTAGGCACTTTGCACGCAGAGGCGCCCCCCCCCACGTTGCTGTACATGCATGGTATATACCCTGGTGCCGCTCTGCTTGATGCCCGCTGTTCTCATCAAACACGTGATGGAGGAAGGAAGGAGGCCGGGGACGTCTTAGTTTGGGGACTGGTTCTGTCCAGTGTTGGACTGGGGTACCTGGAGCCACCAATATACAACCAGTGAGACACGACATGCTGACCCGCTTCTTTCCTGAATTCATCTGTATCTGTGACAAATCTCAGAACACCCTCCATTTATACAGCTCTCAGGGTATGCTGGGAGTTGTAGTCTCTGAGAGGACAACCCTGTAATAAATCACTGTGTGCAGAGGCTCCTGGTGGCTGCAATCTGTGGGTGACAACCATCAGCCCTGAAGGTCCAGCAAAACATCTGTCTACAACCGCAGTTATCATAGGATTGTACTACTTTACTACAACTCCCAGCATATCCTGAGGGCTGCAGACTGTCAGTACATGCTGGGAGTTGTAGTGCCTGCAGCTGTTGTAGTTGGATCCTAGGTGCATCATACACTGGATGCTTTGTGGCACATAAGAATACATAGATCTGTGGGGGCTCAGTGCAGGGAAGTGACCCCAGAACAGCACTAATAGGGGATAGAACAAAAACATCTCCCCCTATATCTTATTAGTGATGTTCTGGGGTCACTTCCCTGCACTGAGCCCCCACAGATCTATGTATTCTGATATGCCACAAAGCATCCAGTGTATGATGCACCTAGGACCCAACTACAGCAGCTGCAGGCACTACAACTCCCAGCATATCCTGAGGGCTGCAGACTGTTCTGGGAGTTGTAGTGCCTGCAGCTGTTGTAGTTGGGTTCTGGAGGCGTTGTGGGAAATCAGAATACATAGATCTGTGGGGGCTCAGTGCAGGGACGTGACCCCAGAACAGCACTAATAGGGATAGGGGGAGATGTTTTTGTTCTATCCCCTATTAGTGATGTTCAGGGGTCACTTCCACACACTGAGCCCCCACAGATCTCTGTATTTTGATCTCCCACAAAGCCTCCAGTGTATAATGCACCTAGGATCCAACTACAACAGCTGCAGGCACTACAACTCCCAGCATTTACTGACAGTCTACAGCCCTCAGGATATGCTGGGAGTTGTAGTGCCTGCAGCTCTTGTAGTTGGGTCCTAGTTTAAAAGTTTGGGTTAGTGTACTGTAGTGACCGCAGGGCTGTGTCAGTACACTACCGCAAACAATACACTGACCCATTGAGACCCCAATGGTACACAGGCTCTGCACACTATAGAAGTGATTACAGTGCAGTTACTAATGACTCACAGGTGACGTCTTCTCGAATTGCTGTCGCTAACTTTTTGCTTTCTTCTCCATCTGGCGCAGCATCATGAAGACTTCTCTGACCATAACTCGTCTGCAGGCGGGCAGCTGGGGGTGACTGGGGCAGGAGGGCAGCTGGGGTGACTGGGGAAGGGAGGCAGCTGGGGGTGACTGGGGAAGGGAGGCAGCTGGGGGGAGACTGAGGAAGGGAGGCAGCTGGGGTGACTGGGGAAGGGAGGCAGCTGGGGGTGACTGGGGAAGGGAGGAAGCTGGGGGGGGGGACTGAGGAAGGGAGGCAGCTGGGGGGGGACTGAGGAAGGGAGGCAGCTGGGGGGGGACTGAGGAAGGGAGGCAGCTGGGGGGGGACTGAGGAAGGGAGGCAGCTGGGGGGGGACTGAGGAAGGGAGGCAGCTGGGGGGGGGCTGAGGAAGGGAGGCAGCTGGGGGTGACTGGGGAAGGGAGGCAGCTGGGGGTGACAGGGGGAGCAGCTGGGGGAGCCAGGGAGAGCAGCTGGGGGAAAGGGAGAGCAGCTGGGGGGCAGGGGAGCAGCAGGGAGGGGCAGCTAGGGTGGCAGGGGAGAAGCTGGGGTTCAGGGGGAGAGGTTGGGGTTCAGGGGGAGAGGCTGGGGGTCAGAGGGAGAAGCTAGGGGTCAGGGGGAGGGGCTGGGAGGCAGGGGAGCAGCTGAGAATGCAGGGGGGAGAGGCTGGGGGCAGGGGGGAGAGGCTAGGGGGGGGCAGGGGGAGAGGCTGGGGGCAGGGGAGAGGCTGAGGGTTAGGGGAAGAGGCTGGGGGGTCAGGGGAGAGGCTGGGGGGTCAGGGGAGAGGCTGGGGGGTCAGGGGAGAGGCTGGGGGGTCAGGGGAGAGGCTGAGAATGCAGGGGGAGAGGCTGGGGTCAGGGGAGACGCTGGGGGGCAGGGGAGAGGCTGAGGGTTAGGTGGAGAGGTTGGGGGGGCAGGGGAGACGCTGGGGTCAGGGGAGTTGCTGGGGGGCCGGGGAGAGGCTGGGGGGGCAGGGGGAGAGTCTGGGGGGCAGGGGGAGAGTCTGGGGTCAGGGGAGATGCTGGGGGGCAGGGGAGAGGCTGAGGGTTAGGTGGAGAGGTTGGGGGGGCAGGGGAGAGGCTGAGGGTTAGGTGGAGAGGCTGGGGGGCAGGGGAGAGGCTGGGGGTTAGGGGGAGAGGCTTGGGGTTAAGGGGAGAGGCTGGGGGTTAGGGGGAGAGGCTGGGGGTTAGGGGGAGAGGCTGGGGGGGGGCAGGGGAGAGGCTGGGGGGGCAGGGGGAGAGGCTGAGGGTTAGGTGGAGAGGCTGAGGGATCAGGGGAGACGCTGGGGGGGGGCAGGGGAGAGGCTGGGGGGGGGCAGGGGAGAGGCTGGGGGTGGCAGGGGAGAGGCTGGGGGGCAGGGGGAGAGGCTGCCCCCCAGCAGGGGAGCAGCTGAGGATGCAGGGGGGCCGGGGGCGGGCAGAGGGGAGAGGCTGGGGGTGACGGGGCGGGCGGCCGGGAGAAGGATGGGCAGGCAGGCTGGTTCCCTCCCCCCATGCAGCGCCGAGGTCCGGGGTGCGGGGCAGGTGTTGAGCTTCCGGCACACACAGTGTGACAGAGGCCGGAAGCTCCCAGCTGCAGCCCCGCGTTCCCAGATCTTCTCTCCTGCTCGGTGATGACGTCACATCACGTGAGCGCCGCCGAGCAGGAGACAAGATCCGGGATCGCGGGGCTGCAGCTGGGAGCTTCCGGCCTCTGTCACACTGTGTTTGCCGGAAGCTCAACACCTGCCCCGCACCCCGTAGCGGACGGGGGGCAGCGGCCGGCGGGCCCCCCCCCATGTCTCTTAGGGTCCGGGCCCCATACGGCAGTACCAGTTGTACTGCCTTATCGGCGGCCCTGCTGTACCCACACAACTCTGTTTTGTTTTTAATGAGAAACTCTAAAGAGTAAAAATCTTTCAAATCAAATGGTGTCAGACAGTGACAAAGATTTGTAATTTATTTCTATTAAAAATCTCCAGTCTTCCCCCTTCCCGCTCTTCAGCTGCTGTATGTCCTGCAGTAAGTGGTGTATTCTTTCCAGTCTGGAGAGTAGGAGAGTTTTTTTTATTTTATTGGGATTCGCTATTGCTCTGGACATTTCCTGTCATGAACAGAGATGGCAGCAGAGAGCACTGTGTCAGACTGGAAAGAATATACCACTTCCTGCAAGACAAACAGCAGCTGATAAGTAGTGGAAGACTGGAGACTAGAAGTAAATTACAAATCTCTGGCACTTTCTTATACATACTTTTTTTTTTTGCTGGAGTACCCCTTTAACCCCTAGACAACCCTGGGCGTAATCCAGGTTCGTCCTGGATTATGAAGCGCGCTGTTGAGCAGAGCGTGCTGCAGTCAGTAGCCGGGCCCTCACCGTTAATGGCAGGCTGCAGTAATCGCAAAGTTTAAGTGTAGGTGACAGGAGCCGCTCCTGTCACTTACCAATCGGGACCCCCGATCGCTTTCACAGAGCGCCGGAGGTCTCTTACCTTCCTCCGTGCGGTCCGATCGGCGCTCTGCTCATTTAGTCTGCCACAGGCAGGCTCGATGATTTACGCGCCTATTACACTGATCAATGCAACAGTATGCCTATGGCATAGCAATGATCAGTGTATGCAATCAAATAATTGCATGTAAAAGTCCCCCAGGGGGACTTAAAGTGTGTTAAAAAAATGTTTTTAAAAATACCCCAAAGCCCCTCCCCCAATAAAAGTTAAAACCACCCCTCTATCTCGTTATATAAATAAAACATATAGGAATAAATAAATAAATAAATATATTATATACCATAGTGTGCGTAATTGTCCGATCTATTAAAAAATAACAATAGTCATCCTGTATGGCGAGTGGCGTAAACAAAACGAAGGAAAAAAGCGACAGGATTGTTTTTGTTACTATAATATATATATATATATATATATATATATATATATATATATATATATATATAAAAATAAAAAAATAATGAAAAGTGATCAAAACATCCGATCTACACAAATATGGTATTTATAAAAAAAGTAGAGATCACGGCGCAAAAAATTACACCCCATACAGCTCCATAGGTGAAAAACTAAAAATGTTATAGAAATCACAATAGGGCCATTTTATTAATAATTAATTGCAAAAAAAGAAATATATAACGTAAGAGAATGTGTGTTAACCTGTATATGGTTGTGTTTGGACTGACATATAAACTAATGGTATCATGTCACTTAAAAACGTATAGTGCATTATGTAGACACAGGAACCCCCCAAAAGTTACCATATTGCATTTTTTCCCCAATTTCACCAATTTATATTTTCATAAATAATATTTTGGGGGTTCCATCATACATGTTATGGTAGAATGAAAGACGCCATTACAAATTACACTTGTTCCTGTAAAAAACAAGCCCCCACATGGCCCTGTAGATAGAAAAATGAAAGTGCTAGAGCTCTTAGAAGGGGAGGAGGAAAAAACAAAAATGTAAAAATAAAAATTGTCGCGGTCCACTGGGTCATTTTGGGCCTGGTCCTTAAAGGGTTAAGCCTTAATTATTTCAGTTCAGGACAGGACATGGGGAAAGTGGGATGTAATCATTTTATAGAGGCTACTCTGTAGCATAGGACGGAGGCTGACAGGGGATGCCAGGCTGGCCCAACATTTACTTTTACACTGATGACATGTGACATATTCTTTGGAGTTGTTCTTTCTCTCCCCAACTGTTCTAGACTGCCATGACTTTATCAATCTACATCTCATCGTTGCAGGGTTTGAAGGCCAGACATCTTCAGCTGCTAACATTTGCAGCAGATTCTAATTCTCAAAACTAAAGAAAGTTCCTCTAAACTGAAGAAAGCATCACTGCACCATCTGAATAATACTGTCACCAAATGCACCCCCCCTGAATATAATACTGCTACACATGGGAATGAATTATAATACTCATTATACACCCCTCAATTTATTTTAATACACACTGTGTCCTTTCAATTAGTTATAATGCACGGTGCCCTCCAGAGCACTGAATAACATCTGTCTGTCACAATGCCCGTCAGAATGCCTGCCTCCTGGCTAGGAAACCCTTCACGCCAGGAACCTATATAAACATTCCTACTGCATGGGGCATTGGCTGAGGTGGCTGACGTGAAGGGGTTAAAGTTCATGCAGCCAGTGGCGTAGCCACCGTGGTCGCGGGGGTCGCCGCCGCGACCGGGCCCGCCACAAGGGGGGCCCGCGGGGCCCCCCGATCAATCACTCTTGTGACCGCAAGCATTGTTTTGCTTGCGGTCACAAGAGTTTGGCTCCGTCTTTCCCCGGCTGCTGCGCGGCTGCCGGGGGTGTCGCGTCTTACCCCCGGCAGCGCGCGCATCCCAGAACTCCCTGCGCGCCTTGGGCCCTGACTTCCGGTTTCCGGCGCGCAGGGAGTTCTGGGATGCGCGCGCTGCCGGGGATAAGACGCGACACCCCCGGCAGCCGCGCAGCAGCCGGGGACAGACCAGGAGGAGTGAGAATCAACGTGGGAGCGCGATGTCAGGTGAGTTAAGTTTTTTTTTTTATCAGCCTGTACGGGTGGGGGGAAAGGAGGGGGCCATCTATGAGGGTGGGGGGAAAGAGGGGGCCATTTATGAGGGTGGGGGGAAAGAGGGGGGCCATCTATGAGGGTGGGGGGAAAGAGGGGGGCCATCTATGAGGGTGGGGGGAAGGAGGGGGCCATCTATGAGGGTGGGGGGAAGGAGGGGGCCATCTATGAGGGTGGGGGGAAGGAGGGGGCCATCTATGAGGGTGGGGGGAAGGAGGGGGCCATCTATGAGGGTGGGGGGAAGGAGGGGGCCATCTATGAGGGTGGGGGGAAAGAGGAGCAATCTATGAGGGTGGGGGGAAGGAGGGGGCCATCTATGAGGGTGGGGGGAAAGAGGGGCCATCTATGAGGGTGGGGGGAAAGAGGGGGGCCATCTATGAGGGTGGGGGGGGGGAAGGGGACCATCTATAAGGGAGGGGGGAAAGAGGGGGGCCATCTATGAGGGTGGGGGGGGAAGGGGACCATCTATAAGGGAGGGAGGAAGGGGACCATCTATAAAGGGGGGGAAAGGGGACCATCTATAAGGGAGGGGGGGAAGGGGACCATCTATAAGGGAGGGGGGAAGGGGACCATCTATAAGGGAGGGGGGGAAGGGGACCATCTATAAGGGAGGGGGGGGGAAGGGGACCATCTATAAGGGAGGGGGGGGGAAGGGGACCATCTATAAGGGAGGGGGGGGGGAAGGGGACCATCTATAAGGGAGGGTGGGGGGAGAGGGGGCCATCTATAAGGGAGGGTGGGGGGAGAGGGGACCATCCATAAGGGAGGGTGAGGAGAGAGGGGGCCATCTATAAGGGAGGGGGTATAGGGGGCCATCTATAAGGGAGGGGGTAGAGGGGGCCATCTATAAGGGAGGGGGTAGAGGGGGCCATCTATAAGGGAGGGGGCCATCTATTTGGGGGGGCAACATAGGGGGAGAGGGAATACACAGAGGGGGGCATATATTATTAGGAGGTCACAGAGTCAGGGCTACCCACTAAATGAGGGTGTAAAGGGGACAGTACAGATGTGCAGTGTGTAGAGAGATGGAGATGGTGTCAGAGTGTGGAGCCTAATATGTCTGTCTGGCAGATTCTGTGGATTCGTGGCTCGGAGAAGTTCTCATAATGGCCCAGGACAGATGGAGAAGATGATGAAAAGGAAAGAACTCCGATCAGAAAAGACGTCTCCTGTGAGTCACCTGATATAACTGCACTGTAATGTATATGGTGTATAGAGCCTGTGTAGAGCTGGGGCCACCTCTATATGACTGGATGAGGTGATTTAGTGTACTGGATTTGGTCAGTAACAATATGGTGGTGATGGTAGTGGTTGTGGTGTGGCGGTAATGTTTCCTCCCTATATACTGGTATTACTGGTAATATTGGTCTCAGTATACAGGATTTGGTCGGTAACAGTATGGCGGTAATAGGTAATATCTGTCTTGGTGTGTGTGTGTGTATATATATATACATACAGTGGTACCTTGGTTTAAGAGTAACTTCGTTTAAGAGCGTTTTGGTTTAAGAGCTCACAGTTTTTCAAAATTGTGACTTGGTTTAAGAACATTGCTTTGGTTTAAGAACTTCCTGTATTGGGTGGGAGCGCGAGTGGAGAAGGGGCATGGCCTGCATAGCGGGGTCTACAGCACTGTACTCTAAACACCTTCCAAATCATAGCAGATCCCCTTCAGGCTGGGGCTTACATCAGGGGACAGGACTGTGGGGGGGGTAATCTCTCCATAGCTGTAACCCCTCTCTCCCCGGACAGAGAGTGCTGCATGTATGTGCCCACATCTGTACTGCTCATTCCTTCATGCTCCCTGCAGTCTCTGTCAGCCCTTGTGTTTCCCATCCTCTCCATTACTGTACAGTACAGAATAATAAATATATTTGGGGTGCGGAACCAATTGTCTGCATTTACATGATTTCTTATAGGAAAATTTGCTTTGGTTTAAGAGTGGATTTGGATTACAAGCACGGTCCTGGAACGAATTATGCTCATAATCCAAGGCACCACTGTGTGTGTGTATATATATATATATATATATATATATATATATATATATATATATACACACACACACACAACAATAGCATCACTTGGTCGTGAAAGGAGGGGGGGGGGGGGGCCCAAGTTGGCCTCTCGCACCAGGGCCCAGGAGACATTAGCTACGCCCCTGCATGCAGCCTTCCCGTCTCCTGCCCTATTACAATCTATCAGATTCAATCTATCCTTTAATGCATATGGCGCAACTGTATGTCCATTATTGCAGTGCGTTTAAAGTACAGTTACATCCACAGGATCATTGGGGCACAGAAGCATGCTTATTTTTGTTAATCTCACCTCCCTAAAATGACATAAAAGGTGACCAAAATGTCATACTGTAACTACCCTAAAATGGTACCACCTAAAACATCACCTCATCCAAAAAAAAATTACAGCTCTCAAAATATGACAACGTACAAACTTTTTTTTTTTTTTTCTTACAATAAATGGTTGATGTGGAGTACATAAATTAGGTATCCCCCCCCCCCCTGGAGAATGCCCCCTAGTCCTATTGTGTATAATTTTTTTCCTAGAGCACCTATAGTTCTACTGAACCATGCATTACTAACAGTACACATGCTAAGGAATGAGAGGATTGACGTATTTTCTAATATTCACTAAGCATACTAGAATACTACATTTCAAATGAAATTATTAAGGATATGAATTTTGTAAACCTGGATAAAGATTTTTTTGAAAACCCTTAGTATTTTGGCACATAAATACATCTGTCTCCTTGAGTGAAACTTTAAATATCATTTAGCTGCCAGTACAGGAAATTAAGGAGTTTTACATTGAAATTTTAGTAGATCGCAGCAGTTAATATATTGTCCTGCGATTAGTTAATAACTATAATACAGCAACATGGAGAATGTTTAGGAAGCAGGAATATATGGGAATAAAACAACATCATGACTAAAGCAAAAGAAATAGTAGACATGACAACCCTACCTTGAGAAGAGACCAAAGAACCCACACGGCAATCATGGCCCTTTTCTCTCTCACAATGCTTTGTTTCTAGACTTACCAGTATTAGACTAAATATGACTTTATGGTGCTCAGAGCGACAAGAGAGACTGGTTACAGCAGAGCGCTCTGTGGATAGATGACACACTACAGGCAGCTGTAACGTTCCAGTCAGGTATAACAAGGAGGCAGTTTAAGTTGACTGGAACAAGGTTAAAATCTACGGATTTATTTTAACAGAGGAAAACTAGACACACCTAAAATTTCAAAGAACATTTGTCGCTTTACTTATTCACAATGACATCTGAAGGAAAGACATAGCAGCCAAAAACAATTTATTATAACAATAAGTGGCAGTGTTGACTGATGTTACATTAAGGCCATTATAGTTTTTCTCTGATTTTGGCTACAAATACTGACCAAAAAAACACTATGGGGGAGATTTATCAAACTGGTGTAAAGTCGAATTGTCTCAGTTGCCCCTAGCAACCAATCAGATTCCACTTTTCATTCCTCACAGATTCTTTGAAAAATGAAAGGTGGAATCTGGTTGGTTGCTAGGGGCAACTAAGACAATTCTATTTTACACCAGTTTGATAAATCTCCCTCTATGTGTGAACATATCCTAAAAGAAAACTTGCAGTAGACGCAAAGAAAAGTCAGGAACATAATAAGGATATCAAATTAAAAAAAGTTCCGGGCAGAGGTGCTGCATGTGCCGTTAGTGGAGACAATGTGAGTATGAAAAAGGTAGTGCAAGGAGCTGCTCACCTGAAAGGGCTGTGCAGCAGGCATGACTCCAAAAATCCCCTTATAGTATATCAAAGAGGGAGCTGCTGCCACCTTCGGAAGGACCAAACTTGGCTTTGGCTGTAAACTGTAAGTAGACGAGAGGAAAGTAGTGGTTTGAGTAGCGGTTCCACCCAAGGTAGAACCAATACTGAAGATGGAGCAAGATTCATGCAGAAATATCACTAGCGCCAGGATAACATAAAGAAGCTCTTCTATATTAAGACTATGCGTTTCTTTATCAGGTCAACATTACCTGATGAAGACCTGAAGAAGACCTGAATAACTAAGGTTGTTACCTTCGAAACGCATAATCTTAATTTAAAAAAAAAAATGCTTCTTTATGTTAGACTAGCACTGGTCTGATGTTTCTGCATGAACCATGCTCCATGTCTGGTGCCGGCTGAAACCACTACTTTCCTCTCGTCTACTGGTATGGTTGATATAACAGCTCCAACTACTTTGAGGCTCAATTGCACTATGTCAGTGACAGGGAACCTTTGGCACTCCAGCTGTTGCAAAACTACCATTCCCATCATACCTGGGCAGCCAGAAACATATGTTTAGTTGTCCAGGCATGATGGGAATAATAATTTTTCAACAGGGGAAGTGCCAAATGTTAGTTATCACTGTTATTACATGGTAGGGAGAAACACACAAATACACTTAAAGTGACACTGTCACCTCCTTTTGCGTTCTGACATCTCTACACAGGTGTAAAGGGTAAATTTAGCAGTTTTCATACCTTATTTTATATCATATGTCATGGTGCTTGTTCAAGTAAAAAGTGATCTTTTATGAACTGCAGATTATGTTAAGTGGGCGGGGCCTCGCGGCATTAGCACCACTTAGCCCCGCCCACAACACCACTGTTGCCCCCACACCCTTGGCGGCCATTGGTGGGCCAACCTAGAGGGGGTGGGGCCTAGACCTTTATGCCAGCCTGTTCCAATGGCTGGTGAGGGGGCGGGGCGGTGGCGTTGTTGGCGGGGCTAAGTGGCGCTAATGCCGCGAGGCCCCGCCCACTTAACATAATCTGCAGTTGATAAAAGATGACTTTTTACTTGAACAAGCACCATAACGTATGATATAAAATAAGGTATGAAAAACGCTAAATTTACCCTTTACACCTGTGTAGACATGTCAGAATGCAAAAAGGAGGTGACAATGTCACTTTAAAGTGTCCCTGTCGTTATAACTTTCAAAATCTAAATCAACAGTAGATGTGATATAAAGCAAGTTTGCAATTTACATTCATTTTTATTTTTTAGTTATCATGGAAAACACAGCATTTCCTGTTTTCTGACTCTTTTTTTTCTCTAAGAACAGGAAACAGTCAGAAACCAGGAAGTCCTGTGTATCCCATGCCATCTGAGCGCTCACAGAGAGAAGGCAGTCATGTGTCTGATGGACACATTGAGCTGTGACTCCCTGTACTGGCCGGAATTCCTGTGTTTAGTTTGTTTTTTTCGAGCTGCACAAGTCAGAAAATCTGCCTTCAGGAGACTGGACCTGGATTTCTGGTAAGTACAGCTTTGTTTTACAGCATGATGACAACAAAAAAATAATGAATGTATATTGCAAATTGCTTTCTTTCACATCTACTATTGATTTAGATTTTGAAAGTTATAACAACAGTGACACTTTAAAGGCTATGTTTACACAACTTTTTTTTTTTGCATTTGGCCCCTATTTTTCTTCATTTTTTTCCCCATCCATTTTTGTAGCCATTTTTTGAGCTACAGACCAAACATGGCTATTTTACTTAATGCCATATTGTGGGCTGTATAACATGCGTTCATATGTGAACAAACTGCCACATACTATTAGGTCCAATAGAACTCAACTCAATTTTTGGGGATGTTGAGGAATAAAAGAGACACCTTACTATGAAAAAAATGCTCTTTTTTTTCTGATAGCAAACAAAGAGCTCAGCAGTCATTTACGAGGGCAATATCAGAAATGAAAGCTGAGCCTTGATTGGTTGCTACTCTCTACATTATTTTAAAAGGTTCACACCTACCGGATCCGCAGCGGATTTTCTGCTGCGGATCCGCAGCAGATCCGCAGTGGATTTGACTAAATGAATGAACACATCATTAAATCCGCACTGTAAAATCCGCTGCGGATACGGTGTGTGTGAAAGCACCCTAAATTTGATATAAAACCAGCTTAAAATGTTGAGGAAAAAAATTAAATCTGATAGCATGCTGGGTTGTTTTTCGCATTTAAACTAAAAACTCAATCAAGTACCATAGACATAAACAAAGACAGTTGCTCCTTCCTCCCTGCCTAAAGTTTTGAAGTGACGTATTCTTGCAAATTGGTGACAAGTGACTTAGAGCAGCTGAAGTGAGAAACAATTCTCACTCTTTTATCCAGGAAGGAAGTATCATGTGCAGTGTTTAGATGTTACACCAAATTAAACAAAAGACATGTTCTTTTGTATGCAAAAAGGAATTCCTGGTTTGAAGAGGTAGGAAAAACAGTATAAGGAATTTTAAGGTGCGGGGAGGGGGAGGGGGGGGGGGGTACAAAACAGAATTAAAAAAAAAAAAAAAAAAGAAAGAAAGAGGGATAAAGATAGATAAGGCAGAGGGAGAAAGAGAGAGAGGAAAGAAAGAGAGAGAGAGAGAGCAAGAGAGAGGGAGAGAGAGATGCCCTGATAACACTTTTTTTTTTTTTTTACAGTTTGTTGATACTTCCTTCTGTTCTCTATAAACTAGGTTTATATATGTAGATTTATAATTTCTCTGACAGTTCAGGTAATAATCAGATGAGTGTGAATTTCCTTTTTATAAAGAGGGTAACTATCAGGTGATGGGTGTGATTATAAAGATAAAGAGTATTTATTAGGGTCATTTTACATGCAACGATCTCACTGCTGTAGGGGCTGCAAACAAGCAGATCAGCAAGACTGGCGCTCGAGAAGGGCCGGAGCGCGGCAGCAGGCTTGCGTGCAGGCCCGCATGACTGGGCTGGTAGGCTGGCCTGGTCACGTGCTGGGGAGCCTGGGGGCGGGGAGAAGTTAATAAAAGGGGCCGGCTTCCCGCCTCAGGCTCAGTTGAGCGGGAGCCGTGACGAGATTCAACTCCCCCTTACCTTCCCCTGCAGAGCGGCCATGGCAGAAATGGAGGCGACCCTGGAGCGGCTTCGGGCTGCTGCCGGCGGCGATCGAGGATGGCTGCAGCGGCGGCTAGAAGGTCTGTTGGCTGAGGCACCGCCTCCCCCCGGTCCCCCGTCCCCGGTGCCTCAGCGCAGGGCGCGCAGGTCCCGGCCTCCCGTTCGTTTGAGTCCGGAGCCTGTCGTGCCCAGGTCCCGGCGGCGCACACAGAGCCCCAATAGGGACCCTCCAGTTCCGGGTAATCGGCGTTCCGCCTCCGGGCGCCGGTCCCGGGCCGGGAGGAATCTGACCAGGCGGCCGGGCCTAGCGGCGGTGTCCGGACCTCCTCCCGGCCACAGGGGGGGGTCGGGCGCTGCCTCTGCATCTGCTCCCATCAGCTCCCCAGCGGCGGCGCCTGGTGAAGTCCCGGCTGGGCGGCCTGCCTCCCGGCAGATGATACAGGTTGCGGCAGAAGTCCACCCCATTCCCCTGCCCATGAGGTCTGCTGTGCTGCGTGAGCACGGGGTGCAGGCCCATGTAGCCCCTCCCCCTCAGCATTACCAGAACAGTGGTCTGGGTGATCCCCAGGGCCTACTTGCCTCCCTGAGCCCGGCCCCCAGCGATGAAGTGGAAATTGAGGAGGGTGAGCTGGTGCGGTCTGGGCGCGGGCCCTCTGCGGTGATGGAAGATCGTCATCTGGGAGTGCCGTCGTCGGCTGGCGGGCCCACAGCCCCTGCGCAGCCCGGTGAGTATGTGTCCTTGTCTTGTCCGTTTCCCCCTATTCTTATGTCTCAGGGTGTGGGGGTTAGTCCCTCGGGGGGGTCTTTGACTGTGCCGGGGGTGAGTGACAGGGCGTCTGGTTTGCATGAGAGGGTTGGTGAAGGGGCGTCTGGTTTGAATGAGAGGGTTGGTGAAGGGGCGTCTGGTTTGAATGGGGCTGTTGGTGAGTTGGTTGGTTGTGTCCGTGCGTTGCTAGCGCGCTGCGAGGCGGGGGGCGTTTTTGGGGGAGGGGTTAGCCCGGTTGCCGCGTGGGTGCCTGTGCAGTCGGAAGCGGTGGCTGTGGGTCAGGGGAGTGGACCCGCGGGGGGTGGGGCGGCAGCGAGGGGATCTGGGGTGGCCGTCTCGGTGCAGACCGAAAAGGAACGGGATGGGGAGCTAGTGCGGTTGGATGACAGGGCCCGGGGTGAGGTTTATGTCTGTTTCGAAGGGGCGTTGGGTGCCCATTTGAAGCAGGAAGTGAGGGAAAAGATTTGGCGTGATGAATACGTCGAAATTTTTTCCCTCCTGCCCTTGGAGAAATTTAATCTTGATAAGGGGAAAAAGGAGGACAGTAAAAAGGAAGAGGAGGAAAAGAGGAGATGGAGGCTTATTCCGCAAACATTTATGAATTGGCTCCAGGCGTTTGCGATTATGGCGAGCGTCATTGGGGAGAGGGCGCCCGAGCATTGCTCGGCGCTGTTTTGTTACATGGATGCTATCAGTGAGGCTCATCGGGTGTACGGGGGTCAGGCTTGGCTCCGGTATGATGAGCAGTTCAGGCAGCGGAGGGCGATTAGACCAGGCATTAAGTGGGATCACAAGGATATAGGGCTGTGGCTGAGAGTTATGGCTCCGGTGAGATATGGTCAGCCCTTTCAAGGGGGGGCCGGCTTGGCCGGCCAAGCCGCATCCGGAAAGTCTCAGTGTGGCCAGCAGGGCGGACAGAAGTCCGGTTTCTGTTGGCAGTTTAATGACGGGCAGTGTAAGTTCGGGGCCAGTTGTAAGTTCAAGCATGCATGCTCGACTTGCAATGCCTCTTCCCACGGGTCAGCAAGATGCTTTAAAAAGGGGAAGGGGAGGCTTGGAGGAGGGGGTGCTGACAAAGGGGGTGACGCCGGTGAAGCTGGCCGCGATGGTCCCACATCTGCTTAGGTTTCCGGATAGGCAGCGGGCGGATTTGTTGTGGCGGGGTTTTCGGGATGGGTTTGTTATTCCGGCCCCCGACCATGTGGTGCCGCCTACGCTTAGGAATCTGAAGTCTGCGTATTTGCATGCGGGGGTTGTCTCTGACAAGTTGAGGAAGGAGGTTGGGTAGGATGGCGGGGCCGTTTTCAGGGCCGCCGGTGGTGGGGTTCGTGGTGTCTCCTCTGGGGGTGGTGCCCAAGAAGGAGCCGAATAAATTTCGGCTTATACATCATCTTTCTCATCCTCGGGGTCAGTCGATTAATGATGGCATTGACCCGGAGCTTTGCTCTGTGGTTTATACATCATTTGACGAGGCCGTAAAGTGGGTGAGACATTACGGGCAAGGGGCGCTTCTGGCCAAGACCGACGTGGAAGCGGCATTTCGGCTGTTGCCGGTCCATCCGGACAGCGTGGGGCTTGCTGGGGTGCTACTGGGATGGGGCTTACTATGCTGACCGTTGTTTGCCCATGGGGTGTGCTATCTCATGCGCTTACTTCGAGGCGTTTAGTTCGTTCCTGGAGTGGGTGGTGAGGGACCGAGCGGGGTTGAAGTCTGTTATACACTACCTGGACGACTTCTTGTGCATCGGTCCGGCTGGCTCCCCTGTGTGTCGCACGCTGTTGGGTACGGTGGAATGGGTGGCTAGGTCCTTTGGGGTTCCGCTGGCCCCGGATAAAACGGAGGGGCCGGCAACGTCCCTGAATTTTTTGGGAATCACTCTGGATTCCGAAAAAATGGAATGTCGGCTGCCGGAGGACATGTTGCTGTCCTTGAGGCATGAGGTGAGAAGGGCGCGTGGCCTCAAAAAGACCACGTTCAGGGACCTGCAGTCGTTGCTGGGAAAGCTTAATTTTGCATGCCGGATCATCCCTATGGGTCGGGTTTTTTGCCGGAGGTTGGCTGGGGCAACTTCGGGGGTGAGGGCGGCGCACCACTTTGTGCGGCTGACCAGGGAGCATAGGGATGACCTGGCTGTTTGGGATAGTTTCCTGGAGCGATATAATGGGCGATCCATCATGCTGACGGGAGTGGTGGAGAATGCGGACTGTGAGTTGTACACGGACGCGGCTGGGAGCGCTGGGTTTGGCGCTTTCTGCCGGGGACAGTGGTGCGCGGGAGTGTGGCCGCCGGAATGGGAGGAGGTGGGGTTGTTGCGGAATCTTGCCTTTTTGGAGCTCTTCCCGATTCTGGTGGCTGTGTCCCTGTGGGGAGACAGTTTTCGGGACCGGAAAGTGCGTTTTCATTGTGACAACATGGCGGTGGTCATGGCTATCAATAATTTGACGGCCTCATCGCCTCCGGTGATCCGTTTGCTGCGGCAATTGGTGTTGGAATGCCTGAGGTTGAATGCGTGGGTGGTGGCTGTTCATGTTCCAGGTGTTATGAATTCAATAGCCGACTCTCTTTCTCGGTTGCAGTTCGACCGTTTTCGTCAGCTGGCACCCGGAGCGGAGGCCGAGGGGATGGCATGCCCGGGGCACCTGTGGAGACTGGCCTTCGAGCGGCAGGGGGATTGATCCGTAATTCCTTGTCGGCGGGTACGTGGGCAGCTTATGAGGCGGCTTGGGGTTTGTGGTCGGAATGGGTGCAGTCCGTGGGTGCTGGGGATAGTGATGATGAGAGGGTGGTGGCTTTGCTTTGCTGGTTGGGACATGTGGCGAGTGAGGGTTGGTCGGTGGCGAAACTGAATAGAGTTGTGTCGGGGCTTGCGTTCGGGTTTAAGCTGCGTAGGATGAGGGATATCACTAAGGATTTTGTGGTGGGACAAGCGCTTAGAGGCTTCCGGCGGGGTAGGGTGTCACGGGATTCTCGTAGACCTGTTTCCTTTTTGTTGTTGGAGCGTTTGGGTGGGATTCTTGATGGGATTTGTGACTCGCCTTTTGAGGCTGTTTTGTTTAGGGTGGCGTTTTCCCTGGCGTTTTTTGGGGCTATGCGGGTGGGTGAGCTGGTGGCCCCTAGTAAAAAGGTGGCTGGGGGTTTGCAGAGGGAAGATGTGGTCCTCTATCCTGATCGATTGGAGTTTTGGCTGAGGAAGTCTAAGACGGATCAGCTGGGCAGGGGTAGGCGTGTCGGATTGGGCGCGGTGCAGGGGGCAGTTATGTGTCCGGTTCGTTGTCTAGGGGAATATTTGCGGGTGCGCCCGGAGGGAGGGGGGTCGCAGTTGTTGTGCCATGGTGACTGGGGCCCCCTTTCCCGATATCAATTCACGGCTGTTTTTCGGCGGTGTTTGGAGGTCGTGGGGTTGGATAGCGCCCGTTTTGCCCCCCACTCCTTCAGGATTGGGGCGGCTACGGAAGCAGCCGGTTGGGGGTTGGACGCTGGTGTGGTCCGGCGCATTGGGAGGTGGGAGTCGAGCAGGTATCGATCCTATGTTCGTCCGCAGTTGCTCGTGTGAGTTTTTTGGTTGGAGGGGGGGGGGGGGGGGGTTGGTGTAAGGAAGGGATGTTGCTGGCAGGCAGGGGGCTGGGGGTGTTTTTTGTTTACTGCGTGTTGGTGACCTGTTTTTGTTGTGGTTGTCGTTTCAGGTGGCGCCCCCTGCTTGGTGTGGATATTGGGCCATTCTTTCGTGTCTAGGGGGGCTCGGCGGGCGGATATCCGGCCAGACGGCAGGCAGCTCAGGTTTCCCAGGGATGCTGCGGTCGTACGGTGGCTGGGCCTCGGAGGTATGGTCTGGAACAGAGTTCTCTCTGAGGTGCATCGTTTTGTAGTCCTGGACCGTGCCCCCGACGTCTTGGTCATTCACGCGGGGGGAAATGATTTGGGTATCCGCCCGATACGGGAATTGATGAGAGACATACGGCATGATCTGTTGCGGCTGTGGGTGCAGTTTACGGGTTTGATTGTAGTCTAGTCCGTAATTGTGCCTCGGTCGTGCTGGCGAACGGCTAGGTCGGTTGAGCGCTTGAATAAGGCTCGCATAAAGGTGAATCGGGCTGTGTCGGCTTTTGTGGTTCGGAATGGGGGTTTGGCCGTGCGGCATGTGGATCTGGAGAATGGTAGAGGGGCTTATTGGTTGGATGATGGGGTCCATCTGAATGCTGTGGGTTCGGACCTGTGGGCATTGGGCCTTCAGGAGGGGATTGAGAGGGCGCTAGTGGTGTGGGGCAACTCGCAGGCGGCATGAGGTGTCAAGGCCTGCTCGTGTTGGCGGGGGAGGTCCTTGAAGTTGGTGGTAAATTGGTGAGGGATGGGACGGGGCATCACAGGGGATGACTCCTCCCATCTCGATTATGGTAACATCTGTGTGCTCGGCTGGCGCAATTTTGGGCTCTCTTATGGTGTATCAACCGAGAGTTAGGGAAGTGTGGTAGCCAAAAGTTTGGCTTGGAGCCTCCGAGCCGGGAGGTGGACGGCTGGGGCAGGATAGTGGTGGTAGAGTTTAAAGTTCCCTAACTTGGGGCGCCAGTCTTTGTAGCTTCAAGGACCTTCCTTGCTTTGTTTGAGAATGTATATTTCAAAGTATTTTATTAAAGGTATGTTTTAATATTTGGTGTTTGTTATTTGTTAATAAACATTGGCTGCTGTGGCCAGATTTATCCAATCCTGGTGTCGGTGTCCAATTTCTGGTTTGGGGCAGTCGGGAAGTGGTAGTCGGGTGGCACGTGGGGAGTGGGGTGGGTTACTCTGGGCGGGGGGCTGGTATGGCAAGTCGGGGAAGGGTATGATGGTCGGTCTGCTTTGAGATTGTGGAGCAGGGTTACGGCCGGGCTCTACAATGCCAAAGTCAAGAAGGGCCGGAGCGCGGCAGCAGGCTTGCGTGCAGGCCCGCATGACTGGGCTGGTAGGCTGGCCTGGTCACGTGCTGGGGAGCCTGGGGGCGGGGAGAAGTTAATAAAAGGGGCCGGCTTCCCGCCTCAGGCTCAGTTGAGCGGGAGCCGTGACGAGTTCCCACCCCCCCTCCCTTCTTTGTTCATGTTGTATTTCTTTTGTGGGGGTTTTTTGTAGGGATTGGGTGAGGCCGCGGGGTTAGCTGGGTTGTCATAGCAGTTATAGGCGGGGGAGGTCCTTGAAGTTGGTGGTAAATTGGTGAGGGATGGGACGGGGCATCACAGGGGATGACTCCTCCCATCTCGATTATGGTAACATCTGTGTGCTCGGCTGGCGCAATTTTGGGCTCTCTTATGGTGTATCAACCGAGAGTTAGGGAAGTGTGGTAGCCAAAAGTTTGGCTTGGAGCCTCCGAGCCGGGAGGTGGACGGCTGGGGCAGGATAGTGGTGGTAGAGTTTAAAGTTCCCTAACTTGGGGCGCCAGTCTTTGTAGCTTCAAGGACCTTCCTTGCTTTGTTTGAGAATGTATATTTCAAAGTATTTTATTAAAGGTATGTTTTAATATTTGGTGTTTGTTATTTGTTAATAAACATTGGCTGCTGTGGCCAGATTTATCCAATCCTGGTGTCGGTGTCCAATTTCTGGTTTGGGGCAGTCGGGAAGTGGTAGTCGGGTGGCACGTGGGGAGTGGGGTGGGTAACTCTGGGCGGGGGGCTGGTATGGCAAGTCGGGGAAGGGTATGATGGTCGGTCTGCTTTGAGATTGTGGAGCAGGGTTACGGCCGGGCTCTACAATGCCAAAGTCAAGAAGGGCCGGATCGCGGCAGCAGGCTTGCGTGCAGGCCCGCATGACTGGGCTGGTAGGCTGGCCTGGTCACGTGCTGGGGAGCCTGGGGGCGGGGAGAAGTTAATAAAAGGGGCCGGCTTCCCGCCTCAGGCTCAGTTGAGCGGGAGCCGTGACGAGTTCCCACCCCCCCTCCCTTCTTTGTTCATGTTGTATTTCTTTTGTGGGGGTTTTTTGTAGGGATTGGGTGAGGCCGCGGGGTTAGCTGGGTTGTCATAGCAGTTATAGGCGGGGGAGGTCCTTGAAGTTGGTGGTAAATTGGTGAGGGATGGGACGGGGCATCACAGGGGATGACTCCTCCCATCTCGATTATGGTAACATCTGTGTGCTCGGCTGGCGCAATTTTGGGCTCTCTTATGGTGTATCAACCGAGAGTTAGGGAAGTGTGGTAGCCAAAAGTTTGGCTTGGAGCCTCCGAGCCGGGAGGTGGACGGCTGGGGCAGGATAGTGGTGGTAGAGTTTAAAGTTCCCTAACTTGGGGCGCCAGTCTTTGTAGCTTCAAGGACCTTCCTTGCTTTGTTTGAGAATGTATATTTCAAAGTATTTTATTAAAGGTATGTTTTAATATTTGGTGTTTGTTATTTGTTAATAAACATTGGCTGCTGTGGCCAGATTTATCCAATCCTGATGTCGGTGTCCAATTTCTGGTTTGGGGCAGTCGGGAAGTGGTAGTCGGGTGGCACGTGGGGAGTGGGGTGGGTAACTCTGGGCGGGGGGCTGGTATGGCAAGTCGGGGAAGGGTATGATGGTCGGTCTGCTTTGAGATTGTGGAGCAGGGTTACGGCCGGGCTCTACAATGCCAAAGTCATGATTAATCATTGTATCGTTCGTGCAACCTGGGAAACTGATTTGTATATATCTGTGCTGTCAGTTTCTAGATCACAAGTAGTCTATACTTACCACACAGTACTCTGGACGTCGGCTTTACCTACACATCTTCTTTAAACATATCAAGACATACACTGTGACATACCCAGAGGATTCTATTTGGCACCCACTTTGATTGATTTATATTTTAATAAGATAGGATGAGTCCTGGGTTGTTACAAAAAAAATTATAATGATTATAATATGACTGTAGCAGAATGTAATATATGCATATGTGACAAAGCACAAAATGGTCATCATGGTGGCTCAGTGTCTTACAGTACTGCCTATCTAGGCTTTATCATTATTTGACTGGTGGGGGTGTGACCCTAGAGACCCTCGATGATCAGCAGCATGAAGGGGCAATAGTTGCCAAATGCACATACCTACTCACCAATATGTAAAAGGGGTTGTCTGGGATAAAATTATATTTAACTGTGCTGCTGGGGCTGCGGAGAACAAGTTAGGGAAATTTACTTACCTGCCCTGCTCTGTAGCCACCCCGGCAACATATTTACCTATGATTTTATTCAGGACAACACCTTTAAGCCCTCCAAAAATCTTCAGTAATAATTATTAAAGTGGATCATTTTGGCATTGTATTGTATCCTTGAATTGCTATCTCCATATTAGTACAATGCAGTTTAAGCTCTTAGCAGTTTAAGTTTTAGTTCTTGAGGAGGCCTATCTACTCATGGGCTCAATTTTCCCTGTTAAGCTGCTGACAGGTTTACTTTAAAGGGGTATTCCCCTCAAAACTTTTATTGCTTTGATAAAATGTACAAGCATATTTACCTGCATTCTGTAATATGCTATTTTTGTTTTTGCTTGGTATCTCAGATTCCCCGCCCAGATGAACAAATCATCTTCAGTCTAGGTCCACTCCGACACGCTCTTCACCTCCTCTGTCGGAGACAGGGTCACGTGATCTGTGGCTGGATTAGCTAACCAATAACAGCTAACCCAGAAGTCACATGACCCCTGCTGGACCAAATACAGCGCTTGAAGCCACCAGCCGCCGCCCCCATCTCATCAGCAGCCACTGGCCCCCAGTATCCTGACACCCCCGAATCCCCTGCACCCACATCAGGTAGCGGCATCCGACATCTGTTCCCCCACCCCAGACAGCATCAGCCACAGCCTGACACCCCCGCCCCCAGCTTATTAGTAAGAGCCTGGCACATGCCGACAACCCCCACCCCGGGGTATAAAATGGCCTAGGCCTAGGCCATTTTCTAAAATAGGTATAAAATAGCTGAGGCCAAACTATACCCCTCCAGGCCAGAGTATACCCGGGCGTGTAAAATAGCCTAGGCCACAAATCTATATAACTTTCTGATATCAGTTGATTTGAAAGAAAAAGATTTTCACTGGACAACCCCTTTAAGTTGTGATACTGTGCACAGAAACACCTCTTAACCCCCTAGGAGGAGCAGAACACCAAACTGATGCATGTTGTGCTCCTCTTTAGAAAGGATTCACAGGGAAAGTAAGTAATTTTTTCCAAAGAGGAGCAGAACACCTATCAGTTTGGTGTTCTGCTCCTCCTAGGGGGTTAAGAGGAGATTCCGTTCACAGCACAACAACTTAACCCCTGCCTGGCTGGCAAACTGAGCCGGCTCGGCAGCAGTACAGACAGGGCCCCCTCCAAAGCAGATTATTAACGGAGCAGGATGATGGGATGGTGGTGTGGGGGGCGGAGCAGTGCTCCCGGCCAAAGGTTAAACCGACTGACAGTGCAGGACTGGTGCTGAGGAAGAAGGTAAGACATACACCTTCCTCCTCAGTGTCCCGGGCACTGTAGGGGGCTATGAGCAGGTTATATCCGTCTAACCTGCTGATAGTTCCCTTTTAACTCTTTACTTTTTGCAGGCCAGGTTCTCTGCACCTGACCCATGGAGTGTAAAAAAAATTAAATGTATTTATGTGATTTCCTGGAAAAACTCTGCTCGGTTCTGGAACAGCCCTCCAGAACAGATTAAGTTCAAGGACAGAGGTATGACTGTACATATACTTCAGCCATGAAGCTAAAATCTAATCCATAAGGCATTCCATGCCGTTTAGTAGATGATCTATTTGAAACGACCATTTTTCTGCATTACAACACTTCTACTGGAAATAAGATGAGTTGAACTGAAGTGAAACTGTAAACCCATCTGTGAGATTAGTTAAAATAATAGGGAGAGTTTGCTTGAAGATGGGGAATTCCAGTAGGAAATTCATCTGCAGTTGTTTGAGCAGTAAAGGGAAGTTCTTTGAATTTAAGAATTTGAGAAGTAAAGTTTCACTTTCACAACTGATCTAGATATACAGTATAAAAAATGCCAGCCTGTGCCTTGGACTGGAAATTCCCCCAGTCTGCACAATTTGTTATGGGAAGTCTAGTAAATCCCGTGCCTATATTATAATATTATGCAAAATGGACCTCCAGATTCTCATACAGCTTTGTGAACCTTTCCAGCCACATTTTTACATATGGCAGATTTTAGCCTTATTGCCCCTTTAAATATATTCACATTGACTTTACACCTTTACAGACTTCCCGTATTTATTTTATTTTTAAAATCTTCCTGTCTTCCTTCAGTTTCAAATGACAGGCCACATCTGTTAAGCTGTTTACCACAGACTCTGGCCAATCATTCTTTTACACTCAGGATACAACAGAAAACAGCATAGCACTCTTTCCCAAGCGGTAGTCATATTCATTTATGTTGGCCAGATATCAGCTTATTCTGTTTAATGTCTGTTCTTTTACAAAACTGAGGTGAGGGTTATATTTAAAAAGGCAAATGGAGAGTATATATCGTGTCATGCCAACATTAACAACAAGCATGTCAAAGGCTAGGCAGGTAATAACTATTCAGGAGCTTTACCTGCCCAGTATTTTCCTACACAGTGCTCCCTGCTGACAGGAACTGTCCAGAGCAGCAGCAAATCCCCATAGAAAACCTTTCCTGCTCTGGACAGTTCCTGTCATGGACAGAGATGTCAGCAGAGAGCACTGTGTCAGACAGAAAAGAAACCAACATTTCCTGCAGGACATACAGCAGCTGTTTAGTACTGGAAGACTTGTGATTTTTAAATAGAAGTAAATTACAAATTTACATAACTTTCTGAAACAAGCTGATTTGAAATAAAAAGATTTTCGCTGGAGTACCCCTTTAAAACAATGGAGCTGATTTACTAATGTTTGTTTTGCCAGCAGCAAACGTATCGACTAGCAGCCGAAATCTCGCTGTGAGTTTAGCAGCAAGATCTGCTAAGAGTCAAGGTCCTGGCAGGCCCCTGGGACTACATACTCGCAGCAGTCTGAAAGGGCAGCCGCCCCGCTTAACCCCCCTTTAACCCCTTCCACTTGGCTCCCCTGCTGTCTGTATATACATTACCTCTCTCCTTGCTGCACGCTGCAAAGTGTATACTATGTGTATACTATGTGTACACTGCGGCCGGGATTCCATTCATGTTCAATGCAAAGTATCTTTTGAATTAATCACGGCCGGTAAAAAAGTATGTTGTGTGAACGTGGCCTAAAATTGCATTAAATATGGTATAAAAAGCTCATTTTTTAGCTGGTTCTTGTAAAATACATCATTCAGTATAAGCCGATATCAACAGTCAATAAAGTGTGACATTTTCATCTAAAATCTCAATTTTATTTCCAATTAGGGCATCTTCATATGTGAGATATTTTACAGAAATAATCTGTTCCATACATCTTTATTGGGTTGTTTCTGCAGCATGTGCATGGCTTTCAGCAAACTCCATTCCCATGAATGAGACAGAATGTTTTTTTCAGCAAATCAGATCCCAGTAAATATACCCAAGGGCCTCATGACATTTGGTGCTCTTCTCACTTTAAGCAATAGATCGGTAAAAGGGATCTAAAGAAGCTTGCCACAGATGTCTCAACTGGAGCCTTAGTAGAGCTGTAACAAGTGCATGCCTTTTTGTGCCACCAAAATTCACACTGATATATATTCTTATTTGTGCTCATAATTTACAGGAAGTAATATGGAAGCTCTTTAATTCCGTACAATAATTTTACATAGTAATCACTGATATCATAGGGTTTGTTGGGTGTCTGGAGCCGTCTTCCATCTTTTTTTCTTACCATACATTTGTGTTCTAGTGTAAATTGTATAATACATTTATGTGCTATTTTACAGTACATTAATGTTTAAAGTGTGTTTTTGCTTTCAAATCCACCTTGTACACCTTTCAAATACACCTTGTAGATTAAAACTTGCTTATAGCTAGAGATGTCCATACTCTAGTTTACCTAATCTGATATACATATATAAATATATCGGAAATGTAATTACGCTTTATTAGACGTGCACTATGCTAGATTTAGATGTATTCTCTAAAAATTATTCCGAAGGTTCTCTCACTGCATGTGTTATACTATACATAGCGCTCAATACCATCTATGGAACACATTACACCAAACTAACAAACAACTGCTGTTGTTTACTCCTTAAATCCTGATACATCTGCAATTTGACAGAAGGGGCATATTTTTTACATTCAAATACCTTTTTCTGTCAATAGGTAGATTTCATAAACTACAGGCAGTAGCGGTCTTGGGCACCACGCATACCACGCAATTGCGTGGGGCCCCCGACATCCAGGGGGGCCCCGCTCTGGTGCCCAAGACCGCTGCAGATAACTATGTGCGCTCGTAACGATCGCACATAGTTACAGGCAGCAGCGGCACTGACAGGGCAGGAGCCATTGGCTCCCTCCCTGTCAGTCACTCTTGTGGCCGCAGGAAGTGTTTCCCCTGCAGTCACAAGAGGCTGCTCTGTCTCTCTGGTGCCGGCGTTCGAGGCGTCACTGGAGCGCCGGTGCCATGACAACGGGAGAGCGGCCTCTTGTGACCGCAGGGGAAACACTTCCCGCGGCGACACAAGAGGGAAGAGACGAGAAGAGGAGACGCTGGACCCAGGTGAGTAAAAATGTTTTTATTTTTTTTATACTATATAGGAGGTAGAGCACACAGGGGGGGCTATATAAACGGGGGGAGTGCACAGGGGTGCTATATAAAGGGGGGGAGCGCTCACAGTGGGGGTCTATATAAACGGGGGAGCGCACACAGTGGGGGTCTATATAAACGGGGGAGCATGCAGGGGGGCTATATAAACAGGGGAGCACACAAGGGGGCTCTATACAAGTGAGGGAGCGCACGGGGGCTATATAAACGGGGGGAGCGCACAGGGGGGCTATATAAATGGGGGAGCGCGCAGGGGGTCTATATAAATGGGTGGAGCACACAGTGGGGGTCTATATAAAGGGGGGAGCACACAGGGGGGGCTCTATACAAGTGGGGGAGCGCACAGGGGGGCTATATAAATGGGAGCCCACAGGGGGCTATATACAAGTGGGGAAGCTCACAGGGGGCTATATACAAGTGGGGGAGCTCACAGGGGGCTATATACAAGTGGGGGAGCTCACAGGGGGCTATATACAAGTGGGGGAGCTCACAGGGGGGCTATTTAAGGGGGGAGCACACAGGGGGGGGCTACATACAAGTGGGGGAGCTCACAGGGAAGCTATATACAAGTGGGGGAGCACACAGAGGGTATATACAACTGGGTGGAGAACACAGGGGGTATATACAACTGGGGGCAGCACACAGGGGGTATATACAACTGGGGGGAGCACACGAGGTATATACGACTGGGAGTAGCACACAGGGGGTCTATATAGTATACTGGGGGAGCACACAGGGGGTCTATATAGTATACTGGGGAGCACACAGGGGGGGGCTATGTATAACTGGGGGATCACACAGGTCTATGTATAACTGGGGGAGCACACAGGGGGATCTATATACCACTAGGGACAGCACACAAGAGGTATATTCTACTGGGGGCAGCACACAAGTGGTATTTACTACTCTCGGCAGCGCACAAGGCGTCTATATAACTGGGGGCAGCACACAGCGGTCTTTATTACATTGGGACTGCACAGAAGTGCCTATATGCCTTACTACTATACTGGGGCACAGGACATACCTAATTATTAAGTGGGGGCACAGGGACACCTTTAATCTGTGGGGGCACAGAGGGGCGTAACTACTATATAGACGTAGAGGGGACCTAACTACTGGATGTGTTGGAGCCTAAAATATTTCTCTGGCAGATTCTGGAGGGAAGATTCCCAGCCTGGAGAAGACTTCAAGGTGGCCCAGGCTGGATGGAGAGAGAAAGAAAAAAAAGTAAAAGACGCTGATCAGAGAAGACACCTCCTGTAAGTCACTGGATGTAACTGCACTCTGCTATAGGGTCTGTAGTGATAGGGGTCATGGTGTGGCAGTATTATGTTATGGCATCATTGGTAATATCTTCCGGTTTTGTTCAGAGCAGTTTTGAGGTGATATGTAATCTCTGTATGGTGGTAGGAGGGTTATAAGAGGACTACTGGGAGGGGGGGGCATGGGGGGGCCCCAGACATGACTTTGCTTGGGGCCCCAGAAATGCCAAGACCGCCCCTGACTACAGGTCTCAAGCAAAGAGCATCTTACATGTACATTTACATCTGTACATTATGCTAATGATGAATCTACATGTGTGATCTACCAGATCGGTAATTTTTTGCACCATGATCTGTACTTTTTATCGGTAGCTTGCTTGCATGTATGCAACTTTATGAGCACTTCTTATTACAACTTTTCTAGATTTGATGTGACCAAAAATCAATTTTACACTTTGGCATTTCTTTGTGCTTACGCCATGTGAAATCAGGATTGTGATAATTTAATAGTTTGGGTACCAAATATTTTTATTTATTTATTTGTTTATAAATGGAAAAAGGGGGTGATTTAAACTTTTACTGTAGGATATGATTTTTTATTCATGAAGAAAACTTTTTTTTACACACACACACACACACACACACACACACACAAACAGTAATTTGAAGTCCCTCTAGGGGACTTCTATAAACATAGCACTAATCTTTCATAGAGATCAATGCAGTATACGTACACAAGATTGATTGATCCATCAGTTCAGTGCTTGATTACAATGGGCTGCTGGAGCCCATTGCAATGGAGCACCAAGCCAGGATCAGCATCATTGTGGCCCTGACAGAAGCATGGATCGCCCCTCTGCGATTGCATCACGGGGGGAAGGATCCAATCACTAGACCACTATGTATTGGGATTTTTAAGCATTTGAATGCAGCTGTCAGCTATGAGCATTAGATACAATACTGTAAACTGTTGCAACAAAGTCTTCTGGTTTCCCTACTCTTGGTGTATATATTTGGGATTACTTTTCTGATTTCTGCACCTTGCACCTTAGGGAATCCTGTAAGATTATTACTGTTTTGCTCCCTTTGTTTCCTTATGTTATACAGTGAAAGTGGAAGCTTTCCAGGCCTAACTTGCCAAGCTAGATAGGAAGCTACCATGTCATCATAAACCTACATGGCTGTTTCCTTTGCAAAGACCCCAAAGGTCATTGTCACTGCTTTTTCTAAAATACTTCAAATGTGCATGACAAATCTTTAACACATTGTTAATATACCTCAAAACATACCTTAAAGTGAAAACATAACAGTGCCTGCTTGCCTATCCTATGCTTGGAAGTGGATCTCTGTCTATTAAGAAAAAAAACCCACTATGGCAGATTACACTGGTAAGATATCAAAGGGAACAAGCTATTGTGCAGGGACCCTGTAGGGTAGTATGTGGTGCATAAATTAGATAAAAACCTCCCTATGTGCATATACAGAATTGAAGACATGCAGAGGTCCAGTAAGGAACATAGCAGGTTGCAGATACCAAATAACAAATCCATACAACACAAATCTTTAATGTTGACATGTGACCTAATCTGGCCTAATGTTGGGAGTACACACACAGATGTATTGTAGAACGGAAAAGGCCGGGAAGTACACAGTTGCATATACACGCAATTTACATGTAACAGTCACATACCAGAATATTAAGGGGTTATGCCAAGATTAAAAGCTATTCCCCATAAACAGGATAGGGGAAAGCACTGGAAACTAGCTGATACTTAGACCCCCACCAATCAGCTAGTTTCCCCTATCCTGTGTATGGGAGATAACTATCAATCTTGAAGGAAATCCTCTAAGAAGGGTATAATCCTCTAAAAAAAATGGTATAATGTGGATGCTAATCATTTGTCAATTGCAGGTGTCATGTGACAAATGGATAGGACCAGTAAGCTCAGACTTCAGTCATGTGTAAGATGGTGAAAAGAAGATACTATAAGTCGGTCAGACTGTTAGCCGATTGTGGTTGGAGGGGTGGTATAGGACAGAAGTTTAAAAGTTAGGAGTTGTATATGGTTAGAAAAATCTAGCTGCTTACTCCAAAGCCAGTTTTTTTCCCTTTAATTAATGATTAAAAACCTCCAAGAATAACGTGTAGATCAACTGCTTTCATTCTGACTGCCTTTGAACTGTCCCCACAGCTGATATACAGTACTGTAGAAACAGATGTCCGCATAGGCTATGTGAGAATTCCTAAGTGATGTTGCAGATGAGAGCTGGTGTTTTGCTGGGAAGTGGGAGGGTGGAATTTCCTCCAAAATCTGGAACCTTGACAGATAGCCTGCCATGCGCTCTGACAAATACTTTGCAACTACTCCCCGGAATGTGTTAGTTTAGGGACTTATTGTAACAAGTTCTATTTCATGTATGTCCACCACAGGATATGATTTTATCTGTTGGGAATGAATTATATTTTAAACGGGAACAATCTGATTATAGGTCTCAGGAAAAGGATATGCCATAAATTGTTTACATCTGTGCATAAAGCTGGAATGAAGTTACACTTCAAATACCACAAGGAACAAAGGATCATAGGCAGGTTTTTCTCTACAGCTGCTGACCCTAGAATCACATGTTTCAATGTGATAAGTAATAGTGCAGGTTTTGCCACATGTGTCACAAACTCGCAGTAAAACAGTATGGTTTTTTGAAAATTTTAGCAAAACCAGTGGTAAGATCCCCAACATGAACTGTAAATATACCCTAATGGTGGTGGCAGCCTAGTGGTGGCAAAGCTTGCAGCAAAACACCATGGCTTCTACATAGCTATCTCTGAACCTCAGGGAGTGGGAACATACAGACTGGCAGCTCAGACTGACAGGAGATAAGTGTATTAGAATAGAGTGCCCAGAAGTGCCCCTCACCTCTGCTGCCCTGCGCATGGTGGTGTACGCTCCATGCTCCACACTGACAGCACAGCAGCAATGTGAGTTGCTGTTTTTTCAGTCCTGTCTAACACCTTCATCAGTCGCCCCTCTTCTCCTTGTGTCACAAAATGTTTTATGACACCAAGAGCAGATAAGAGAAGGGTCTGAATGAAGCATATAGAATGACAGGAGGAATGTTGGCACACGCAACATATAGCTGTATACTTTGGTCTGCCTCTCTTAATCCTTCTTTCTTATCTGTATGTCACAAAACATTTTATGACACCAAAAGCAGCAAGGGGTGATGTACCCCCTACAGTGCTATTAACACTGGAGGAGGCTCCAGGTCAGCTAGAAGCCTGGCTCACTCCTAGCCAATGTACATACTATCATCAATGGGATTATTTTGGGCCTGGGTGGAGGAACATAATAAAGAAGGTATAGTTAACTGTCCTGGTGCCCACCCAGTGCCGCGTACTGCTCCTGGACCCCAGCTTGCAGTCTTCCTAGCTTCCCTGCAGCTACGTCATGACCCGGCTGATAGTTGCCCCGCTCAGCCAGACAGTGACTGGGGCGGGACACCACTGCAGTCACTGACTGGCTGAGTGGGGTAAATGCCAGCTGTTACCCCCCACCCCCGTCCGGACTTCTCCTTTATTACATGGATGTGATTTTTTCAGTCAGTAAACCTCTACTAGCTGCCAGGATCTCCATCAATTTTAGGAGCCCCGTGATTCTGGTTGTTGTTTTTAATACAGAAACAGTTTGTGGGACTTAGTAAAAGCTATGAACACTTACATTAAAGCTTTATCAGGAAATACTGGCATTATATAGAGAGCGACAGAGATCTTAAAGGAGACGTCTGGCAAAAATCTTTATGAAAGTATTGTATTGTCTCCCAAAAGTTATACAGATCACCAATATACACTTATTATGGGAAATGCACATAAAGAGCTTTTTTTCCTTGCACTTACTACTGTATCAAGGCTTCACTTCCTGGATAACATGGTGATGTCACGACCTGACTCCCAGAGCTGTGTGGGCTGTGGCTGCTGGAGAGGATGATGGCAGAGGGGCACTGAGGGACACAGGGCACTGAAGGGACACTGAGCATCCCTCTGCCATCATCCTCTCCAGCAGCCACAGCCCGCACAGCTCTGGGAGTCGGGTCGTGACATCACCATGTTATCCAAGAAGTGAAGCCTTGATGCAGTAGTAAGTGCAGGGACAAAACAATACTTTTTATTTTTTGATACTAAAAATTTTAGCTGCAATCATCATAGATAAACCATTAATTACCCATATTAAAACAATACATTGGGCGACATTCTCAAGAATAAAAAGAAGAATTTATCAAAATACAAAAAAGACAGTAATTGGTTAATGCAGAGCCCCATTATTGGTAACAAAAGGTGTAGATTGTAAAAGCACTTTTGTCATTTATGCCATTACTTGTCCTTGTGGACTGTTTTATGTCAGCAAGACAAAATGCTCCTGTGCACTAGGTACATGGAGCATTGCTACTCAGTCAGGTTTGGAAAGGGTGTGCCCATTGATTTCCCATGTGAGAGAGGTGCACGCCTTAGGGCCCTTTTACACAGAAAGATTATCTGACAGTGATAAGGCCACGTATTGGGATTTTACCTACTTGCACCGTACCTATGTGACTACACCTATATATACTGCCCTCTGAAGAGACAGGAGATGATCAGAGCGTGATCAGAGGGTGATAGAGAGATGTTCTGGATGAAGAAGAGGAATGCTGGAAGCACGTCAATGAGAACAGCTCCTGGAAAGTTATCATTTATAGTCACAGTACCCAAGGAACGAAGGAGAGACACTTATCTATAAACAATTTTTGAATAATAAAACATTGTGTTACCTTGACTGCGCAGTACAGGATGCTACTGACCATTTATGGACTGGCCTACCAGAGTGTGACATGTATGTGTCTTGTGACTTGGAACCCCGCCTGTATTGGATGTTACATATTTCATATGAATGAGTAGTACCGCCCCATATTCTGTCTATAAAATGTGATTACCATAATAAAACTTGGGCCATTTATCCAGGCTTATAATCATGATACAATGTTTTATCTGTGTCCGTGATTTATAAGTGCCGAGTTGGTAATACTGCAGGTTACAGCTCTAGCTATCAATTAATAACCATCCATCCTGGGTATTTGACTTTTCTCCATAGAGACGGGTCAACATCTAAATTTAGACTTATCAGACAGATTATCTGCCAAAGATTTGAAGCCAAGGCCAGGACTGGATTTGAAAGGAGGAGAAATCTCAGGCTTTCCTGTATGACCTGATCTCTGTTTATAGTCTGCTCCTGGTTTTGGCTTCAAATCTTTGGCAGATAATCTGTCAGATAATCTTTCTGTGTAAATGGGCCCTTAGACACTAATGCCCCAATTCTACGAGTCGTTTGGAGGAGCAAACGAGCGCTATTAGCGCTCGTTTGCTCCTCATTCCCCGCTCGCTGCCTCCGCTATTCAACGCGGCTGCAGCGAGCGGGTGAGTGCGGGAGGGGGCGGCGGGGAGCTGCAGGGGGGCTGCCCGGGGGATCGCTGATCGTCCGGGCAGCCCATAGGATATAGCAGCGTCTGCTGCCGATGCTCCTTTTCAACGGAGCGACGGCAGCAGATCGCTGCTATATCAGTCGCTTGTTTTTCAACATGTTGAAAAACAAGCGACTGCAACGATCAGCCGACATGAACGATGTCGGCTGATCGTTGCACTCTATTCCACGGGACGAATATCGTTCGTAGCGGCCGATATCGTCCGAATACGAACGATATTGCTCCTTTAAACGACCCGTGGAATAGGGGCTTAACTAGTGTTATGTTTTCTGTGCTTAGAAAGAGTGCAACTACCCCAAAGAGGAGGAGATCGTCAATGTCTGCTACAAAGAGAGACTACATGGATAAGCAGGTTGAAGGCCATAGGTCCTAGAGACTTAAATAAACCCAAGGATTATTGATCCCTTCCATGATTGTTGTATATGGTTTTTAATTTTGTAACATTTCTTGTATACTGTCCTAAGTTGGTCTATATAAGCACAACCCCTTCCTGTACAAGGATTTCACAGGCCAATAGAAGTATAGAAAGAGATCAGGGCTTTATTTAGGACTAGTGTCTTACTAAATGTCCCCCCACCCCGGGTGTTTAGACTTTGGAGTCTAAACACAGAAAAAAAGGCAGATTTGCTCCATGGTGTATGCCAGTCATATCCCCCGCTCACAGGCGTAAATTATTCTAAAAATCTACACCTGCTGGAACAGATTTATCTGACAGATTTTTGAAGCCAAAGCCAGGAATGGATTTAAAATTATGAGAAATCTCAGTCTTTCCTTATGATCTGTTCTCTTTTATAGTCTGTTCCTGGCTTCTGCTTCAAAAATCTGTCAGATAACTCTCTCTGTGTATAGGAATGCTATCACAGGGAACCTTCCCTTATTGTCTAATTTAATAATAGTGTGCATCATTATAGGCGATGATTGTGTAAGAAGATTTGTTTTGTGTGAATAACCAAATTCTAGAAGTGATGGACATAAATTGACATTGGAATAGAGCACAGGATAAGATTTCCAGTCCTGAGAGATATGTCTTATTTCCCACCAAAATTCTGTGTTTCATTAACATAAGTTTAGAGAATGATGTTAATTGCCCCCTGGTTCCCACTGTACAAAAATTTGCGTGGGAACATTTTCCAAGGGAAAATAGCAATTTCCTCTTCAGTAAGTCAAGTTTACATTACTGCCATCAAAGATTCAGGCTTCATGCAAAATAAGGCAACTTTGTAATAGAAGGCATGCCCACACACAAGATATTGCTGAAAACATTTTAGTATTTGCTACTATGTGTAATAATGTATCTCAAGATATTTCAGGAATTTTCTAATGAAACATCTGTGCTATTTCCTGTTACAACACAATGGGCTTCAAATATTGCAAATTCTGACACAGGATACCCATTGAACTCTACAAACCGTATAATTCCAGTTCCATTTATGTGTATTAACCTGAGCTATCCCTAAAGACCCCCACTCCCCTATGGGACCCTAGAGTGACAAGAAGTTGGCCCCCTCTGGAATAACCCTGTGCAGCCCCCTATAGAAGAGAGTTCCCTGTGCTGCTGCCCCTATAGTAAATGGTTGCTGTAAAACATCTTTAGAAATAAACTGGAATTATACAGAAGTACAGTAAGAGCGGGATGGATAGAGGGAAGAGACCTTCCCAGTACATCCCCCCCTTCAGTTTGAGCAGAGCCCCACCTGAGGCAAAGACTTATCTATGCCTCAGTATGTGCCAGTATACAGCCATGCTGAAGGCATAGCAGTATAAATTGCACAATACACTGCACTACAGTAGTAATACAGTGTATGATATGAGCGATCAGATCACTGGTCCTTGTTTTTTAATCCACCTAACAAAAAACAGAAAGCAGTATCAATAAACTTTAGTTGGTCATATTATTGTGTAGGCTTGGCATTATCATTGGAATACTAAACTCAATGTCTGCCATGATAATCCTTGGCTTCATGTGGCACCCCACATTAGGAGAAGGTCCATCATACTGCCAAGGAGAACACACAGCAGTTAATCCTTGTGCAAAAGGGAGTACACATCAAGGTGCAAGGAGCTTGACCAGACTTCACATTGTTCAGAAGATCTGATTTTTATTAGACAGATCTTTCACAAATAAAGCTGTGTATGTATCCCTCATTAGCTCTTATTGCTGGGGGAACCTCCTTAGGCAGTGCATGTTCCCTGTAGCAACCATTGCCATGAAGGTATAGAAATACATGCCAGTCATTTAAATAAATGGCCAACCAATGTAATATTTAGATGCAGCATGTCCACCAGAATGGAAGCCACTCTCCTGACACCTAGATAAGGACTCTTTATTTGCCCTAATACGGAGAGGGGTTGTCATTCTGAGACCACCTCTTTAACTTTATATGCTGCTAACGTGTATAATATCCAAAGTCTAGTTGATTGTTGCTCCTTGCATGAGACTACTTTGTCAAAACAGTGAGACATCAACTTACTGCCAAGTGGTGGTCAACCTAAACCCCAAGGGGCTGATGGTTCAGGAATGTGGCTGAACACTCCATTAGTCATCTTGGAAATAAGGCAGCAGTATATGATGGGAAATACAAGTATGAAGACAGTATGATCATTGAATCATGATCTAAACTTCTACAGACCTCAAGATTTGAAGTTTTGAACTTACTTCATGGTAGACCTAGAATGATAACACTTAAAAATACAAAAACATAACAAAGTCCAAGCAAGATACTGTATATTTGAAGACATGCTACCTTTATACTTGTCCAAAGTAAACCAACAGCCTCTAATATTAACGTCTACATGTCTATGCAAAGTCAGAATCATTAGTAAATCCAAAGACAAGCAAATATACGTCCCTAGAAGTGTCATAAGCTAAGAATACTGTAAAGACACAATGCTTTTTTAAGCTCCCGAAGCATTTTGATCTAATAATTTATTTTTTTAACTATCCTTTTACAAGCACTTTACCCAAGCTTAATCATTTCCAGCTCTTGAAGGGTTAACATCTTTTTGTTTCTGTTGTACGCACATCATTACATTACGAAGCCCAATGGGTTGTCAAGTGTGAGACACTAATACAAGAATGGATTACTGGCTCTTTCTCGGCAGAAGCTGCAATAACTATGCAGTTTCTAAAAATATGTCCTTCAATCACCCTCTGTAGACTTGCAATGTGAACGTATATTTCCTTCGGAGACAGGAGAGCATTATAAGCATCCTCCACTCAGCATCCGAGACATGACACTGCTAGACTCTGCAGCCGGCTATCATAGTACAGCCAAACTCAACGCCAGAACAAATAAAATCCACATTACCAAAGATACAAGTATTATTTGTCTCTAAAAATTTCCATAAAATTTCCGTAAGCCATAACTTAGACTTTGGACTTAATAATAAAGTCCCTAAGAGAAACTCTAAATAAGTTTGAAATAGATTTTACACCTTCCGTGCCACTTAAAGGGTTAAATGTTTACCATAAAATCACCTTAAATATCTGTATAAATGTGTATATTATAACAACGGTAACATCTTATTTTAGGCTGGAACCCCCCACTGTCCTCTAGTGTCATTGCATCTGGAACCTACCTGACCTCAGCAGTCTAGTTTTGGTACAAGAAGCTGCAGATACTGCAAGATGATTGCTGCATTCTGCTAAAAGTACTGTACCTTGGTCCTTGACGTTTATGTCCGCTCCAAAGAGATGTCCTGTATCCCTTGGTGTCTCTTAAAACATGATCAGGATTTCCTGTTTCAGTGGGAAAACAACTCAAGAACTGCAGCAGGCAGCCCTCCACTTAATGTTGTTGCAACTCCTCCGGCCCCAGTTATTTAGTTGCTGCCCATCATCAGTGGGTGTGGATGCTGCTCTGGACAGTGTGTGGGCATATGCAGCAGTAGCAGCACGGTGACTGCTATGACATTGAGCTTCCCTTTCTCTTGACTAGCTCCCTGCCGCTCTTACTGACTAATAAATAAATAAATGAATGGGCTGGCTAGAGGTTTCGCACTCATTCCAGTGCAATCAAGCTGTGTGATCCAAACTAGAAGGAGTGGATGTACACAGTGGGACAAGATCCAAGGCTGCTCACATTACAAGAGGCTTGCCAGTAGAAGCATTGCTGCATTGTGCAGCTATTATTTCACAGACAACTATTAAAAAGAGAAGAGCAAAACAAGGGCTGTTAACATTCAGTCTGCTGCTTTGTTGCATGATGTTAACCTCTTAAGGAGGAACGGTCACCACCCGTCTGTTTTAGCAAATACATTGCTAATGGAATAATAATTCTGAAACATCTTCTCATATAGCTCTGTGTGCTCAGTTATTCTTACTACTAGAAATGTATAGCTATATTGTCAAGTGGGTGTTACCAGTTAGGGGCGTGTTCCTAAACACAGCCAGCTTTGATTGGATAGAAAATTTAAGGACACCCAGATTGTTATTTAGAGATAAATCTCTAGTAAGCATATAGATAAACCTCACAACACAGAGATATAAGAAAAAATATTTCAGAATTATTATTTCACGATGAAGAAGCAGAAATTTAGCTGCTTCCTTTATTTTTGAAAGTATATTGTTCTGGGATCTGTTAGTCCAAATTCAATGAAGCTTTGCATGCTTGCGTGTAGTGTGCACTCCTATAGTGGACATTGGTACTGTGTGTGTGGTACAGTACTTCAGATTTAGGGGGGTTGCCTAAATCTGCAATTAGCAGGTTTCATAGATTTGGCTTCTGAAGCTTCCGGTAATCTCAGTAGTCGCGCACACAATTCACCTTTACCCGGGATAAAAAGAAATTGCAAAAACAGCACCCCCTGTCCTCAGGTTGTGTGTTATATTACAATTCAAGTCCATTTCGTTTAGTGGAATTGAGCTGCAAAACCACACCCAAACTGAGGACAAGTAAGGAGCTGTTTCTGGAAGAAAGTGGCTAAGTCTGCACAACCCCTTTAATACAAATGAACAAATCATCATCTAAAACAGTCATGTCAAACTCTGGCCCGCAGTGGCATTTTGATTTTGGCCTGCCAGGCAATTCAGAGTTTTAACTACATCTGGCCCACCATGGCTACTATATAAGAGACTATGGGGAAGGGCTGGCTACTATATAAGAGACTATTGGGGAGGGCTGGCTACTATATGGGACTGCTGGGGAGGGCTGGCTACTAATTAAGATACTATGAGGGAGGGCTGGCTACTATATGAGACTATGGGGGAGGACTGGCTACTATATAAGACTATTGTGGAGGGCTGGCTACTATATAAGACTATGAAGGAGGGCTGGCTACTATATAAGAGACTATTGGGGAGGGCTGGCTACTATATAGGACACTTGGGGGCTGGCTACTATTTGGGCACTATTGGGAGGGCTGGCTAATGTGAGGGGAGATTTGGTGGGGATTGACTATTATATGGGTTGGGGTTTAATCATGTCACAGCAATTTATCATATCATGTCAGTTATAATAGTGCACGGGTGTTAGCACCAGGTATGGCAAGGGCAGTCAGACAGATATAGACAGACAGTGAGCCCTGGCTGTTCCCACCCCCTGTCCCTGCCTACTTGCCTCAGTCAGCCCTAGGCAGCTGTGGACAACCACGAAGGCAGTCACTGCACTGATGTAAGTGGAACACAGAACACAGACGGGCAAACAAACACAATAAGGTGTGGTGAACAGTCCGGGTCAGTAATGGCGGGCAACAAAGGTACAAAAAACAGAGGCAGTCGGATAGTCAAGGGTCAGGCAATATGGTCAAGGCAGGCGGCAAAACTGGAAAGTCAGAATACGAGCAAAAGGTAAGAGTACCACAGGTCACAGCAAGCTAGCCTAGCAAAGAACTCTAATAGCCAGCGTCTGTCTGCTAGGCTTACCTACAATTTATGCAGGATCAGGGATTCAGTCCAGCAGCTGATAGGACCTGCCCCTGATCCTCCACACAGCTCACCTGCCAGCAGCACGTTAACCCTGAAGCTGCCAAGGCACAACAAGCAAGTCGGATGGGGCTGAACAAACCTAAAATAAACCTGAGTTCAGACAGTGTTATAGAACTGCACCAACTCAGTGGCTTCTCGCCGCACAGTCTGAACCTAGGAGCGCCAGGCCACAGTCCTGACAACGGGGCTGGGAGACGCACACCACTGACAGTGCCAGGAACACTGCACATTGCTCTGTTTTTAGGTTTTGAAAGGGGCATTCTGAATATTTTTTTATTCAAAGGGAGGTAGTAATCAAAAATACCTATACTTACCAACACTGCTGCAATGCACAGCACTTCCTGTGTTAGGGTGGCTGAGGCAGGACACCACTGTGGCCACTGATTGGGCAAATGGCAAGAGAAAGTCCCAAATCTAAACACAAGAAGTTCTGGACTGGAGCTGGGGATAGTGGCTGGGGAATGGTGAAGGCAAGTATATATATTTTTTTTGTTTGTTTGTTTACCACCTCCCCGACCATATTTTTTTTTTTTTTTAGAATCCCAGAATACCCTTTTAGCTTCACCATAGCACAGTAAAACATATGTAGATTTGCCCGCCATCTTATGGTGGGTTTTAGTTCCATTATTTTCATTATGGTCCTTTTTGCATACACCCACAAGTAACTCTGTGCTCCCAAGGGTCTGAACAGAGAAGCCACAATAAGATACTTAAGTATGTACATAAAACATACATTCATGTGCAATCTTCACAAACACAAAGCTTCCATTTATAGCACATTTATAACACTTATTTTGAGAAAACTGATAAATAACTTTCATTTACACAATGATGGATACTTATTGTAATCTTGACTTACAGTCATTTTCAGGCTGCCCTCTTCTTTTTCTTCCAATTCCTCAAGGTCCTTCTCTTTTTTTTCTACAGGAATGATAAAAAGAATGTAAACCACCAACTATAAGATCACACATTACAAATAGGAAAGAATAAAATTATGCATTAAATATAAGAAATCTTATATTTTATATACTGTACTAAAAGCAATGTAGCTACTAGATAGCAAGAATATGTCATTTATAGGAGCCTACATCTGGTTAGCGCCAATGTGGTGTAGTCTATACCTGATCACTTTAGATTACTTCAGTGTTAGGAATAAGGAGTTGGCTAAACCTAATAGGCTATTGATGGGACTGAAAGACACTCTAAAGTGCAAGGAGAAGCTGCAGACACTCGCAGTTCACGAGTGCAGTGACACTCTCTTTCTACCACTCTCCAGTCCCAGCAGCTATTCAGAGAGCTTCCGATGCAGGATGCTGTACATTGGGCCGTATTGGAAATGCTTCAGCCCGGCAGGGGCTGTCTCTCCGCTCCTCTGTATATTTAGCAGACCTGCCTGCATGTGACACATCTATTGCTAATAGCGTGGCTTTTAAAGGGGCAGAAGGTACAAAGCATCCATCTATCAGTTTTTTCTTCTGTCCAGCTCTGGTTGGGGCTTATCTCTTGCAGAACAAAGGGGTCGGGCAGTGTTTTTACATAATCTGTCAGTGAACTGTTGGGAGAGCCCCATACACCTTATACTAGTAAGGTGTGTGGGAACCTCAAGGATGACCTTTATTTTTGAAAGCTGACCTCAGATTGGGTGCTATGGGCAACAAAGGACTTTTTTTTAACTATATAACTAAATTATATATCTCCTCAACTGCTCAGCGGAAATATTAAAATCATCTAGACTGTATGTAAAACAAATTTGTAAGTAAAATAAAAATATGTAAAAAGAAGAAACTGTACAGCTCTACAGATCTTTGTAGTGCTTTGGCTACAGAACATTGCAGGAAAGTTATGAGTAGCTTTGCAGTCATGCAGCTTTACTAAGCAGAAACCATTATTTGGGGAAATATGAAGACAATGTTGCTTTTTGGATATGGAGCCACATTTTCTGCTTCAGCTTCCCTAAAGCAATTCTAAGCAAATATTTATATCTAGTGCAAGATGGTTTTGTGTCTCCAACAACTCCACTTTAGTGCCGAAACATTTTATTCATGATTTACAAGTGGACACTAACAAGCTTTTGATTCTCCATCGATTCTAAAGGAGCCACGTCAAAGAGAGGCGGGGGGCTTCTTCCACTGGGGGAGGGCTGGCCCGCCCCCAGTGCTTCAGCCCAGGTCGGTGCCTGGGAACGGAACAGCTCTGTGCGCAGGAACTGGGCGGCGGTTCAAAAAAAGGACTGCGCTGTCGCCATTCTATTGGTATGCTACATTTAAAGCAAATGTCCTGATGTTACATAGAAACATAGAATATTGTCTGCAGAAGAAGACCACTGGGTCCATCTAGTCTGCTCTTTTAGTATTTTCCTTCTTATTATGCTTATCCCAGGCATATTTAAATTCTGTTATTGTAGATTTACCTACCACATCTGCTGAAAGTTTGTTTCAAGTATCTACTAATCTTTCAGTAAAATAATATTTTCTCCCATTGCTTCAGATCTTTCCCCCAACTAATCTCTGTGTCCTCTTAAAGGTTTTTATCATGCCCCCCCCCCCTTCTCTTCTTTCCTCCAGACTATACAGATTAAAATCCCTAAGTATTCCCTGATATGTTTTATGCCTCACACCCTCCACCATTTTTGTAGCCTGTCTTTGGACCCGTTCTATTTTATCAATGTCATTTTTTAGGTGAGGTCTCCAGAACTGGAAACAGTATTCCAGATGTGGTCTCACTAGAGCTCTATACAGATCTATACAGATACACAATCTCCCTCTTCCTACTGGTTATACTTCTAGCTATACATCCCAGCATACCATTATATATACAGCTCAGCATACGATTCGCTTTCCCCACCGCCTGGTTGCACTGGTGACTCATTTTAAGGCTGTCAGAAATCACTACCCCTAAATCCTTCTCTTCTGAAGTCTTTGCCAACACAGTACTGTCCATGTGATACTCAGATAGAGGATTCCTTCTCCCAAAGTGCATTATTTTACATTTGGAAACATTGAACTGCAATTTTCCATTGTTTGGACCACTTATCTAGCAAAGCTTAATTATTCTCCATATTACTGACACCTACAGAAATATCAACCCTATTGCAGACTTTAGTGTAATCAGCAAACAGACAAACCTTCCCTTCCAAAGCTTCTCCTATGTCACTTACAAATATAATAAAAAGAATAGGACCCAGAACAGACCCTTGTGGCACACCACTTGTAACTAATCTCTGCTCGGAATATACACCATTAATGACAACCCTCTGATATCTATCCTTCAGCCAACCACAAATCCACTGAACTAACCAGGGTTAAGTCCAATTTTCTCTAACTTCTCTATCAGCTCTTTATGGGGAACTGTATCAAAGGCTTTGTGCTGAAGTCCAGATAGGCGATATCCACAGCACCACCTTCATCCAACACTTTTGTGACATTTAAAGAAATCAATGAGATTAGTCTGACATGATCGGCCCTCAGTAACGCCATGCTGGTTTGGATCCATCACATTGTTGATTCTTAGGTGATCCATTACCTTTTTTTTTTTTTTTTTTAGAAGTTTCCATCATTTTTACTACTACAGATGTTAAGCTCACTGGCCTGTAGTTACTGGTCTCTTCTCTACTCCCCTCCTTGTGGATGGGTATAACATTGGCCTTTCTCCAATCATTAGGGACATCTACTGTTAGCAGGGATTGGTTATACAGATCTGTTACATTCGCTTTAATTCAACCCAAACAGTTTACATCAATGATTTACCTGGTATTTTACTGTGAGATGAACTGTTCTGTGCAACAAAAACGAAATTATCTTTTATGTTTCCAAGTTTTTAGTCTGGGTCCCCACCAAATCCTTTAATGAGCAGGAATAAGCTCAGCTGACTATAGAATCCTAAGTAAGTAGAGGGGCAGTGAGAGAAGCACTTCTAGTGATCATGGAAGCCAGACCCCAACCAATTCAAACTTTTGACAATTAAAACTTTTATCTCTATGATGTGCCAAATTATTTGGAAATGACAGTAACACTTATGCATGTGCACTTCGCTCCCCCTTGTGGTGGCTAAATGCAAACAGATTTATCTCCTTTATTCATTAAAAACCGCAGGGTTCCCCTATAAAGACATATGCAAGAAACAAACACAGAATTTGGTTCACATTATTTAGCTTTCCTTGTCATCATTATTATTATTTTGCTAAAATGGACAGACACTATAGCTTAAACCAAACAATAATTCAGCAAGTTTCAGGGGACAAAATCTCACTTAATAAAATCCTTACTTTTCATAGCAATAAAATAACATCAATCATTGCATAGTTGCCATGACCACAGACTAGGCTTAATTTTGCAGTAGGCAAACTGGGCTAGTAGTATGTGGAAGGAAGCCAGAATCGTACAGGAAAACAAGATTCCAACTCTAACTCTGTAGACATTTGTGGTATCAGAAAGCACAAAATTATATGTTTTGCCCACTGCTAAGCTTCAATAAACTATTGATTAGTAAATAACATGAGTTAGAGAAGGCCATTAAATCAGTGGTTGATAAGCATCTCTGTATGTAAAGTAGACCCCCCCCCCTCTTTCAAATGGCTCTTGTAGGGGTCAAACATTGTTCCCAAGAAGACACACTAACCCCTCAGAACTAAGGCTATATTCACACATCCCTTACGTGTATACAAGGCCGCGACCCATTCCGCACAAAAAAGGACATGTTGTAATGCGGACCGTTTTTTGCGGCACGGATCGCTGCGCTAATAAAGTGAGAATGTAGTCTCTGTGAAGCACGGAGCACAACAGATGCACACTCGTAGTGCGAGACGTGGCCGTGGGGCTGCGGTCACGGGCTGTACTACGGATGTGTAAATCCAGCCATAGGCCATGTTCACATGGCGCAAGAGAACGGCTGTTCCATGACCCACCTGGGTCACAGAGTGGCCGTTCTCTGAAAAGATCAATCCGGCCGTTACTGCAGATGATCTTTTGGCCCGCAGAGTTCTGATGCAGGCGCATCAGCGCTCGCCCGCATCAGAACTCACCACAGCACACTTTGAAGCAATAGGCCGGAGCCGCTCGCTTCACAGTGTGCACTGACAGAGCTTTCTGCGGCCGCTATTCAATGTCATGTCAGTTGTTTGCGGCGCCGCTAGGGGGGGGTCCTGGCCGGAACGTATACTTTGTGCATACGCTCCAGCTAGGACCCCATAGACAGCAATGCAACATATTTTTTTGTATTAACTACGGCCGTTGTTGCAATCGGCTACAACGGCCACAGAAATACAAAAAAATATGTTGTGTGAACATAGCCTCACTCTGCATTCACACTCCTGATAGCTATGTTCCCCCACAGTATTTTTGCTCAGTATTTTGGTCAGTATTCTGCAACCAAAACCAGGGGTGGATTGAAAACACAGAATGGCAAATAATGGATGGTATTTTAAACCAACGGCAGTTGTTTAAAAATAAAAGCAATTATTTGCCATTAAATGGCAGCCGTCCACTCAATTTTAACAGTGTTTCTGGGTTTTTAATCCACTCCTGGTTTTGGTTGCAGAATACTGACCAAAATACTGAGCAAATATATTGTGCTGGAACATAGGGAATGACTTATAGGGAATGGATTTATAATCTCAGTGAGTAGGTATTTAAATCAGTACAGTACAGATGTGGCCATAAAGCTACATACCAATCTGTTGAACAACAGCTGTATAAGATGGTGTTCACATAAATGTGGTTAAAAGGCAAAAACAGAAGAAATGGTGCAAATGCCCAACACATTTTTAAAACAAAGCAGACAAAAATAATTTTGATTTATACCATGCTCGACAGGGTGCACAATAAAAATACACATCTGTGGATCTTGGGCTTCATATATGGTGGCACATAGAGCTAGGTACAAAAGTACATGATGGCAGATAAGTGTGTTTCCAACTCAAACACCCAGTAGTAACTGCTCGCCCAATGACTGATAAAACACCCACAATCCAAACCGAGAGATTTAATACAAAAAAGGATTTGCATTAGCTGGGTTCAGTACAATGACAAAACAGTAGATCTACCTTTAAAATCTACATAAAAAGTCGCCTGTCCAGCTCTGTGCCATGCACTCACAAGGTCTTTTCGACTATCAGCAGCATGAAAAGGCAAGTCAGCATTTGAGGACAGATGCTTTCCATGTGCTCCGGTTTCCATCCTTTGTGACATTGTGCTGAGGCTTTCATTTTCATTTGAACTGCTCTTTAATTCAGACTCTGGAACTGGAGAGCAGCACAAACAAAAAGGTAGACAGGGCAGGACATCCACAACACCACAATTTGTATCACTGCTCTGTAAACTAGCAGTCATGGCAGGAAATGGAGTACATAAGCTGTATGTAATGAGTGGGAATTAATACAATCTTATGCAAACATTAGGAGACCCCTTGGAAAATGAGATTGTCAGAAATCCTACACCCCATAGTTTTCTTGTAGCCACCTTAGAGTTTTAGTACTCTTACAGTTCTCACATTCTTCCTTTATTAGGCTATGTGTCAGGGCCCCTGGGGAACAAAGAGACACAGGAAAAGTGGGCCCTATGGCTAAGACCTCCACATTGTCCCTACCTACTTGCAGTGCAGGTCCTAAATGACCGGCCGCAACTGGGCGGCGTTCCCTATGCTGCAGTAAGTGCAAAACACACACAAGACACAGTACAGGCGAACAAAGTACAATGACAGTAGACAAGGCAAAGTCACACAGAAGGACAGGACCAAGAAGACAGCGAGAAACCGGGGTCCAAACCAATGGAGGACGAAAGCCAGAGATGCAACAAGGTAAACGGAGAACCAAAAGCCGGACATAGTAGCCACCCCCCCAAGTGTTGTGGCGCATGATTGACATCACTTGTGTACTCATAAAGCCTCAAGACAGAAACAGAAGCTGGACAGGAGCAGCAGGTGAGCATGTTTGTTTTTTTTGTTTTTTTTCCTGTTTTTTAAGTCAGGAAATACTAATGGTTTCCTTTCAGGAAGCTTCCTGAAAGCCTCCTTACCATAAAAACTGCCACAGAGGTGTGAATGGGGCCTGAATCTGCAACATGTAATTCATGCGACTTTTGCTGCATATTTGGGACAGACCTGCATGAAAAAAAATTACCCTAAAAGGGTGTAGGTAGCTAGAGCGCTTCTAGATCTCCTTGACATTGACTTATAAAAGGAAGATTATAAAAAATATACAGTACTAAATAAATGATGCCTTTACAGGTGGGGTCCCTCAAACATATGATCATATCTAGCCAGGAGGGTGGAGCGTACAAAGAAAGACACAAAATTGAAGAAGGGAAATATTTGGAACAAGTGTAATGACTCTGCTAAAGGAGAATCTGAATAATCATAACATCCAGGGTTTAAAAGGGAGCCTGTCTGGTGCCTTGTGCTGCCTGAACCAGAGGTACTAAGAAACAAGCAAAGGCTCCCTTATAACACTGAGCTATGATCTATTCTGAAACACTATGGTAGTTCAGAGAACTGTGTGTAGGTAGAAACCTGTGAGCCAAGACCACCTGGACAGGTAGAAGGCAGCACTGAGCTGCCGCCTTGATGTTACACCATATTCCTGCCTCATCTTTATATAAAATAACTCTGAAATGCGGTTGTGTTTCTGAGTAAATCACAGCTCACTGTCATGAGGGAACCTTTGCTTGTTTCATGCTACTGAGGTACCTGACAGAAATTCTTTCATTGTGCCCAAATATACATCTTTGTAGGCAGGCCTAGCACATTACATATTCTGTCTCCCTTCCTTTACCATCCCTTCAGTCACTAAGCAATCACTACGGGGGACATTTATTAAGTCCGGCGTATCTTTTTATGGAACGGATGGTGAATCGCGCGGACTCTGAGTCCGCGCCCTCCGTTCCGCCCCCTTCACACCCCCTCCCCGCCCCCCGGCGGAAAGTGCTGATTTGCAAATATTTTATACGCAAATTGGCTATTTGTTAATAAAATATTGCGCAAATTGCCAATTTCCGCCGAAAACCCCCGGACCGCACGATGATACATGTCCCCCTAAGAGTGTTGTTGTAGAATACCACTCACTGATGTCCTCAGAAACCTTCTGTTTTTCCAGGACCAGTCAGCAGCAATAACACTGAGGGGAATGACTAGCTATGAGTAACATACCCACATGAACAGCTCATGAGTCTGCTGTGGTCTTCTTCTGATCAGCATTTTCGTTAACAGAACTTTTTCTTCACCTGATTGACATATGGCTAACAAAGCAAATGTGTGACTTCTCAGTGTTCCCTCTTTCCTTCTTACTCAAATACATGGTGGGGGAAGGCACCTACCTAATAGTCTAGAAACAAAAGGGGACTTGAATGAAAAGGCGTAAATGCCTTTTTTATGCACAAATGGGGCAAATTGGCGTGAAAATATTCGCAAAAGTTATTTTTGAGAATATTTTTTTCGGTTCTGCCCCATCTTCGCCAGTTGGGCGGAGAGGGGGCGTTACGGCGATGCGGCAGCACGCAGAGGGGGCGTGGCCTCTGCATGCGCTGCATTTATCATTTTTTCCATGAAAAAATTATACTGAAACCTACGCCAGCTGGCGTAGCTTTCAAAGTTTTCACATGGACTGGCTCTGTGTGATCGGGATTTATGTAGACGCAATGCTCCTTTACATAAATCCCCTGAGCTGCAGAGCTGTGGGGAAATTTGTAAGCCCGGTGTAAAAAACGCCGGACTTCATAAATGTCCCCTAAGAGTGTAATGTGTGGGGAAACAAGGGCTCTGAATGTTTCCCTGTATTTACAGACTCCATCCACTTTATATGTACATACACAGATAGAGGATGCTCCTCATTGTATATTCTTATGAGCAGGGTCTACATTATTATTGTGTAATGTCTGACTTTGTCTGTATATACACCCTCTGAATTGTAGTCCTGCAGAATATGTAGGTGCTATATAAAGATTATTACTATTATTTGATTAGGAAAAGCTGTAGAAGGCAGAGGGACTGCAAGCCACATTTGAATCAGGCTTACCTCTCTGTCTGTATGGTATGGGCTGTGGATGGGGAGTTCTGTACCTGTAGCCCAATGTAAACCATGTACTGAGTGCTTTCATTGTTGAGGGGGCTCTAGGGCAACCTATTAAGGGGTCAACTTTACAAGTGTATTACAGCAAGACTACTGCATGTTTACATAGCTCCACTACATTAGGGGCAGTGCATGTTTTTTGTTTATTCCATTGGAAGTGGTCCTTCAGCACCATTTGATGGGTGTCAGCAGCCACCTCCTCATTCATAAAACAACCCCTATTACAACAGCCAGGGTCACATGGAATAGTTCAATGCTAGCAAAAGTTTACCTCAGAATTTTACCGGCACCTGTGGAAAACATAAGAAACATTGTGATGTTTCTGTGGGGATGCACAAATCATTCGGCATTTGGTTAGCGGTGGCTGCTAAAGTTGGATAAAGCCCTAAGGCTATGTGGAAATCATGGATATAGTCATTGGCTGTATTCATGTTTTCCAGACAAACTTATAGCTTTATCCAACTTCAGCAGCCCCCGCTAATCAAATGACAAACGATCGGGTTCGAATCGACTCGAGCATGCTCCAGTTTCGCTCATCTCTAGTCAAAAGAAGAAAAAGCTATACTCACCTTCCTCACTCTCCCACTACTGCTTACAGAACGCCGTCCCACTTCCTATCAGGATCAGCAAATGGAATGAGTAGCTGCAGTGTTGTCCCACATGACAAGCCTGACCCTGAAGTGCTCTGCGGTGTAACTGGAGCTTTTTTAGTAATGGCAGCCGCGGGGGAGTACCTGCCTAAGCACCATTATAAAACAAAATTCCCTCCATAATACCTCTATAGGACTGGCATGTAATATACCAGTCTTTAATAAGTTGCCCTCATATAATTTGGCCTAAATTTAGTTCTCAATACTACAACACAGCAGTTCTGATTCTGTGTTCCACAATTACATTGGCAACCATTGTACTGTCACAAGCTCTATTAAAAATATTATAGCCCTACATTCAGGTAATTTTCCCTAAGGTATATGTATAGTTTTCAAATGCACAGCACACTACTTTTTTAAATCCCATTAAATACATTTTTAGTCCATTCATGTCAATGGGGTCCAGTATGGGCATGTATATGCCAACATTCCATTTTGACTACAGATGAGCAAATTTTTAGGGCTGTCCCATCACAGTCAGTGACTGTATGGCTCCAGAGATGAGAATTACAGCCCCCTCAGCCCACTCAGTTAGTAACTGACTTTTTGGGCTGGAGGCGGCACAGAGGAGGACACAGAGACACAGAAGACACCAAAGACCAAAGCAGAAGAGGACACCGGTGGAGCGCAGACAGGTGAGCATATAATTTAAAACAAAAATTCCAAAATTTGCTGAGATCCAGCTTCACTCATCTCTACTTTTGACACTTTGTCATTGTATATTTTGAACATGTTACAGAATTACAAACCTAACCTATTATTTTTTGTATATTAATATTTATGACTTAATTTCTTGTATATCACTTTTTTAAGAGCCAAACAAGTATTAACATTTAGCTGGTTTGCACAAACATGTGCGGAATACGGAAAACCTTGTCTTTTTTCATGTAATATGTAAAGCGATATTATATGTGGTGTGCTTTTATATGTATTTTTACAGTTGATACTTTATATATTAATGGTGCGTTCACACAAACAGGATCTGCAGCTGATTTTCTGCAGCAGATTTCATTTAAATAACTGAACACAGCATCAAATCTGCTGCAGATCTGCTGCAGATCCTGTACGTGTGAACGCACCCTAAGAGTACAAATCCACACACCGTATACGCAGCAGATACGCAGCAAATCTGCAGCAGATTTAATGGTTCAGATTTGATGCCGTGTTCAGTTATTTAGATCTAATCTGCTGCGTATTTGTTGCGTATTTGCTGCGTATCGCAGTAGTAAATACGCTGCGTATACGGTGTGTGTGTTTATACCCTCAGTGTAATAGTATTTGTGTGCAGGCCCAGAGCTGATCCAAGTTAATGATATGCAATTATCGATTAGCATGGAGTCAAGCCACCTGCTTAGCTTGTGGAAAAGGCCAAATGGTCTCTCCAAGTGGCAATAAGCATTTTGCTGCTAAAGAGGTCGCACTTCCAAGGCAGGCCTGGTGATTCCGTGGCAGCAGGGGGTGGATTATTTTTCAGAAAAGAAATAGGAATATGGACTCTATTATAACTTGATCCAAATAAAACATTTAGCCATAGAACCAATTTCATAGCTTTAGGTATGACAGGGACATCACATGGTCTGTCTACTGGTCCTCGTCATCACATAAGGGGGATCTCATGTTTTGAATGTCTAGGGCATGTTTGATATGCTAGGAATCAGAACAGTGAGATATGAATTAAGAAGAAGGGCTGGGCCCCGTACCTTTACCGGGGCACCGAGGAATATATATTTTTCATATTTTCAGGTCTGTCCCGTTGATGGCTGAGGCTCTGCCCAAAGGGGCTGAGACAAGGATGTCAGGTGGATCCAATCAAATTGGTTTGTCCAAAAATTTCTATGCCCAATGTTATATGACCATGTGGCTTACTTTACCGTGCGAGTGTGTCTGCTTGAGAGTGGAACACTTTGGGGTTCCCTGTCTCCCCAATAAATTAACTGACAGGGTGGTGGTAGGAAATTGTAGTGTATGTACAATGTGTTGAGGTGTCTGGCAGCATCCGGTGGGTCAAGTGTAAGACAACGATGGTGGGTCCCAACACAGAAAAGTGTTATGTGTATGCTTCATGTTTGTGTTTGGCAGCGGCCGGTGGGTCCAGACCAGCAGGTCCAGCAAACAGGGAGTGTTCCTGGTAAAGTGGGTGTCTGGCATCTGGGTAAGCGGAGGACGTCATGTGGCAATTTAGGTTTGAGTTATGGCCTGGGAGCAAGACCTAAAAAGCGTATGTGAGGTGAATCGAGATGTAGTAATACTGCAACCCAAGTGAACGCCTGAACGTCCTACCCCTTTTGTCTTCTCCCCCTTGGTTTGGTCATTGGTCTTCCCCCCCTTGCCACATAACGGCCGGGATTGGTGTGTTCATGACAGACACTTTGCCGATGTATGCCCAATTTAACGAGATTTACAAAAATTTACTGAGGTGTGAGATGGTCTTGATTTTCTGCTGCCACTATTCACTGACATGTCAGTTTTCTACGGTGCCGCTAGGGATCCCGGCCAGAGCGTATACTATGTATACATTCCGTCCGGGATTCCCTGAGAAGGCAACACTACGTGAATCCCACAGAACTTTACTTGTGTGAACATAGCCTAAAAGTGTAAGAAAACCTACTTAACCTTGCTGAAACATGGATATAGCAGTATTACATTGCATCCCATTGAATTCATAGGCCCTCCAAAATTACTTATGATGTTCCTAAATTTTCCAAAACAATGCTTAATGCCAGCACACTGGATTTATTATAAAACAAGCAATCTTGGAGTGTTTGTTGGCAAGACACTCCCTTTTAACGTTCACTTTTTTAATTACCAACCATAAAATATATGTCGATATTCCACATGGAAAGAAAGGTCACGATTAACATCTGGTCCTATTGAAATGCCTATTCAATTGTTTTTAGAGTAGATACTGCAAATGGTTCGTGAAGAAAATGACATTTAAATGATATTTTAGGATTACAAACTGCCAAACTATTTATTAGTTGAGTGCCTCAGAAAAATGGCATTTCCAGGGGTTCATTATGAAGGAATTATCTACAATTACACTGGCACATATGTCCATTATCATACTTTTTGTTTGCATGTTCCTTTTATGTGCATGATTATTGGTGGGTGCTGGAACCAATTAAACACATTTACATTATGTCCTATGGGAAGACACTGCCCGGTTCTCAGACTGCTCCCCTGAACCGATTAGGTTTGAGAACAGAGGTACCACTGTGTGTATAAACCTACTCAGCTCCTCCTGCTCTATAACATGCTGCTGGCAGACTAGACTGCACTTTCAATGTGGTAGGTTCACTTTAAGATAACTCTCTTTTAATTTTACTATATGTTACACCACTTCCGTAACTGCCTGTGGTACACACTGCTCCTCAAGACCTCTGCATGCCAGACAGCTCCTATTTTCAATATTATATTATACTGCACTAAAATGATAGGTATACTACCTAATATCTCCAAAATACAGCAGTTGTATTAAGAGCATTGTATTTCTGTTTTGTACTTTAAAAATTCAATATAAAATAATTTTTAGGTTGGCGTATTGACAAGTTGACTAATCCTCGGTTAAACCTTAAACTTTAAAGAGGTGTTCAAGAAGTACATACAGGCACTGGCGGAACTACCGCCGTAGCAGCCGTAGCGGCTGCTACGGGGCCCCGCCGCATCAGGGGGCCCGTGACGCGGGCCCCTGGAGCTTACATATCCTGCAGCACCCGGCGGCTGAGCATGCCTCCCGGGTGCTGTAGCCGGGGTCCGGTCCCGTGCTCCTCCCGACCCGGAGACTCCTTTCCCCAACCATAGGGAAAAGGAGTCACTGGGCCAGGAGGAGCACGGGACCGACCGACAGCGCTCCTGTCACCCCCTGTCTGATGCGCGGCTGCCGTCTGATGCCGCGTCCTAGCCCCGGCAGCGCGCGTATCATAGAGTTCTGTGTGGGCTTGTGCTGCGGCCGCGACTTCCGTCACAGAGACGTGTGCCGGAAGTCGCGGCCACAGGCCCACACAGAACTCTATGATATGCGCGCTTCCAGGGGCTAGGACGCGGCATCAGACGGCAGCCGCGCATCAGACGGGGTGACAGGAAAAAGGCTCGACGGGGGAGCGTGTTGTTAGGTGAGTTTTTTTTCTTTTTTTTAAACTTGCTTTCCTCGGACGGGGGGGGGGAGAAGAGAAGGGGGCATCTATAAGGAAGGGGGGGGGAGAGAAGGGGGCATCAATAAGGAAGGGGGGAGAGAAGGGGGCATCTATAAGGAAGGGGGGAGAAGAGAAGGGGGCATCTATAAGGAAGGTAGGGGAAAGAAAAGGGGGCATCTATAAGGAAGGGGGGAGGAGAGAAGGGGGCATCTATTAGGAAGGGGGGGAGGAGAGAAGGGGGCATCTATAAGGAAGGGGGGGAGGAGAGAAGGGGGCATCTATAAGGAAGGGGGGGGAAGGGGGCATCTATAAGGAAGGGGGGGGAAAGGGGGCATCTATAAGGAAGGGGGGGGGAAAGGGGGCATCTATAAGGAAGGGGGGGAAGAGAAGGGGGCATCTATAAGGAAGGGGGGGGAGAGAAGGGGGCATCTATAAGGAAGGGGGGAGAAGAGAAGGGGGCATCTATAAGGAAGGGGGGGAGAGAAGGGGGCATCTATAAGGAAGGGGGGGAGGAGAGAAGGGGGCATCTATAAAGAAGGGGGGGAGAAGAGGAGGAGGCATCTATAATGAAAGGGGGAGAAGAGAAGGGGGCATCTATAAGGAAGAGAAGGGGGCATCTATAAGGAAGGGGGGGGGAGAGAAGGGGGCATCTATAAGGAAGGGGGGGAGAAGAGAAGGGGGCATCTATAAGGAAGGGGGGGGAAGAGGAGGGGGCATCTATAAGGAAGGGGGGAGAAGAGAAGGGGGCATCTATAAGGAAGGGGGGGAGAGAAGGGGGCATCTATAAGGAAGGGGGGAGAAGAGAAGGGGGCATCTATAAGGAAGGGGGGGGGGAAGAGAGGGGGGCATCTATAAGATAGGGGGGGGGAGAAGGGGGCATCTATAAGGAAGGGGGGGAGAGAAGGGGGCATCTATAAGGAAGGGGGGGAGAAGAGAAGGGGGCATCTAGAAGAGAAGGGGGCATCTATAAGGAAGGGGGGAGGGGGACATCTATAAGGAAGGGGGGGAGAGGGGGACATCTATAAGGAAGGGGGGGGGGGAGGGGGGCATCTATAAGGGGGGAGAGAGAGGGCCATCTATAAGGGGGGACACCATAGGGGGAGAGCAGGCCATCTATAAGGGGAGAACATAGGGGGAGAGGGGGACAACATAGGGGGAGAGGGGGATATAAACGTACAACATTGGGGGAGAGGGGAACATCTATAAGGGGACAATAAAGGGGGAAAGGGGGCCATCTATAAGGGGACAATATAGGGGAAGAGGGGGCCATCTATAGGGGGGGCAACATAGGGGACCATCTATAAGGGGACAACATGGGGGGGCATCTATAAGGGGGACAGCGGGGGGGCAACATAAGGAAGCTATCTATAAGGAGGGGCGACAGAGAGGAGGGCCATATACTAAAATGGGATCACATAGAGTCAGCCTACCCACTAAATGTGGGTGTAAAGGGGCCAATACAGATGTGCAGTTGGTAGAGATGAGGATGGTGACAGAGTGTGGAGCCTAATATGTCTGTCTGGCAGATTCTGTGGATTCGTGGCCCGGAGAAGTTCTCATAATGGCCCAGGGCAGATGGAAAAGAAAATGAAAAGGGAAGAACTCCGATCAGAGAAGACGTCTCCTGTAAGTCACCTGATGTAACTGTACTGTAATTTATATGGTGTACAGAACCTGTGTAGAGCTGAGTGTGTTGATGGCATAGTGGTCGATCGAGAGGGGGTGGGGCGGGGGGGCCCCAATCAAAAGTTTGCTATGGGGCCCAGCCATTTCTAGTTACGCCCCTGCATACAGGTTATGTTTCCACTAAAGAAGCAGGCCAGCATTTATCATGAAAAGGCGACTGTCTATTGATAATGACAGACAGAAATAATGGATTATGATCAAGCAATAGACAGCTTTTCCCCATAAAATCCCATAGTAGGAACATAGCTGCAGTGTCCCAGAGCCACTGGCACATATGTAGGTTGATACTGTTGGTATGCTGTAGGATGAAGGTAACAGTTTGCGCTAATAGATGTCACTGTCTTTATTGCACTACTTGGTTATTACAGAGTGAATGTGTCTAAAGTCATGTATTTTCTGTGTATGCCACTGTATGTTCCACTGACTGAGAGCCAATCCCTAAGCTGGGTGTCTCAAATTAGTTCCTTCTCTGCTCCTGTGAGCTATCATCTGTTACAATCTGTGTCTCCTGATGCCACCTCCTACCTTATCAGATAGCTCCCTGAGGGTATATGTGAGGTAGAGCAGGGTTTTTTTTTTTTTGGGGGGGGGGAGTGTTTTCCAGAGAGAGAGAGAGAGAGAGAGAGAGACAGACAGAAAGTAAGAGAGAGAGAGAGAGTACCTGCTGAGAAGTACATTCCAGGGCCTGGCCTGGAGACCAGGACCCATTTGTGGGGACATTATGTTCAGAGACTATTTCTATTTCTTCAGCACCTCAATCCTAGCCATGTCAGGCAAGTATATCTTGCAGTGAGGCAGTAAAATGGGAATCCTATCCATACTGGGGGGATATCTTCTCTACTCATCCTGATAACTCAACATGATTAAAGACAGCATTTAGGTAAAAGCAAGAAAAGCTGATAACTCTTTTAAGTCTAATTCAAGTATATTCTAAGTCTATTTATATATACCTGCACACATCAGTGATTTATCAAGTCTCCAATATTCTACAGTATACCTATGTGTGGAAGAAATTTATCTATTCCAAGTATTTTAAGTATTCCAAGCACCCAACTTCAATGGATCTCAGTCAGTGTCTTCTAACTGTATTGCACTTTATACAAAAGAGTGTTCTAACGTGTACTGTGCCTTTAATTTGTTACAAGTAAAGTTGCACCTGTTTAAGTACTTGCTGTAGTTCCTCACACTTTACCTGCACCTACACCAACTTTTAACAGGTGTGTGTATGGGCCCCAAGGGCACATACCACTCAGGTAAAGTGACACAAGCTGAGAAGGTACGCTACCACCTGCCCTAGCTAACACCACTTGGCTACCCTAGATTACCGCATTGCCATATATTCAGAGCTCATGTAGCCACTATGTGACCCAATGATCTGGGACCTAACTTGGATTTGGCCTAATTCTCATTAACATTAGATGGTAAAAACATATTCAAGTGCGCACATCATTTTAGGTGCTGCCATGTTATAAAACTATAGGGATGCACTAGTCAGAGAGTCTGACTTTATGACTTTATCTCCTAGTAACATTGAGTTTAAGTGGTCACTACTATTGTAAAAGCAGAAGATAATCTTCCTTAGCCTTCTTTTATACTATCATCAGAACTTGCATTTTGATGGATATGTTTACTACTAAAAAAAAATTGGGCTGGTTTATCATGTTTTTCCGGCAGCAAATTGTTGGGGTTTCGTTTATTGGGTTTAGTTTTCCGATATATTATTAAGCAAACCACTATTTTTTTATGGGTTTTCTATTCTAAAAGCCAGCCACTTTTACAGTGGCGGGATGGTCGGGTTGTAGTTTTGCCCTGTGAAAAACTTTCAAGATTTGTTAAGGGCATGCGCCACATTAATGAAATAGATGCAAAAAAACCAGACACAAACAGCAGCATAATGTCTTAAAATTGATGCATTGTTAGGAAATGAGGCCCAATGTGTGTTAACCTGTGATGTGTTTTGTGAATAATGATGTCATAATACCAGAATTTTAAGTTTTATACTGATACCAACTTTTTTATTTTAATATTCAATACCAATTCAATAATAAAGTTTTTATAAAAAACTACGGCAATAGAAATATAATGCCCCCCCAGACAGCAGATATAATGCCCCCCCCCCCCCCCCCCCGACTGTTTTTACATTGTTAACCGTGTAATAAATCTGACATGTTATGTATATTCTTCAGGCCCGCACCATTACAGTGATACCAAGTCATAGACCTTTTTTTATTTTACTACTTTTTTTAAAATAAATGTACTTAAAATTGCCCTACTTTGACTCCTATAACTTTTTCATCTTTCAGACTGTAGGGCTGTGATGTGAGGGATCATTTTTTGCGTCATGATATTTAGTTTCGGTGATGTGACCAAAAATCTAGAAAAATTTGGCTTTTTTTGCCCTTACGCTGTTTACAGTGCAAGATCAGAAATGTGATAATTTTTTAGTTCAGGCAATAACACTTCAGCTATCACGGTCCGATACAATGGACACATCCATCACCTGTCACCATCATCGGGGACTGTGCCTGGGGGCACTGGATATACACTGTGACCCCTTTCCTGTCTGCCCTGGAGGGTGACTCGGATTTTGGCCATCAGAGTAATTCGCAGACTACAGTCCCCCATAGCCAGAGCAAGGCCGATCTCTCGGTCACCACTACATCACTGATGCCTGCACCAGCAGGGTTGTGACAGTCCAGGTCTGCCTCCCCCACCTCATAGGCGTGCTGGATACTGCCATGTAGTGGCCACATCTAATCCTCGTCTCTCTTTACATCCAGCCTTCACCTTGGTTCTTCTCTCCTGGACTGCCTCCTGCTCTTTTCATCTATTCATTGCTTTAGCAGACCCTATTAGCAGAGAGACACCACCAGGGACAGGCAGTCATTAGCAGCGGGGGTCTGCTACCCAAAGTAGCTGACCCCCGCAGCATATGAAGCAGCTCAGGAAGGATTAAATGCCACTAACAGCATCTACACAATGATCACTCTGTGCCGGCTATTTGAAGTTAGCGCCTCTGGGGGTGGGGCGGTCAACAAGGTGAAAGCAGTGAGAAAGAGCTGCTGGAGGCTCCAAATTACTTTCTATGTTGAGGACCGGAGCATTTTCAGAACATTTTGCAAAGTCCTAGAAAAAAAAAATGAAGCCACCCTTACCTGATGCCTAAAGGCAACTCACCCTGGCACAGGTGAAGAGCAGTACAGGACATGTAGTATCACACTATAACGTAGGGAGGCGCTACTAGACAGCCAATCACTGCATGCAATTCACTAATATTGGGGCTTTACCAGTAAAGTGGACACTTTTATTGGTCGATCATCTAGTTATTCACATGTGCTGCAGATCCTAACTGTCTTAGGCTAGGTTCACACTGCGTTTTTGCAATCCGTTTTTTTCGTCCATTTTTTGCAAAAAAAGGATGAAAAACGGATAAAAAACATGCATTTTTGTGCCTGTGTTTTGATCCGTTTTTCCATTGACCTCCATTGTAAAAAAAATGGATCAAAAAGCATCTGTTTTTTTTAACGGACACAAAAGTAGTGTCAGCTATGTTTTTGTGTCTGTGAAAAAAAAAAACAGATCCGTTTTGATCCTTTTTTTTTTTACAATGGAAGTCAATGAAAAAACGGATCAAAACAGATGCACACAAATGCATCTGTTTTTTTCATCCATTTTTTTAAAACAACGGATGAAAAAATGTATTTAAAAAACGCAGTGTGAAATTAGCCTTAGGCAATGTAGGTTGACTTTGGTCTCAAGTTACGATGGTCCAGAAAGTAACATTGTATGTTAAAAATATTGTAGCCTGAGGCCATTGTAAGCTGAGGGATCACTTGTACATTCACATGTACAGGATCTACAACCAATTTGATGCTGCAGATATCAATGAATTGAACTTGTGCAGCTTCAAATCTACAGCAGATCCTGTACATGTTAATGTACCCTAGAACTTATAGTATTTTTACCAATAATTATATAGAAACAAGTATAAGATGTCACTCACACAATGCCCAGGCATGCATAACTAGATTACTGTACAGTACATACACTGAACTTGCTCATTAAATGTTATTCTACTTTCTCCCACACCAGTTAGTCATCCTTACAAGGCTTCACCCTCCTACATGCCTATATGCCATGACCTTTGATTTCTATAACCACCATTCTTACCCACAATCCTCCACATGTTCTCTACTTGAATTCTTTGCCATAAATATCTGCTATGTTATCAAAGTCTCATGCAATGAATCCTCCTGAGCAACTGCAAGCTACACAAGGCTGAATTTCATTTTCTTATTTGAGCACATAAAACAGTGCAGTAAATAAAAAGAACACAATTCCAGTGGTTGCCGCACTTTTAGGGTAACTTCACACGTACCGTATCACTGTCGATTTGATGGTGCGGATGTGCAGCAGATTTGATCTAAACAACTGAACACAGCATAAATTCTGCACCATCAAGTCTGCTGCAGATCTGCTATAGATCCTGTACGTGTGAATGCACTCTTAGGGGGACATGTATTAAGGTGCGTATCGGCGGAAAGTGACGATTTGTGTATTATTTTATTCGCAAATGGCCGATTTGCGAATAAAATATTCGCATATCGGCACTTTCCGTCGGGTACACCGGGGGGCGGGGTGGGGGTGTGAAGGGGGCGGAGCGGGACGTGCGGACCCTGAGACCGCGCTATTTATCTTTTGCTCTGGCAAAAGATACGCCGAAAACCTACTCCACCTTTCAGGTGGCGTAGGTTTTCTGCCGTGCGCACCGACGTGCACGGGATTTGTGTAGAGGCAGTCCTCCTCTACATAAATCTCCGTAGCGCCGGAGATGCGGGGACATTTTTAAGTCCGGCGTAAAAAATGTCGGACTTAATAAATGTCCCCCTTAGTCTATGTTCACACATGGTAAAGAAATATGAAATACGGTCAATTACAGCCACCAGTCTATATGGTGTGTGCACTGTAAAACAATTTACCATTGGCTTCAATGGAGTGAATTATTACATTGAAAAATTTTATCTCAAAATTTACGCTGAGTGAACGTAGCCTAAGGGGATTTTCCAGACTAATATGATTGATGGCTGATCAGTTGTTCAGCACCTGCAATACACAGGGGCAAATTTACTAAAGATGTGCCCCTGGTGTATGCCACAGAGAAGGCGCAGATTGTGGCCTTCTCTATGGCGTGTGCCTGCTGTAACCCCTGCTCACCTAACTGGAGGGAAGGGGCGGAGCAGCAAGGTGAGGTGGAGGCATGGGCTCCTCCCATCCTTAATTTATCAGTTACATCGAGAAACAGGCGTAAACCAGGCATTTATTTACTCCTGAGCAGGTGTAAAGTTTTGTGCAATTCCTGTGCAAAGTGCAGGTCCAGCTGAGTTCACCAAGTGTGAAGGGTAAGTGTTGCGGTGAAACTGGACTAAGGGCACATTGACTGGGCAAATATATAGCCTTCTGTTAAGTGATTGCACTTGCATATTGACCATCTGAGGGTTTCAATAGCGATACGGAGTATGTTTTATTTGTCTCCTCTGTTTACAAATAATAACATGCAGCAATTTCATGTATTCTATGCCCAGTGCCCATTATTATATTTTGTAAATTGTTTATCTATATGTATGACATAGGATTTAATGTGTAGTTACAATTTACTTCCACTCACTCCACTATTACACCAACAGATTATCTGACAGATTGTTTTGAGCCAAAGCCAGGAACGGACTATAAACAGAGAACAGGTAATAAAGGAAAGACTGAGATTTCTACTCTTTCCAAATCCATTCCTGGCTTTGGCTTAAAAAAATCTGTCAGATAAATCTGTTGTAATAGCGCCTCTAGGGGGTCTGTATACTACTTTACCTCCTTATTCTGTGTTTTTTAATATATCTTGATTTGTGAATTTAATAAAGTGATACAGGAGCCAGAAGCATCCATCTCTGCAAGCTAAGTTCTTTTATATTGCTATTTCTGAGCGAGTTTTGGAGCGTGCGAGTTTTTAATCTGAACTGTGTTTTTGTCTCAAGTGTGGGACTTTAATATTCTGGGGCTTTAGATTCGGGGAGTTTTAGAGAAAAACAAATTGTTTATTTGTTTGCTTTAAACAAATTATTTGTTTGCTTTTGTTTGTTTTTTTTAATTTATACTTTATATCCCCATAAAAATGAGCTCCATATTTGACAATGCAGTTCAATGTACATCTTGTGCGATTTATGCAATCCTTGATCAACCGATCGAGGGTGCGTACCAATGTGGGAGATGTGTGCATGTTGCTAGTTTGGAAGCCCAGATCCTGGATCTAAATGAGCAGCTGCAAAGATTGAGATGCATTGGCAAACTGGAAAGGGGTCTGCTGCTCACTGAGCAAGTGCTCCAAGGGGTAGATGGGGGAGAGGGTGATAGCATGGAGGTGCAGGAGGAAGAGGCAGCTAGTTGGGTCACAGTTAGAAAACGGGGTAGAGGGAAGAGTGTGAGGGAGGCTAATCCTAATCTGGCACACCCCAACAAGTTTGCCAAATTGGCGGATGAGGGGGATGTTGATTCAGGGGCGGCATTGCTGCAGCAGGACACTGCCTCTGAAAGCCAGGGGGGTGTCTGCTCCAGTAAGGTGGGAAATAGGAGTTCAGGGCAGGTACTGGTAGAGGGGGACCAATTATTAGGAGGACAGACAGGGCAATCTGCTACAAAGACCAGGATCGTCAAACGGTGTGTTGCCTACCTGGCAACAATGATAAAGTTAGAGGTAGGTGGCGGGTCCTTAAAAACGATTTCAGGGACTTACTGTAGGTAGGAAGCTTAAAACTAGGACCTCCGAGGTGATATTCTCCGAAATATTACCTGTACCACGAGCCACACCTGAGAGACAGATGGACATTAGGGAGGTAAATAAGTGGCTCAAGAGCTGGTGTAGGGTAGAGGGGTTTGGGTTCATGGAGAACTGGGAGTAGATGGAGAGCTGGGCCTAGATTATGGAACTGGGGGTGGAGCGGCGGGAGGGGATAGAACAGTCACTAGTGACAAGAGGAAAGGGAATATGGACAAACATATTAAATGTATGTATACAAATGCTCGAAGCCTCACTAATAAAGCTGAGGAATTAGAACTCATAATGGTGGAAGAGAAATATGATATAGTGGGGATAAGCGAGACATGGCTGGACGAGACCTATGACTGGGCCGTTAATATCCAGGGTTATAGTCTATTCAGAAATTACCGTAAAAATAAGAAAGGGGGAGGGTCTGTCTATATGTTAAATCCTGCCTTAAGACCATTCTGCGGGAGGATATAAGTGATGATAATGTGGAGTCTCTTTGGGTAGAAATAAGGGGAGGGACGAGAAATAATAAAATTCTTATAGGAGTGAGTTATAAATCTCCAAGTATAGTGGAATAATCCGAATATCTTCTTATAAGACAAATAGACACGGCAGCAAAGCAGGGGGAAGTCATTATTATGGGGGACTTTAACTACCCAAATATAAACTAGAAAACAGAAACCTGCAGCTCCAGCAAGGGAAGCGGGTTTTTGGAAATAGTAAAAGATAATTACCTTTCCCAACTAGTACAGGAACCAACAAGAGGGGGGGGCACTCCTGGACCTGATCTTAACCAATAGGCCAGACAGAATATCAAAAATAACATAGTAAGTTTTCAATTATCCTTCAATAAAATGATTTGTAGAGGGGCATTATATTTCAGGAAGGCTAATTTCCAAAAACTAAGAGAGGACCTTGGGGACATAGACTGGGACAATGCCTTCAGAAATAAAAGTACACAAGAGAAATGGGACATATTTAAGGGGATCCTGGGTAAATCGTGTGAACGACACATACCATATGGGAATAAAAGTAGTAGAAATAAGAGAAATCCAATGTGGTTAACTTCAGCTGTAAGGGGTGCAATAAATGATAAGAAACAAGCATTCAGACTACTAAAACAAGAAGGTAGTGGGGAAACATAGAGCAACTATAGACATAAGAATAGAATGTGTAAAAAACAAATAAAAGAAGCAAAATGTTCTTTACCTATATAAATAACAAAAGACTTAAAACCGAAAATGTTGGTCCCCTCAAAAATAATCTAGGAGTAATGGTGGAGGGGGAAGAGAAAAAGGCCAATCTACTAAATACATTCTTCTCTACTGTATTCACAGAGGAGAATCCCATAACAGACGACATGACTAGGGATAATGTAAATCCTCCCATAAATCTCACCTGCCTAACACAACAAGAAGTGGGGAGACGCCTTAAAAACATTAAAATCCATAAGTCACCGGGCCCAGAAGGTATCTATCCTAGAGTTTTGCAAGAATTGAACACTGTGTTAGACAGACCCTTATTCCTAATATTTAAAGATTCTGTAATGACAGGGATTGTTCCACAGGACTGGTGCATAGCTAATGTGGTACCAATATTCAAGAGTCAAAGAGTGATCCTGGAAACTACAGGCCCGTAAGTCTAACATCTATAGTAGGTAAAGTATTTGAGGGTTTTGTAAGAGATGCTATACTGGAGTATCTTAATGAAAATAATCTTTTGATGCAGCATCAGCATGGATTTATGAGGGATCGATCCTGCCAGACTAATCTGATCGACTTTTATGAAGAGGTGAGTTATAGGCTGGACCTGGGGGAGGCTGTGGATGTTGTGTATCTGAACTTTTCAAAGGCATTCAATACTGTGCTGCATGAAAGGTTAGTCTACAAAATGAGGATGCCGGGACTCTGGGAAAACGTATGCAAATGGGTAAGTAACTGGTTGTGTGACAGAAAACAGAGGGTGATCATTCATGGAACATATTCAGATTGGGTTTTAGTTACTAGTGGGGTACCTCAGGGGTCAGTATTGGGTCCACTTCTTTTTAATATTTTTTTTATTAATGATCTTGTAGAGGGGCTACAGAGTAGAATCTCCATTTTTGCAGATGATACAAACTAGGTAGAGTAATCAGCACAGAGGATGATAATATCATATTACAGAGGGATTTGGAGAAGCTGGAGGCTTGGGCGGTGAAATGCCAAATGAAGTTTAAAGTGGATAAATGTAAGGTTATGCATTTGGGCCGTAAAAATGAGAAGTACAGTTATGTGCTAAATAATAAAACACTGGGTAAAACTACTTCCGAAAAGGACCTGGGAGTATTGGTGGACAGTAAACTCCACTTTAGTGATCACTGCCAGGCAGCAGCTGCCAAGACTAATAAAATAATGGAATGCATCAAAAGAGGTATAGATGCTAAGAATGAGAACATAGTTTTGCCTCTTTATAAATCACTTGTCAGACCACATATGGAATACTGTGTACAGTTTTGGGCACCGGTATATAAGAAGGACACAGCTGAACTGGAGCAGGTGCAGAGGAGGGCAACAAAGGTCATTAAGGGAATGGGTGGGTTACAGTACCAGGACAGGTTATCAAGCTTGGGGTTATTTACACTAGAAAAAATACGTCTTAGGGGCGATCTGATCACAATGTACAAATATATGAATGGACAGTACAGAGGTCTTTGTAGTGATCTTTTTACTCCTAGGTCTGTAACCATGACAAGGGATCATCCTCTACGTCTAGAGGAAAGAAGATTTCACCATCAGCATCGACACAGGTTCTTTAATATATGAGCGGTAAGACTGTGGAACTCTCTGCCACATGATGTTGTCATGGCAGATTCATTAAATACTGTAAGTTCAAGGGATGCTTTTCTTGAAAAATATAATATTACAAGTTATGGGCATTAGATTTCCGGTAATACGTTGATCCAGGGATTATTCTGGTCGCTATTGGAGTCGGGGGGAGTTTTCCCTGTGGTGGGGCTATTGTCGTCTGCCTCGTGGGGGTTTTTTCCTTCTCCTGGATCAACACAGTAGGGTTTCCCTAGATTGAACCTGATGAACTCTTCTTCTTTCAACCTTATTTACTATGTTACTATAAATGTGTTAACATCTTTTTCAGGATTATTTTGGGTGCATCCCTGATAGGGTTTATTGTATATAGGTTTAATAAGACTGAGTCCTGTGGGGTGAAAGGGTGGGGATTTATCTATGCATTTATATATGTATGTTAGTCTTAATTAACATCACCCACAGTGGGGCCTGAAGCAGTTAGTTCTGTTCGTTGCAGCTTAGCTCATTTCCACTTGAATGGTTGATGAGCGATCAGTGGCCTATACTAGGCATTACAGATGAGCACACCTGCAGCATGCAGCCTAAAGCCCCTATTACACGGGGGCTTTAGTTCATGTTGGCTGATCGTTGCCTTCTATTACACACGACAATTATCGGCCGTAACGGACGATATCAGCCAAATACGGCCGATGATCTTTCGTGTAATAGGGCCTTTGGGCCATGTTCACACACTATATTCTGGTATTAAACAATAGCTGTTGTTTGAGGGAGGAGCATGGTCACATGCTTGGCCATATTATGGACAGGATCGCAGTTCTGAACACCGGATAGGATATCAAAACAAGGGGGTAGGGCTTCCTAGAAGACCGCTGTACAGCGGGGGCACTTTTCAGTTCTTATATTATTATTAATATATTATTAGTATATGGCATACAGTTGCTGATACAGGAAGTTGCTACAAGTGGCTAAATTTCTGAAACATATAGCACGGCTGTCACTGTAATCTGCTCCAGAGTTTACCTGAGCAAATCTACTTTTAAAATCCACAAGTCCTCAACATGTGAATATACCCTTAAACCTTGCACAAGAGAAATTTAAACACTGTTTTTTTGTAAGTGGAGGTAACAACATATTTTTACACACTTCTTGTGCCAGGAAGAAGTGCGTGTCTATCAGTTTTGCAAAATATGGACTGTCACTTACCTCTGCTTTCATTACTCCTCAAACACTTGTATGGTCCCTTAGCTGCTGATGTCAGACTACTTGCCTGATATGTTATTATGTACATTAGACAACACCCTTCTCACCATGGACATTAGAAATTCATTTAAGGGGAAACTGTCAGCAGGTTAGAAGAATCTAACCTGCTGATATGTCCCTATAGCGCACAGGGTGCTGAGGATGATGATAAATTTCTTATCTTGTTCTAATTCGGTATTTTGGTGCACTGGAAGTGGAGCTACCACCCTTAGTGCACCAATCTGCCCTGGCCGACGCACCCTCCTAATGAATATCAGCAGAGCGGACTATCGGGGTAGATTGGTGCACTGAGGGCTGTAGTCCTGGCCTCAATGCAACAAAACACCTAATTAGCATAGGGAATAAACTGCTACTATCATGAAAACGGTGCTGAGGATGAAGGTCAGAGACTTACCTTCATCCTTAGTGCCCATGCATATAGAGACATACAAGCAGGTTAGATACTTCCAACCTGCTAATAGTTTTTCATTAACATTTTGCCTATAGTGCTTCTATAACAAATGCCTCTGCTTACGTGAAATATGTAATAAATGACCCTTTACTATAGTAGTGGGTTCTCGATTCTGTATAAAGTTAATATATCTACAGGATTAATACAATTTAGCTAGTTTTTGGTACCATATAGTACTGTAGATCTCATAAAACCACAGCTCACCATTCTGTTGTTTGTTTCACTGAACTTTGAGAAAATGTTTCGTGACACTTGGTAATTCTATGAAAATTTCTATTTAAAATGTCTGTGCAAAATTATGGATATCATTTTTACAGTATAAACAATATAGACTAAAAAACTGACAATAAGGAAAGGTAATACAATAATATGTGTGTTTGCAGGAGAAAGATAGGAATCATTCACTTATCTGTAGTGCCAAACAGCCAAAAAGTTATTGTGTTAGTAGCAAAGTCAGGAGGTAAAAATAGGTTTGTGTGATAGAAGATTCATGGCAGTTACGGTATATGGTGTGTGAAAAAGAGAAGAAAAGCAGAAAAGAGACAATAGCAGTGAAAAGCAAGTTTATTTCCTATAATACTATACAGAGAAAATAGATAAGCCACAACTACAGCACATCGTGCTGTCGGCAGTTTTTTTTTTTTACATGTGGATTTAATAAAGAAGAAAATTTTCAAAATAATTACTTAATAGTACAAATGACATCAGATATCAGATACTCCAGCAGGTTCAGTATGTAAAATAACAGGATAGCACTCCACTAGTGTACATACATGTAGTCAACACGGATTAAATGCCTCTGTATACAATTCTCACTCACAGCGTACAATCACTACACAGCAGTGATAAGTCACACAACATTGTCTTTGGCCTCAAAAAAAAAGAAAAGAAAATATAACCATGCTTCAGCTCCTTTAAAAGAGGTTACAAGGGTTTACATCCATAATGTAAATTATGTGCTGCATAGAAAACTATAGCCCTCTTCAGTTCAATTTTTGGTATATTGTCCTCTATTACTTCATGTATTTTAGTTTTCTATGGTTAAAAGTTGTATATTTCTTAACAATGTATTTTATTACAATCTCTTTAATTGAGTTTATATAGGCTGTTATATGTTGTGTGTTCTCACTTGGAAATATTGAATAAAGCTTAAATAGTTACTGTCACTTAAAAAAAAAAATTTTTAGAAGTGAAAAATTTTGATCTGTTTGGATCTACATATTCAAACCTACACCGATCACTGGGTAGGGTTAGGAGAGGCACACAGCTGAGTACTTCTCCCTCTGGCTCACTGCTCTACTCATCTCATTGTAGGAGTCTCGATCGGTGGGGTCTAAACACCCAGACCCCAGCCAATCAAAACTTGACATGTCTGCTTGGCAGGTCAAAAGTTTTTTTTTAAGGGGCAGGAACACTTTAAAGGCTAATGACACACATGAACGCAAATTTTTTTATTGATGTAATTTACTTATTTTGGTATACAAACATTTTCTGCTGTGTCCAGTTCAGAATGAAATTCATTCTATTCTATTGCACATTTTATATTATCAGGACCAATACCATCAGATTGAAGTTTTGCTGGCTCTTTAGCCTTTAGATGTAAACCTATGTGAGATGCGTGTTTCTAACAGTAAACAGGGAGCCTGACTGCATAGTTAAGTGCATCTTCTAAAATGTTTTTTTTCTTGGTTGCATTATTATGATAGGTGCAAAGGCACATGCTAAATGATAGAAGCCAAAAAGCATGGTGTGAGTCAAAGGAATATATAAATGATAGTGGTTTTCAAAGCAAAACTGGGACCTACTATAGAGGCAAGTCATGCCATTACAATCCCTAATATGGGACATTTTAGGATAGAAGGGAAGCAGAACCTTTTACCTTGGGGAGGGAAACACTGTGCAGGTTCACATGGCCCATGGCAAAGGGGGATGGAACCAACCTGAGATAACCTCATAGCAGCCTGCTTCCTCTAAGGAACACCTTTGGCAAGAATTAGTAAATTTAGGCTATGTTCACATAACGTCAAAAATAGAGAAAAGGCTGCCACTTTTGATATTTTAAAAACTTCCATTATTGCCGCGATTTAACTGATGCACACAATGTATTGAATAATGGATGTTATCACCACAGAAGTCAAAATAATGATCATGACAACTATTTTCGGACGTCTTTTGCAAACAGCAGACTTTTTTATTAGTTGTTCACACACAGTTTTTCTTTTGTCACTGTTCTTTCTCCATTTTTACTATTAAATTCAATGGACTTTTCAATTAAGCCGCACCCAAAGGCCAATCAGTAACTCCAAACTAGAATAATGTATCAACAGTCGTCATTGGGAAGGTTAGACAGCTAAATGACGTCTGGTAATTTAAACTCAAAATGACGGATGTAATTTTAAACAGAGCTGAAAAAATGTTGTGTGAACATAGCCTTATGTTCACTAAATAATTTAGCGCTGAACCTTAATGTTCACACGCTGGAATACAACGTCCGTAGTTTACTACAGCAGCTGTATTCAGCAGCAAACTACAGCCGCTGTATTACATGTTTCCCCAGGTGGAAAAAAGATAATGTTCCTGTGGCCGATATGGCAGTGTTGGCCGCAGGAACATTTCCCATTTGGACTGCGGGCACCTTTTGGTGTGCCCGCAATCCAATTAAACATTCAACACAATGTAAGGTATGTCCAGCAGCCGTACTTTACATTGCCTGCACAACTATTCTCTACCAATGCTGTTTGCCAAACTGCAGCTGTAGAAAATAGACTTGCTCATTATTTCCTGCGGCTGCAGTTTAACAACGGCCGTAATATATACTGTGTGCAGACACTATGACCATTGTTTATTTAACAAGAGACATTCTTTTCACTGAAAAGAACTGTTGTTCTTAATTAAATTACTACGTTGTGTGAACATAGCCTTAACCATAACTAAGAATCGCATTTGAGAAAAAGAATGAGGCTCTGTTCCCACAATGTCTTTTCTAGGTGGAAAAATGGCAGTTGATTGATAATGATGGCCGTTATTAATGATCAGGCTCATTATTTATGGCGGCCACCAGGCTATGTTCCTAAAAGGACGTTGGGGGAACATAGCCTGAAACAGCTCTGTAACTGGCAGTAAGATTGTATGGTCTGATACCGTCATAAGCGACCACCCAACTATATTATTGCCTTTAGACAATAGTATTGTAAAATCAGGATACTGTATGCAGGCAGGTATTTGATTGAGAAAGGCATTCTATGGCAATGAAATTAAGGGCAAAGTGTGATTTTTTTCAAAGTGCAGTTGTGAAAAGGTTCTACGTATTAAAATACAATATAAGAATACGGTTATAAGGCACAATGCATGCTATTTATTACAAGCAATGATGCACACTGTGATATGTATATCAGTTTACTTCTAGATAGGAAGACTCCTTTCCACAATGCATAACCACATATCTAAGAAGTAAAACATGGTTAGGGGAAATTGAGATGGGCTAGTGTAAAGGGCCACTGAAATATTCACAGCACTATTGCTCACTGCACTAGACTATCTGACAAAACTGTTAATAACTATATTGATCCAAAATGGGCCATTTTTACTCGCGGAAGGGGTAATACTTGCTTGTGTGACATATTGGTATTTCTGGTACCATATTTTATTCTTGTTAAAAAAAAAAAAAGGTAATTAGGTTTTAAGACTTCAGCATCATGTTACATCTGTGCTACCATTCAGTAAGGACTCGTACATTCATGTTGGTACATTTCAAGCGTTTTCCGCACCCCCCCAAAAAAAGATCTAAATAAATGTAACCTTATTTTGCACTTATCAAACATATCACTTCTCTCAGTAATAAAGTCCTTAGTATAATGCTCAGTTTTAGGGAAATGAGGCTTCAAAGAGAATGTTGTGCTTGTACAGACTTTGGAAAAAGGAAAAAACAGAAGAAGCAGTGAAAGATACAGGAAAAAAAAACAATGCTTGTATATATAGTATAAAATAGGTTGTAGTGAATATTTTTTCTCAGTTAAGTAACATCAAAAATCTAATACGCAAACATGTACCATAAATCATCCATACACAGATGTTAATAAGGGATATAGAAAAACTGGTCTAGACGGAAATATGTGTCAAAGTAAGTCAAAACTATCATATTTTAAAATTATGAGAAACATTTCCTCAAGTAAACAATTGTACTTCAAATGCAAATCAAGTATAGTCACCTCATATAACAAAATAGAAAAATATGCTGAACTCATAAACGGTGTATCAAAATATAATCAGAACATTTCTCAAAACCTAAGTCTCTATTTGTCTCTATCTGTATAATAAAGATGTGTTAGTTCATATTTGCCAGTTCTGGGGCCCACATACAGAAGAACAGCTGTGCTGCATTCTCCTGATAGTCGGGTTACTATGTCTGCCATTGTCTTCATAATAAAACCCCAATAAATAAAACAAAGCTGACTACTGTTGCTTCTATTTATTTTTTTGACTCATATGGTATGGTTACAGGGTATGTTAGATCGATGAGTATAGCATAGTGATAATAGTTATAGGATAAGTGTCAGGATGTAGTAATGCAACTTATCAACAGCTCCTTTTCATTGTGCTCCGGCTGTCAATGAAAATGACTTTGATTTGGTTAAACTGAAATCTAGGATATTTCTTAACACTTCTTAAGGCCATGTTCACACAACGTAAGTTCCGTACTAATCACGGCCATTGCAACAACGCCCGTGATTGGTACGGAAACTACGTTGTGCTGCAGGCTGAGGGAATCCCTAGCAGCACCGTAGAAAATTCACATTCGCTGAATGCAGAAAACCCCGACAGTGCATACTATGGAGCGAGTGGCTCCGGCCACACGCTCCATAGTGTGCAGTGGGGAGTTCTGATGCGGGCATACGGATGCGCCCGCATCAAAACTCTGCGGAGCAAAAGATCTTTTCTGAGACCGGCCATTCTGTTACCCGGAAGTAAAACATACAGTAAACATTTTGTAAGTCGTTAATCTGCGTATAACAAAAGCACAGCAACCAATTACTACTCAGCTTTCATTTTACTAGAGATTGTTAAGATATAAAAGCTGAGCTGTGATTTTTTTACACATATACTTTTTTGATATAAGTCTAGGCCTTAGAATTTTATAGTAACTCTTACAAAATGCTTACTATACGTATTGAAATATCAAGTGCCTGTTTTTACCAGTATCTGCTTATTACACTAAAAACGGGCAAAAAGCATATCTGCAAAAAAAATGACTTAGCATTGCACTTCTCTAGGTGCTCCCGCTGGTGTCAACGTGCCCATACAACTGTACCAGCTCTCAGCTAAACTCTTCTTATTACACACATACACATGTGTGCTTGGCTGAGGGTGCAGCAATGGAGGGGAGGAAAAATGCCCTGGCAGACATCTCTGCTGGTGGCCTATGTCCACAGAGAAAGGATCTGGCATGGTGAAATCATACATGCTCGATTCTGTACCCTAATGTCTGCTATCAGGGAAGAATCCGAATAAATTCTTAAAACAAAGTTACAAGTGACATTTAACAGGAAGTTTGGTATTAATGTTACATTAGTTCCTGACACTGGTTTTCCTAAAGGAGAAAGGGCACATTTGTTCACTTCAAACAAACAGAAGAGCCAAGTAAAAATATCAGAGTGGTACCAAACCGTATGACTAATTTACATTTATTTACTCAGGGTTTCCTTGCTAGATGCCAGATGTGACAACATAGGTCAAGAATGCTTAGTCTTCTATCTCAATGGCTTATTGTTTGTTGATCATATGAGTTAGTTAGTCTGCAATGTGCTCTTTTTATGATGCACTTTTGAGTCTGTTTAGTACAGCAAACATCAAAGCTCCGAGAACTACAGCTCAATTTATTGGGTGCATCGATAATAGCTATAAGTCACTTGTGAAGACTTTTGTCGGCCAAACCAATTCTGCCATCTATCTAGCGTGTATGCCCCCTCCCTGAACAACCACTGACAACAGATGATGATGACGATTTTCCATTACGCCTGACCCCTTTGTTCAGAGAGAGAGAAGCTGCAAGAGTGCTCTCGCTGCAGCATACCCCTACTCTCTAGAGAAGACAGGAATGCTTGACCGTGCTAAACGTTCCTGTGTATGGGTTAGGACAGGCAGTGGGTGGGAGAGATAACTGAAATCCCGATGATCGTTAAGCCCTCAGTAATTAGTGTATGGGGGTCCTGGCATACACTTACACATATGGGAGATCCAATCAAATAAGGATTTGGAAATATTTTCTGTCTACCTTGTGCAAAGCTTCTATCCTTCTTTGCGTCAAAAGGACATGCAGATTGTTCTCCCAAGTATGATCTGCAAGGGCCCTAAGCTCTACTGGCAAGTTCACCATTTTGGGTATGGAGACTCGGTGTTGTGGCTATGATTACAGGCAGATTTCTTTTCCCATCTAATGGTGATTTATACCAGAAGGTATTACTGAATATGCAGTGTAGGCAACAAGTAAAATATATTAATGGCCAAGGGGAGGATGGGGGTAAAAACTGCTAATTGTGTTCTGCCATTGTGAACAACACATTCAACAAAAGATGGTTATAAAGTGTAAAATATACTAAATAAATAAATAAACATAAATATATAGGGTTTTTTATGATTTTCCTATTCAGGAAGGAAACAAACTGTTGGCTTTACTGTTCTAATAAAAGCAAACTGGATGAATATTTAAAGCATGTTAAATAATTCATCAGTATTTATCTTCTGGGTGAGATATAGAAAGATGTTTTCTGTGCAAATGAGGCAGGTCTTAGATGTGTTTGATCAAACAGTGATAGGTAAAACAGTAAAATAACAGGGTGTCTTTTCAAGGTTGTTGTAAGAATAACTAAGGGAAAAAAACTACACCTGAAAAATCTTTACTTTCAAGGCATCCAACAAAACTGCCTACATCTTACAGTGAATAGTGAATTTCACTATGCAAGTAAGACTGTCAGGGGGCACAACTTCATTTATGATATCACTTGGTACCTCACTCTCCTACTGATGACACCAGCCATGGTGCACCTTGAACAGATTACTTGTAAGATGTCAGCCATTAAATTAATTAATTTGCAAACAGTGGTCGTTATTTGGTGCAGTCTATGAACTGCACCAAATGCAAGTTGTTTCCATAGACTTCAATGGGTATCAAATGACAGCCATTATTTTATTTAAAGACAGTGTCTGAACATGGCATAACAAAGACTATATTGGCATCTATTGGCAATAGAAAGTGGGGATCTGGTCTGAAGCTAAATATTAAAATATAATCTAAATAACTTTAAAACTCATATATCCCATATAAATGGTTAAAGCCTAATTTTTCTTGCAAAACCACTCTTATCCCCTTTCTATAGGTTTCAAAGTCTCCTTCTGTCTGCTATCACTGGTACCAATGACCACTCTATCTATACAAAGATGATATCTATGGTCATAATTAGCTATTCTGTGCAGCACCGAGTACTGTCCATGATACGGACAGGAAGCAGCAAGACGGTGGCCTGGCCCAGCATATGCTAAGAAAACATGGTCCACAGATACTGCATGCAAGAGTGGAAGAGTCTAATAGAACCTATGTACTTCATATATCACTGAAAAGTATATTGTGCTTTATAACATAAAAACCAAAATATTTTTGTATTCCTTTGTGACGGTTGTCTCTGAAATTTTAGGGAAGGCATGTACCAAGAGAATTCAAAGACATAACAGTTGACATTTTCCAAAACTCTTATTTACTGACGTTTATGGGAACATTTTTACAATAACTTTTAAAACTATTACCAACACCTCAGGTATTTTAGTTAATTTTAAATTAACCATTAGAAAAATTTAGAGTCCATGTAGATCTAATTTATATCCCTATACCGTCAAGACAGTTCTGTGAGCACCAGCTGCTTAATATCATGTGGTGTGTTAGTATATGTGCCAAAGTAAACTTATTCATAGACAATTAGTCTCAACAGCCCTTTGAGTCTGCCATGTATATGAATAACCATACATTATCAAATTTATGCAAACATATGACTATAGTGTCAGAAACCAAGCTTTGATAGCTTTAAAGAAATAATACGACATAAGACATAAATGATGATGCTTAAAAACCAAGTCAAAGAAAAAAACATAATTATGAAAGTATAGACAATGTGAAACATATATATAATTATATAAACCTGTCTCTCTCCATATTGGCATACTTTATGTTGTTTTAAGCAGAGGGGAGAAATTATAAAATTAAAAATAAGTAAACAAAAAAGTTACTATCGCTACCCAGTTGCTGCTGAAAAAAAAAAATCTTAATAAAGTACCTGTTAAAAGTTTTAGTGCATGTAAGAGACTAATAACAGCTCAGGTGGTTTGGCCCATTGGTGTTGCAGGTCTTACAAGGTTAATTAAACTATTATATTTGTACATGCAAGAACATTGTCCATAACTGGCGTACACTGTTCAATATTATAACGTATTAGAATTAAAGGGTAGAGCCACTTTTGCAACATTTTTTTATTGCCCAATTATTGTGTCTATAATAAAAAAAAATAACTAGTTTCCAATCTTGATTAAAAATCTTGAAAATTATAAAGAACAGCATTTTATTTGCTTCTTACATAATCAAGTAGTACAGTGGGCCATATGCCGTCCTTCTGAAATCACAGTAGCATTGAGTTAGTGTGCGACTTCAGCTACAATTTGCTCTCACTCTGTTATAGCATGAGGACACACTTTTTTTCACACTCATTTTATGCCTAGCTCTACTCACTTGCTGGGGGAGGTGTACATTTTTTCAACTTTTTGCAGGTGTAGGCAACTATAAATTCACCTATATGTGTCTGCAGAGGTGGACAGGTCCTTTAAGCAAACAATTATATCCAGTCTCAGTCTCAACCGCCATCCTATTCTCAAAAAAAAAAGTAATATACATACTGTGTTCTGTTCTACATGTAAAGAATAACTTTGATGAATAATCAATGTAAAACAAAACACAATATTGCATTACTCCCTTAACTTTCATTTTTATATCTGGTAGTATGTTTTATCTATATGTTCTCATGTGTTCATGTGCCATATATATCACTATATTAGGCTACATTTTGTGCCTTAGGTGTAACATAATTTCTAAACTATTGAACAGTTTTGGCTTCACATCTGTGTCTGTTTGTGTCTGTGTGTATCAGACTAAATCAGCTTCAATGCACTGTAGGTATCTACTCCAAGTTCACAGTATCGTACAGCTCACACAAAGGAAGGTGATACAAAGTTGGCAGTGTCTGTGCTGTTTAGACTAAAAGGAGAGGAATAATCACATGACAACACAGCATTTGCAGCGTGCTTTCTTATCTGTACCTGTTACTGGCTCTGTGACTAGACTCTCATCTTTTCCCTCAGGAGAGGAGGGCTCTGTGGTCTCAGTGAGAAGCTTGCCAGAGACCAGTTCTGCAGCATTGCCATCCATGGTAGAGACATCAGTAACCGTCTTCTCCCGCAATGACTTTTCATCATCTTCATCAATGAGAACAAGCTCGGCTTTTATGGTGTCATCATAGCCTAACACCTTTTTAGTCTCGTCTTCATCATCAATATTCTGGTAGCCCATGAAGATCATAGTCACTGGTTGTTCTAAAGTGGCATCAGCCCCATCCACTCCACTACTTCTTACTTGTTGCTGTCCAGGTTTTAAAGGAAGCCCTTTAGTTGACTTGTGAACCATTTCTAATTTTGCTTCTTTAAAATGCAATTGCTCCTTCAAGTTACTAGGGATTCCTTCTGTGATCAGAGTTCTCTCAGGTAAAAAGCCTTGCCCTGTTACTACGTTTGATTGTGCAGATTTGTGTATAAGTTCATCTACATCCCTTGTACTTAACTTATGGATGCCATTTTCTACCACCGCACCTGAATGGTGAAGCTCATACACTACTTTGTTACCATCATCATAGACTTTTACGCCTCTCTGTTGAACCACCTCTGGGTCAATTGCAGCTGTAGAGAGAATCTTGGTCTCTCCTGTCTTTCTGTCTTTCTCCACATTTATTTCCATGGCGTACAATGCTTAAACAGAAACAAGAAAGGAGGTGTATGTTACAACACATAAAGCAAGTGAATGGTTAATTGGCAAACATACACTGTAATGTGTGCACTTATACTACAACATCATTACATATAAAGCACAGTGTGTTAAGAGTCTGCTCGACAGCAAGGTTGTTAAACCCAATATTATTATATGTGAACACACATTGGACAGACACATTGATAGAAAATAACATATATCAACTGTGAATTGTTACATTTACAAGATCAAATGAGAAGCAATGTGATATTGCAACATGACATGGAACATTTTGTAGATTTTTGTGACATGCAACAACAGTTCATTGCAGATTTGTGACCGTATTGTAGCACTAGGGTCACACCTATAACAAGGCAAGTCAAAGCGACTTTGACTTAATACAAGAGACATTGTAATGGAAAGAACAGCATATATCTAGGTTGACTCGCTTAACTTCTGCAGTCTTCATTCATTCATACGGAGAAGAGCTTTAGCTCCGTGCACCAACCCTTAATGCATCCTTAATGTTTAGGATCTTTACAGACACAGACGCATCATGATGTTAAGCACATCTGACATCCATTGTATGAAGCAAAGGCATAGCATGAAGATTTTATAGAAATAACAAAAATTTAGACTATAAACGCTGGTCAGCAAATGAACAAAGCCTTGGAGGCTACAAAACATGAAAATAGAGTGCATTTCAGGACTAGAGACTGTGACAACGGAGGCAAAGACCTGTTTATAAATAAAAAACTGTCTTTGTTGCCCATATTAACCAATCACAGTGCAGCTTCTATTTTACCAGAGCAGCTTAAGAAATGAAAGCTGAGCTCTGATTGGTTGCTGTGAACAACAAAGACAGTTTTGATAAATCTGCCCCATTGTATCACAAAAGAACACTGTCACTAAATAATTCATGTTGTGTTTTGGTACAGTTTACTATCATCATTTACTATGCTTCCTTTCTAACACATGGCTGTTGAAGTCATCTGCCATCGGTCTGTTTGTCAAAGGCTGCAGAATGCTATGCTATAATATTACACCTATCTAAAGATATATTGTAACTCCATGAGACACATTTATCTAATAAAACACACCAGTCCAGTATGTATAAGTGTATGGAAGTAGAAAAATGGCAAAACACTTCTAAAAAATGTTCTAAAATACCTTTATAACATACCATGTAAGTGTATGTGCTATTGATTGCTGTTTAAAAGATGAATGTTTTAAGCAATATTTTTTTTCCCAAATAGTCCAAATATAAATCAGGTTTATAATTAAATGTTTTATTAAATATAATAATAGAAATGTTGGGATAACCCCTCAAAGGCAGAAAGAAGTAAACAACGGGATAGGCAAAAATCAGGACCTTTTTTCACGGATGAGAAAGGTCTTTTGATAAAGTTAGAAATAAATATTTTAATAGTATTTTTTTTCCTTTAAAATGAGAAAGGTCTTTTGATAAAGTTAGAAATAAATATTTTAATAGTAATTTTTTTCCTTTAAAATATCACCATACAAATGCAAAGCTATTAGCTCCACCTCTCTGGCAAAAGAGCCACATCAATCACATCCACCAAAGAGTGAGCACGCAGAGTCAAACCATGTGTATATACACTCACATGGCATACAGGACGTCATGTGGGCATGATCTACAGATGCTAAATATCAATGGAGAGGCCATCAAAATGGAATGGAAATCTCTTTTAAAAGTGTACCTAAAGTTTGGCTATCCATGGCTATGAACCACACCGTGATGGAAATGCATGCATGATCTCCATTGTGATCCATTCCATTTCGTCATGGTGTGGTTTGTAGTCATGGATAGCCTAACTTCTCAATGAAGAGATGAATTCACTTCTGATCAGGCAGTGGCCATACTGACAGGTACAGTACAGTTTAAGTACTGATTTGGGTAATACCGGACGGGAGCATGGATTTCAAACTCCTTATGGATGTTGGGGCCCCATGTACAACACGTGTATTGTTTCTTAGGAGAGAAGGAAAATGATTTCTCGATGATCATCAGCACATCACAAGAGCACTCCTTTTATACATTCACTGCCCTCTAATAACAAGACAACCCATTTAACTACTTTTTACCTCATGGATGGGACCTTCCTGTTCGTTGTCAGTTCCTTTATAAATTATTAGTTGTGACTGTGAAAATTAGGTCTATAACCCCTAGCAAAAATAATGAATCCCTACAGGTAGAGGTTTACCTCCCAGCTTTTTTACTTCATGTTAAATTTACAAATAAATCATGGATATAGCACAAGCAATAATGGTAAATGTGTTTTTTACATTATATTGGTTTGGAAATGCTAAACAAAAATGTAAATTTGCCAATTAGACGATACTGGAACATTTATCTGGTGCTGTTCTAAGAAAACAAATAAGGATGACACCTGAAGGAGACAATCATATTTCACCACTCCACCAGGGCCACTCCTCAACAGTTAATCCACTAGTCTACATAGTAATTTTGCACGTTTTCCTCATTCCATTAACAAAAAATAGGTTTGGCGATGATGAACCAAAGAGGGTTGCTATAGAGCAAAGAGTAGCAAAGCTTTCCTTAAAAAAAAAACTCATGGTAAATATTGTAAAAAATTAAGAAAAATACCACCATAAAGGTTTAAGAAAGCAGTATTACGTATGAATTGATTTTAATTTTTTCTTTGCTGCTGCTGCTGCTGATTGAAAGTTTTTTTCTCAACATTAAGGGGGACATATATCATCCGGCGTACTGTTTAATTTCGGCATAAAGTGCCGATATGTGAATGATGATTTTATGCGCAAATGCCCGATTTGCGAATAAAATATTCGCATATTGGCACTTTACGCCGGGTATGTCGGGGGGGCGGGGAGGGGGTGTGGAGGGGGCGGAACGGGGGGCGTGAACTCAGATCCCGCGCGATTTATCATGTTTTCGACTAAAAGATACGCCGAAAACCTACTCCTCCTTTCAGGTGGCGTAGGTTTTCGGCTGTGCGCACCGGCGCGCACGGGATTTATGTAGAGGCAGTCCGCCTCTACATAAATCTCCGTAGCGCCGGAGATGCGGGGACATTTATAAGTCTGGCGTAAAAAACGCCGGACTTAATAAATGTCCCCCTAAGTGATTTCACAATGTTCATCCATTAAATATTGTTTTATATCAAAATCTATGATTTGTGTGTTAAATTAAAAAAGATGAGTATACATCCACCAAATAGGGATGCTTTCATTTTTTAAAAGGGTTGTACTGAATGCTGTGGTCACTAAGGCAGGATGTAATGTCATTTGATTGACAGATGTAGACAAGAGGATATACTTTGGAGCAGAGGGGGTCTACAATCATGTTACATAGCATGTAGTATCTGTTATGTAAATCACAAGTTGTTTTACCACTAAATTAACACTTTCTATACAAGGTTCATGAAAGCAATGAATGTTTGCTTCCATCCTATACATGATTATACTGATGATAAAAAGGTAAACATATAGAATTAGCAGCAGTACCCCTCCGTGCTGTGAACAGTAATACTTACATTTTTTGTTTCCAATTCTGAATACATTTTAGAATATTACACATATTTATTAGAAGGAAACACTAGAAACATTCACTGTATGCTAATCTGCTGGGAACAAATAATTACATTTACCTGCACACATATTGTGGATTACTTCAAACACTGTATAACTCTAGTTAGTTCAAAGTTTATACTTTTCAGAAAAAATGTAATAGATAAGCATTATGCCTAGAATAAAGCCATGAGGAGTGGTCTAATCATAAATTTTACATTCAGTGGTTTTAGTGAGAGTAATTGTTTCTGAGCATAGACACTGATAAATGTGCTCACTATCTTCATATCTATGACAGTATACTGTAAATGTACGTAAGCAAGTTAAGATCCAATGTACAGCACTGGACAATATCTACCTGTACCCTTCAATGCACTTCACAAAGTTTGTTGAAAACATAAAATAAGTCATCTGTTCTGCACCAAATTCTACTAACTTATGTGTAATAGGTGAGTGTTGTAGCGTGCAATGATGAATGCAGATACCTTTTCTTCATTGAATAAGTGTGTTTAAATGCAGCTTTAAGAACACATTAGGTTGTTTTATAGGACTTAGAGACACTATAAAAGTAACATTTATACTATTAACCAATTAAAAAGTTCTAACTTTTAAGATTCTACGTAATGCCCCATCTTTTTGTTTCTATTGTAAAACAATTATCCCGGTAGGGTATAATATACTCACCAGGTGTCGTTGTTCCGTCACAAACGTGAGTTGTTTCCAGTTGACGTGTATAGAGGCTTGTGATGTCAGGGATCTTGGAGTAGATATAATTTACTGCATCTGCTTTAAAGAGAGAGCAAACAAGGTTAAGTTAGCAGCATTGTGGAGCCCCACGGCCGGAGCTGTGCTTAGACAGCAGCAGTACGTTAACTTATCTGCCTGCACAATGAACATCATAGCATTCTACTGAACAGCTGGATCAGAGGACACAAAGTGCAGATTCATTGCCTTGTGATTGCAGTTCAATAGAGTAGCTGAGGCAGGAGGGAACTCATCCAGGTCCCTCAAGCTTTGCAATAGGCTCATGAAGTTCTGGGGAAATTCTGGATTTATACAATTAGTGGCAATATTGAACTATATTACTCCTGATTAAATCAAATTATTTTACATAAAAAACAGGATATTGTATCCTAGATCAGTAGCGTTGTAGGATCTGAGAAAATATAAAAAGTAGATCCCCATCTTCCTAAGAAGAAATTACACATTAAACACAAGTCTAATAACAAATGACCTTGTTCTCAAGGGCCCAGGATTACTAATACAATGCAAACATAGACTAGACAGTTAAGACTGCATCAGGTATACTAAATCACAGTGACTCATGCTGTATAATACATCTGATGCATCTTTAAACTCTCTAGTCTAAGGCCTCATGCACATATTATTTAAACAATCACGCATGGTGCTTCTGGCTATATCACAATTACATATGGTGCCAGGACGTCCATGAATCTGGTCCGCAGCACATCGTCCGTGCACAGACCAGATTCACGGAGTGTGTGAATGCGGCCTAAAGTTATGCCATCCACCGTATTAGCGGGAGAACCCTTTTGACTTAATTATTTCAATAATATTTTATTTTCTGATGACATACCCCTCAGTGTCAATGCAGTGAATGTGCAGCTCTAAAGCTCAGACTCCTTTTACTATAACAAATATATATAAGGAATATAATAAAATACAATATGGAATTAATCGGGACAGAATGTTGCACCAATAAGCAATGGTCCAGATTTATAACTCAGCAACCAATCACAGCTCAGCTTTCATGGACTGTGATTGGTTGCTATCTGTCAAGACAAATGGAGCATATTTTGGCTAGAATCACACACAGTGGTTTTTAGGGGGACTTGTGTTTCTCTTTTGTGTTGGATCTGCTTCTGGTTTTGGCACAAGAAATACACTGATAGTTTAAAGAAAAAAAAAAAAACCTGCTGTGTGTGTTTCCAGCCTTTTAGATTCAATTTACGACCATGTTTTATATCTACTTTATTTTCGTATTTTGCTCCTTTTTTTTACTGTGTGATCATAGCCTCAGACTTTGGCATAGCTTATTGTAGGATGATATTGCAGATAATGACAATTTTATTTTTTGTTTAAAATAATACTGTTTATAGGCAAAGTGGTTGCTCTAAAAGTCTCCAGGCACAGACAGCTACCAAACCTGTTAGCGTAGATTTATTAACTGCATTTAAAACATATACACATATACTTAGGAGATTCATTTTAAATTGGATTACTGCTAAAAATAGCACAACATAATCACATTCTGCTGGAGCCTTGATCTTACATTCAGAATTAGATCATTTATGCTCTCAGGAAAATTAGAGAAATGCAGACTTTCCGTTTAGTTCCCAATTTCTGCACAAATGTGTCCTATGACTACAAAATGAACAATGAGCAACATCCACTGTATATCATCGTAAGGGGTATTCCCATCTCCACTGTATATTCCATAAATGTGTGATGAAAGCTGGTCCCCCCTCTGCGATCCGCTCCTAACTCTAGAACAAGGGCTTCTCAGCTCTGTCTGGTCATTGTTGCAGAATATGTATCAGTATATATTTTTAATTTGTAAAATAAAATATAGATTATACGCTATGATTGCTCTTTGAATGGGTTTTCCAGGCTTAGAAAAACATGTCTGCTTACTTCCAAAGACAGCTGCACTCTTGCTCTCAGTTTGGATGTGGTTATGTAGCTTTATTGAACAGTTTTTACTGTTATCCTGGATAACCCCTTTAAAGGGTCCATTCACAAATACTGAGTTTCTCACAGTGAATCCTGTGCAATAATGATTACACCCTAGACTTTAATCAGCACTCTAAGGTGTATGGGGTTCTCCCGAATGACCACCTACAGATGATGTAGGTGGAGATAGGGGTCAGGCTTCATAGAAAACCACTGCTCCACCCCTTTGTTTTGTAGAAGATAAACCGCAGCGAGAACTCTCTGCAAGTTACTTCCCCCAATAGAGAATACAGCATTGCTCGGCCATGCTGAACGTTTCTGGGTATGGGGAGGACGGGAGCCGGTGGAAAGAAATAAGTGTTATTGAAGGTGTATGGCCCTCTTTAGTGTTTAGCAAACTTTAAACTGAATATCTTACCTTTATTTTCATTTGACAAGCTCTATAAAAAAAAGGAAAATATTTAGAACTCTTTGAAAAACATCATTATATTATACATTTTTCCAGTTATAAAATCACTTATAGGCTATGTTCACACAATGTTTTTTACCACTTCATTTAAAATGGTGCCCATTGTTCTGCTGTTTGGCCGCCTGTCAGTGCAATGACTGTTATGTGTGTCTTTAATTGATAAAACAATTGAATTTAATAGTAAAAACGGTAAAAGGACTGTGAAAAAAAAAAAACTGCATGAACAATTAAAAAATAAAATCCAGTGTTTGCAAAAGACACCCAAAAATAATTGACATGATCATTATTTTGATGTCAGCGCAAACAACGTCCATTATTTTATACACTGTACTTTAGACGTCTGTCATTCCATTTGCTTCAATGCTTTAAAGTCAATTACATTGCAGCAATAATGGGTGATTTTTTAAATATAACAGGCGGCCCCTTTCTTATTTTTTAGAAGTTGTGTGAACAATGACAAACTATAAACATTATGTTTTTGTTAGTGTACAGCAATGTGTGATTCTGAAGTCTTATGCTCTGTTTACACCTCCACTCTTTTTGTCACTTGGAACTTGGAAAGTCAATGCATTCTATTAGTATCTATTACAGTACCGACTATAAGATTTTAGTTATGGCTAAACACAGAAAACATGACACTATTGTTAACACAGTCTTGAAGACGTGTTTTTATCAATTGGCATATCCAAAGGCTGGAGGCTGTCAATATATGATGTTTAAAGCGACTCTGTACTCACAATCTGTCCCTCCCAAACCACTTGTACCTTCGGATAGCTGCTTTTAATTCAAGATCTGTTCTGGGGTCCGTACGGATGCAGGTGATGCAGTTATTGTTCTAAAGAACAACTTTTAAACTTGCAGCCCCCTGCCCAACAGCCACGGCTTGGAGTATCTGTGCCCTAACTATGCACCCCCCCTCCGTCTTTCCTCCCCGTCCTCTTCACCATTTTTCCTATTCTTCTGCAGTTAAAACTACACAGGTGCCTTAACGATCCAGCCCATGTGCTGTGCTGACACAGGTGATGAATTGTAGAAAATCTGCCTGGAGCATTCCTAATGATGAAGAGGGTGGGGAGGAGGGACAGAGAGGTTGTGCCAGCCTAATGCATACACAAACTAGGCCATGGCTGTTGTGCACAGGGCTGCAAGTTTAAAAGTTGTTTTTTAGGACAATAACTGCATCACCTGCCGGACACCAGGACAGATCTTGGATTAAAAGCAGGTATCTGAAGGTACAAGCGGTTTGGGGGGGGGTCAGATTGTGGGTACAGAGTTGCTTTAAAATAGCCATTTTACTTTGACTTGTATAGACAAAACTGCTAGTGTCAACTGGCAAACAAATTGTTTAAATGGGCAAAAAGATTAAATCTACACCAGAGAGTAATTTATAGCATTTTGGCGCCAAAACTTGGCAGATTTATGGAAATTATAGGTACAATTTGCATAAAAAAAATTACACGTTTTGCCACTAAGATGACAGCCATCCAAAAAACGTCTGTGATATGGCCAAAAAAATACATTGTGTATATATAGTCTAAATGTAAAATTAGACATGCTGTGTTTCATATAAACACCAACTAAAAATGCCATTGTCACCACATGATGTTTTTTTTATTTGGAAATATAAAAAAACACATATCTAAGTCTAATCTATATTTAGTTCTTTTACACTTGTGTTTTTTCATCACGCTTTCTGTCCTTTAGACCATTAAAGGTTGAAAAAAAACATCAACCATGGTGTAAAGTAGAATTGTCTTAGTTGCCCCAAGCAACCAATCAGATTCCACCTTTCATTTTTCAAAGAATCTGTGAGGAACGAAAAGTGGAATCTGATTGGTTGACAATTCTGCTTTTGATATGTCTGTACAATATATAAAAAGGTTTGTTTGGTTTTTTTTACAGGTGACACATGACAGGTATACTTTATTAACCCCTTAATGAAAGAGCCAATATTTGTGCATTTTTGTTTTTTCCTCCTTGTGCTAAAAAAGCCATAGCACTTCTATTTTTTTACCTACAGATCCACATGAGATGTATTTTTTGGGCCACTAATTTTACTTTGCAATGGCAGACATATATATATTATTTATTTTTTTTTGGGGGGGGGGCGTTTTTACGTCTTTCGTCCTATGGTAAAATTGACATATTATATATGTTCCTTTAATTGGTAGGATTACAACAATATGCAACTTGCATAACTTTTATATTATTTGATGGCTTTTAAAAAAATAAAGCCTTTTAAAGAAAATAAATATTCCTTAAGGGTGCGTTCACACCTACAGGATCCACAGCAGATCTGCAGCAGATTTGATGGTGCAGATTTGATGCTGTGTTCAGTTATTTAAATGAAATCTGCTGCAGATCCGCAGCAGAAAATCAGCTGCGGATCCGGTAAGTGTGAACGTACCCTAAAACTGTTCTATTCCCACCCTTATAACACTTTTATTCTTTGGTCCTTTGGCGTCATGATCTGTACTTTCTATCGGTACCTTCATTGCGTAGATATGTGACTTTTTGATTTCTTTTATTACAAATTTTCTGGATTTGATGCGACCAAAAATGCGCAATTTTGCACTTGGCGATGGCACACACGGCGATACCAAATATATTTAATTATTTTTATTTATAAATGGGAGGTGATTCAGACTTTTATAAGGGGTGGGGATTTTTTATTAATTAAAACACACTTTTTAAAACATACATTAATTAGAAGTCCCTGGGGGACTTCTAATATAAGCACACTAATCTCTCATAAAGATCAGTGTAGTATGCATTATACAACACTGATCAATGAATACCGAGCCGGGATCAGCATCATTCCGATGCAAAGGCCTGGGCAGAAGGGATCCCCCCTCCGCAATCGCATCACGGGGGGGGGGGGGATGGGGGGGGGGCATCCAGCCACAAGACCCCAGGGAAATGCCTATGGAGGACTTTGAAATTCAGCTGTCATGTTTGTGTTTAGCGGGAGTGGCAATTGCCTGCGCCCGCTAATAGCCGCAGTCCCAAGCTCCAGATAGCAGTCCGGTTCGTGGCGGTTTAGAGTAGGGGCATGGCGCGGCCCCCCTCTGAACTCCTCTAGTGGCGCAATGGCGTAAATATACGTCATCCGTCGTTAAGGGGTTAAAAATCTTAGAATCACATGATTAAAGAATATGAGAAACAGATCACTGATCTCAGGGACACCAGCAAAAGATAACACTGACGGCTGCTCTTTAAAGTGCTCGAAGTAGTGAAATCCTAGGTACATTGCCCCCTGGGAAACATGAATATGCAAAAAAGAGCCCATGGAGCCTCATTTAACAGTCTTGAAACACAGGACTAGCCAGATATCCCTCCGGGAAGGGCCCAGCCAAGGGGTGGCTCCTATAGGGAAACCACCGAAACCACCATATTAGGTTGCCCTATAAGTCAATGTAATGACAAGGGAAGAACTTAGGCCAGGTATCCATCCACAGACAGCTGTTTTGGGGTGTTGCCCCTCATCAGTGTAAAGCAGAATTCTGGCTAGGTGGGAGCAATGCCTAGTAGAGCCATAAGAGAAACAGATCACTGATCTGAGGGAGACCAGCAAAAGATAACACTGCCGGCTGCTAGTTAAAGTGCTCAATGCAGTGAAATCCTAGGTGCAAAGGGGTGGCTCCTGTAGGGAAAACATCAAAACCACCATATTAAGTGGCCCTATAAGTCAATGTAATGGCAAGGGAAAAACCAAGGCCAGGTATGAAGAAAGAATCACATGGTTTGTAATGTAAAATAAATATTCAATTAAACATAAAATGCTAATGTTTTTTTCAGACAAAAAATACTCTCAAAATTGAGGTCTGATGGAAGCCTAATGCATAAGATGTCTTTCTAAATAACCAAGCATTATGGTTAGTGTGAGAAATAGATATTCAAAGGTGTATCAGATGTGTTCATGTATTTGTTCTGTTGAAATACAAATTTTCTTCTTCACATGATAGCAAAATATTTAAATAACCTGGTTTTGATGGCCACAGTACGGATAATAAGTATTCTATTTACCTTTTGCAAATCTACAAATGAAAGTTCAGTCTCTTTTAGTTTCTCTCTCAGTATTTGTTCTTTGGCAGATATTAGCGATTCTTCACTTTCTAGTTGCACAATGTCCTGTTCTAATCTGTAAGACATAAATAAATAATTATACATACTTAAAAGTGGATTATAAACATGGCACAGACAGACAAAGAATTTTGACAAGACTATTTATTCCTTATAGTTAAGAAATGATTTATTAGTTAATAAGATATGAAGGACTGGAAATAGACAAATAAACACTTAAGACTAGTTCAAGAAACATCATTGACCTATAGGCTGTTCACACATAATATTTCCATCAGTCTTTTTTTAACCAAAACCAGGTAGGAATTAAAAACACAGAAATGCTATGTTCACACTTGGTTTTAACGGCGTCCGTTGCGATCGGACCTGAACTTCCATACCCAACCCAGGACATACAGTTACATTCTGGGTCGTGAAGGGGTTAATATGATGATAACACTGATGATAGAACTACAAGGTTTAAAAAAAAAAAATAATGGATTGATTAAACCATACATTACAAAGTAAAAAAAAAAAAAGTTAAAACAAACATAATCCATTTTACAATCACCATAAGTCCAGAAAAGTTATTTTTTTGCAATTTAGCCACCCGTCCAATAACGGTTGTTGGTACATTATTCTAGTTTACGTGGACCAGTTGCTCTTTGGGTGTGTCTTTAATTGAAAATTCCATTGAATTTATTAGATAGGTTATGTTCACACAACGTCCAAAAAAGAGAAAAGGTGTCCGCTTTTTCTATTTAAAAAGACGTCTGTTATTGTTGCGATTTAAAGGGGTTTGCTAGTTTATAGTAAAATAGTTTAGTGTACAGTATTAGGCCATGTTCACATGGCATGAGACACCGGCCATTCCGCGACCCGGCCGGTGTCAGAAATTATCATCCTGGCCGGTACTGCAGTACCAGCCAGATGATCTTTAGTGCCGCTAAATTTAGATGCGGGCGGCCAGAGCCGCACGCTCCATTGTATGAATTGACAGGGTTTTCTGTGGCCGCTATTCATTGAATAGCGGGCGCAGAAAACTGACATGTCAGTTTTTTGCAGCGCCGCTAGGGGTCCCGGCCGGAGTGTATACTATGTGTGTACACTCTGCCTGGGATTCCCTTGGCCTGCAGCACAATGTGGGTAAAGGATTAATCACGGGCGTGTTGCAAATTGGCACCGACGGCCTTGATTAATAATTGACTTACGTTGTGTGAACATAGCCTTAGTAAGTGTACTCACTGTATATTCTGACCGCCTCCCTCTTTGTATCTCATAGAGCTAAAATCAGACCCCTCCTCCAGGCTGTGCTACCCTGCCCTGTGGTGAGGCTATCCATAAGATGGCTGACATGGAGGAACATGTGATGATGCCAACCCCCCCCCCCATCCCCCCCAGTGTACACCACTGAGCCTGTGTATGCCTATGGAGGACACTGGGGATGGGGCATGGTCTTGTCTAAAAAAGCTTCATAAACTCATATCAGATTTATTTTAAGCCCAAACTAGATATATTAGACTAAAAACAGGCGCAATTAGTTTGATAATTGTCCCCCTATGAGCCAGCATGGTCCTCTCCCTGCTCATTGTCCCAATCGGTACAGGACTGAAGACTCAGACCCAGACCGATCAAAACTTTTGACATGTCTATATGTCATTTTCCCTAAACTATCCCTGAACAATTTTTTGCAGTGTGGCATAAAGTATTATCCAGCTGAAAGAGCCATAGAGGGCGTCACGGTCTGCAATGATACTTACTGTACGTAGGTTATATATGTTAGGGTGCCTTCACACCTACCGGATCCGCAGCGGATCTCACGCTGCAGATTTGCAGCGAGATCCGCTGTGGATCCAGTCCCATTCATCCCTATAGAGCAAATACTCGCAGCGTGATTGACATCCCGCTGTGAGTATGTGCTTTAACCCCCCGCAGCCTGCCGCCCAGAGCAGCTGGGCTGTGGGTGACTGGGGGTTAAAGCACATACTCACAGCGGGATGTCAATCACGCTGCGAGTATGTGCTCCATAGGGATGAATGGGACTGGATCCGCAGCGGATCTCGCTGCAAATACCGGTAGGTGTGAAGGCACCCTCAATGTACCATCCAAACGAATTGCAAAGGGCTTGTACTACTCCCACAGTGCATCATGTTGCCATTTATATGCGCCCGGCCATCCACATGATGGGGAAAAAAAAAACATGATACATCCGACCAGGCCACATCTTTATATTTAATTGTTCCATGATCCAGTCCTGATGATCAGCATCTCTCAAAGGGATGCACTCTCAAAGGGATGTGGCTACCCAGGCATATATGCAGCAATACACGCATGCCATGTGTGTTGTGAAACCTTCCTATCATAGCCAGCACTAACCTTTTCAGATATTTGTGTTACAATACAAAAAGACATATCTTTTTACTTGCCTATTTTTCCCACTTAATCATCACACAAAAGCACTCAACATTACATAACAATTACATAACAAAAGAAACATGTACGTCTTGTAAAATGTGAATTGATTTAGTTTAAAAACAAACAGACCATCACCATGTTGTTATTGTCAGCTAAGAAAGTACAAGAAAATGCAGAAAGCTGCTTTGCTCTGTCAGTACTGGGATGTGTCATTCCTTTGGGACAGATTCTACGTTGGCTTAAGTGACTCTGGGAAAATCAGCCTAATCAGGAAGCTTCATCCATTGTGGGATGTGTTGGTTTTATAGTATCCACCCTCACTGGTTTCCTGTTATTGTTTAAGGTAATATCCACCAATGTGTGCCTATACTGTCACAATCTGGGCACTCAAGCTCTGGCCTTTTCATCTGTCACTCTGACCTCTGCCAAGTAAGACTATCGAAATGAAAAGAGATTCCTGAAGGAATGAGTCTACTACATTCCAGTCTTTAAGAGAACATGGCGATAGCAGAAGAATGATAAAGTAATCTAGGTTACAGATTCGGGTGGATGCTTAGTCGGAAGGGTTCTTTAACCCACACCCAGAGACGTAAGAAATCCACAGCACACTGTGCAAATAGTGACAACACCTTTTATTATTATTTCTCTGCTGTGTTCACTGAGGTGAATACTTCATATTTTCTCCATACACAGAGACATTAGAATGCAGCGGGGGATGTTTATCAAGTCAGCTGCTAGTAAAGCATGGCAGGCTTTTAAAGGAAAACCAGTCAATCACTTTAGGCAAAATTTAAAAGTAGAAGGTACTTCAGGGATGGTACTCCAACATATTTCCTTCCTTCCTATCTTGCTACCTAGTAAATTTTAGGTATAAAACCAAGAAAAGAAAAAATTTTATTCAGTCACATGTAATTTTTTTTTTTTTTTTTTATCGCAATTGCCTCTCACAGTTTAAGTGTACCTATAATAAATAATTACTGACCTCTCCATTTTTTGTACAGGGGAAAACTTGCAAAATCACCAGTGTGTCAAATACTTATTTTCCCCACTGTACAATGACCACTCCTGGTGGTCCTGTTCTATGGCTCATTTCTAGTTTTAAACATACACTGGAATTAAAATCTGGCTACAGCTGTTCAGACCTTAGCCGCATATAAAGCTTGGGGTGAGTATAAAGAATGACAAAAACTCTGACTGAACATTCCAAACTCCTTCCCAGACAGCTGAAAGCTCTTTTACTTTATGTGGTATATAGCATGTGCAACAAGTATTTGTGGGGACATATTCTTTTTTTAGTTTCCAATGTTTTCGTAGAGAGCATGAATAACAAGCAAGTGGCAGGGTTAGTAAGACAGAACAGGCATACTATAAAAGGACATAGTTACAAATCCTTGTTTATTTCACGGAAAATTAGAACAAGGTAGCGGTTTATGTGGGATTTGTTTTGGATGTCTGAGTTGCTTCTCATCAAGAAAAATGAATGTCGCATGTGTTATGCTACTAGTTACAAAATGCTCATACGCATACCCTTCAATTTTAAAAACTTCACGCAGTTTATATTGGTTTTAATCCTTCTGCATGCACCAGCGCAAAGAAAACCGGACTATAAAGACAGTGGTACTGACCCAAAGTGAATATTTGGGTTCAGATGAAACATCTGTGATCACATTTGTGATAAATGTGATGGATGTTTTTTCAATATGGTGCAAATGACTGTTCTCTGTGCCAGGGGGATCTAGGAACCCCACCCATTTCCTCTGTTTGTTACCAGGTTCTCTAACTTACTATGTTATGTGTCATTCTATTTTCTTTTTATACGTATACTTTTTTTATATAAATATTCTCAATAAAAATAAATATTTAATGTTTTCTATGCGTTTTGTGGTATTTGGCAGTTTGATCTATCGACATTTGTTAAACTTATGGCTGGTATATGTAGTGATACATTTTTTGAGTCTACCATGCTGTTCAAAATGGGGAAATTTTGTAAGCCAATGCCTGCTGCTCTGTAAATAAAGTTCTTACCATGTTTGTGTGGATTTCCACCAGTTGTAAGTCCCACTGGGGCACCGACTAATCTATGTAAGACATTACAGAATATGTAGGTGCTATAACAGAAGGGATGGAGGAAAAATGTGAAAGGCATTTCCTGACAACTATAACAGTGAGGAAATTATTGTAACACCACTAGCTTTTCTAGGGAATTACAATGAAGCCAGAGTAAACCACTGTGGCAAATGAAAACATAAATCTTTACTACATAATTTCAATGCATTAATAATTATTTATTATCATATGTGATCAGAAAATGCTGTATACCTCAAAAGTACATCTCTGGTAAAGTGGTTTGAGTCTAAGCAGGGACATTTTAAGTACAGCAGGACATCTTGTGGCCATAACTAGAATTTATCTGGAGGTGCAAATTTTTCACCATCACTAAAATGTGAACATTATATATTTGATAAAACACCAAACCTGTTTCATTATATTCAGTCACTTTACACCACTATTTTTAGTAAAAAAAAAAATATATATATATATATATATATCCATATAAAGTCAGATTTCAAAAATGGGCTTTGGCCCTAAAGACAATTTCTGGACTGGTCCAGAAGGGGTAAAATACCCGATGTGTGGCTCTGGTGTGCTGCTTGACATGCACACAGGTCTCAGAAATAAAGGACCACCTTGTGGATTTTAGGAACTTTTGTTTTATTAGGATGTTTTTTATGCACATATTAATTTTGAAAATGAGTTGAAGTGTCAAACCATAAGAAATCCCCCCCCCCCCCAAAATACTCCATTTTGGAAACTATGCCCCTCAAGAAACTTATAATGGAAGTATTGGATAATTTTTCCAGTATAGTTTTGTTTTAGCTTATATTTTCTACTTTTTACATGGAAGAATAAAGCACCAAAAAGCAGTTCCTCAGGGGTGTCAGATTCACAGCTTTTGCAAAACTACAATTACCATGAAGCCCAAAGCCAAACATTAGTTGTCCAGGCATGGTGAGAACTGTAGTTTTGTAAAAGCAGGAGGGCCACCTATGGTATATGTGGTCATAAGCTGCTATTTGAGCAAACTGCGGGTCTCAGAAGGAAAGGCACTACATTTTATATATTCAGCACAGATTTTACTGTAACCATTTTTGGACACCATATGCGTTTGCAGTGCCCCTTGTAGTACCAGTAGAATGGAAACTCTCCAGAAGTCACCCCATTTTGGAAACTGCACTTATTGATAGGTGTAATGATTATATGCACATCCCAGGCATTTGAAAAAAGTTTTTAATTTCTTATTTTCACAAGAAAGATAAGAGAATAAGCACTCAAAAATGTGTTACTCAAGAACCATATATGGGGTCATAAACTGTTTAGCATACAGTACAGCTCAGAAGATAAATATTGTTTTGCATACTTAGAACAGATTTGGTTGGAACTGTTTTAGTGACCATATGTCTTTGCAGTGTTGCAGTGCCCCCTGTGGTACCAGAACAGTGGAACCCCCTCTCCCAGAATTAACCCTTAATATGAAAAGTATATCTTTAAAAGAATTTATCTAGTAGTGTAATGAATATTTTAACCACACAAATGTTTGAGGAAAGTTTTTAAGAACTGTGGAATGTAAATGTTTTTTTTTAACTTAAAATTTTGTCCGTCATTTTGATTTTAAAATTAAGTCCGTCCTTTCTTTGTTTGGCCATTTATCATTTTATATACTGTGTGCATTGGACGTCCGTCATTCCACTGAATTCAAAGCATTGCAATGAAATCAATTACATCGCATCAATAACGGTTGACGTTGTCGTCGTTGACGTTGTCCCGGAGGAGCGATCTCCCTGTCTGATGCCGGCCGGGGACTTGTCCAAGATGGCGCCGTCCCCGGCTCGGCACTCGTTTGTATTCGGCTGCAGCAGCCGAAAGCAAACGAGTGCCGATCTCATTGATCTTTGCTGTATATCTATACAGCAAAGATCTCAATGAGAGATCAAAGTGTATATACTAGAAGTCCCCTAGGGGGGCTTCTAGTATATGTGTAAAAAAAAAAAAAAAAAAAAAAGTATTGTTATAAGTAAAAATCCCCCTCCCCTAATAAAAGTCTGAATCACCCCCCTTTTCCCAGGTTATAAATAAAAGTAATCAAATAAATAAATAAACATGTTTGCTATCGCCGCGTGCGTAATCGCCTGAACTATTAATTAATCACATTCCTGATCTCGTACGGTAAACAGCGTCAGCGCAAAAGAATCCCAAAGTGCAAAATTGCACATTTTTGGTCGCATCAAATCCAGAAAAATGTAATAAAAAGCGATCAAAAATTCGTGTATGCGCAATCAAGGTATCGATAGAAAGTAAACATCACGGCGCAAAAAATGACACCTCACACAGCCCCATAGACCAAAGGATAAAAGCGCTATAAGCATGGGAATGGAGCGGTTTTAAGGAACGTTTATTTGTTAACAATGGTTTGAATTTTTTACAGGCCATCAGATACAATATAAGTTATACATGTTATATATCATAGTAATCGTAACGACTTGAGGAACATGCATAACAAGTCAGTTTTACCCCAGGGCGAATGGCGTAAAAACACATTCCCCCCAAATAAAAGAAATGCGTTTTTTTTTTTTCAATTTCACCACACTTTGAATTTTTTTCTGGTTTCGTAGTATACTTTATGCAAAAATTCAGCCTGTCATTGCAAAGTACAATTAGTGACGCAAAAAATAAGGGCTCATGTGGGTCTGTAGGTGTAAAAATGCAAGTGCTATGGCCTTTTAAGCACGAGGAAAAAACGAAAACGCAAAAACGAAAATTAGCCTGGTCCCGAAGGGGTTAAATAGAAAAAGCTGCCACCGTTCCTCTTTTTTTGACGCTGTGTGAACATAGCCTTACAAGGATCACCTTTGATGTCACCATGTAGGTCAAGTGTCTGCATAATGATTGTCATTTTTTGTCATGGAGACTGTGGACTTGATTCTTGGGGTGCCCTGGCTTGACAGAATTGGTCAAATGGGGGAGTTCCTGTGGTTGTTCTCTAAGTTTTGTTGGTCCGTTTGTTTGTATTATGGAAAATGCTAATGACCTCCCCTAGTCAACTCTTGATTTCAAGGATGTATTTGATGAAGCTAAAGCTGATGCCTTGCCATTGCACCATCCATATGACTGCGCCACTGATCTCGTGCCTGGGGCCAAGTTTCCTAAGGGTCACATTTTTAACTTGTCTGCCCCATAATCAGAGTCAATGTGTCAGTACATTCAGGATAGCCTTAAGAAAGGTCATAACTGTCCCTCTCTGTCACCTTTGGGTGCTTTTTTTTTCTTTGTAGAAAAGAAGATGGTGGACTGCGGCCCTACATCGATTACAGGGTGTTAAATTAAAAAAACTGTCAAAGACCAGCATCCACTCCCTCGGGTAACAGTAGATTTCTAAATAGTCTCTTAAAGTCACAGTAACCAGCATTACTGGTGCATACAACAAGATAGAGAAAAGGGGATTAGTAGATGTGATAGAACGAGGGTATCGTCGTGCTGCTCCCTTAGAGTGTAAGTTCATACGAATGCAAACATTAGCATAAGGAGAAATAGGGGTCGCACTCAACCTGTTAAAATCTTCATCTTTCTCAGGCTAAAGAACCTTATGCCAACCTAAGACCGGTGGTATTCTTCTCCAGAAAATTCTTCACTACTGAGATGAATTATGACACCAGTAATTGGTAGTTGCTGCCAATTAAATGTGCCTTAGAGGAGTGGAGACACTTCCTGGAGGGAGCACAACATCAGATAATGGTACTTACTGATCACAAGAATCTTCTGTACTTGGACAGTACCAAGAGGGCCTTGTTCTTTACCAGGTTTGATTTTTTGGTTACTTATCGTCCCAGAGCCAAAAATGTTAAAGCTGATGCTCCATCTAAAAGTTTTGTGCGTGTGAAGTTTTGGTGCGGGTCTGGAGGCCCCTCCTTAAGGGGGGGGGTGTTTGTCAAGGTGTGCTTGACTCCCGAGACCGCCAAAATGCGCGGCTTGACTCCTGGACACACCAATGGTGTACCTGGCAACCGGGCCGACTGGACCGACCACAACTGCTACTCCCATTATGCCTCTTTGCCTATCTAGCTCCTGGTTGTGATTTCCCTGGTTTCTGATTCTTGGCTGGACTCCCTGACTTTCCCTTCTAGTTCTAGTTCCCTTCAAGCAGATCGGCGCTCGTTTACATTTATTATCGGGCCCCCATCGGCCGTCTAATAGTACCTTAACTCTGCCTGCATTAGTATAATGCCTTAGCTTTATCAGTGGGCCACAAGCTATGCTAGATCAATTCTTAACCAATCCTAACAAATTATGATATTCCTCCTTAATGGTATTTCAGACACCAAGAATAATGCAGTTGTTTGAGCTGTTCTTTCATAGTGACTAAAATGTACTACTGCTGCTTGTAAAGGGAGAGATCCCATTAATACATACATATTAAAGAACTGCTGATTATACTTAATTTCACTTTTGATATTAAGATGTTTTTAAGTACTGTATATGTGGTCATTGCATACATAATTCTTAAAAGGTGCCAAAAATATGAATCACATGTTTGTGATAATCTGAGCAACCAATGCTGTAAATGGACAGCAGGCGTAATAGGGCAGAGTTCACAGATGATATCAGCATAATAATGAATGGTACAGTGTCATAGCATACAGCCTCCACACCGGAAAGTATGCAGCCAAAGGTCTGGTAATTGGTAAGCCCTGGAAAATAGGACTCTCATTAGCCTTCTAATTGCAGACTCAAAATACAGCTGCATATGCAGTGCATCTGGATAAAAGACGTCTAGAAAAATACATTATTTGTACCAATGCTATTTTTACAATATCTAAAAAACAGGAAGACATTCCAAAAGGAGGATCTGGTGAGATACACTTTTAGTGAAGGCATTGTATTAATACAATTATGATACTATTGATATGATAATTTATGATATATATGATATATGATATTATTGTTATGATACAATAAATATAAAGATAGAATAATAGAATAAATGTTTTCATTGTCCAGACACATTATCAAGGTGTTGTTTGTGTGTCTTGCATGTTTTTTTAATGTGTGAACAAAAGAAAGGTATAAAACAATTCATTAAAAAAAAATGCATAAAGACATTCCAAAGACAAAAACTTTAAATTTTAAGGCTTGTTCTGCCTAAGGCTGGCTTCACATGGCCTTAAAATCCAGGAAAACCGCCAATAAAAATGCCATGCCATTTTTTGGTGCAAAAAACGCCAGCAGCCAGATGTTGGCCAAAAGTCAACGGACGTTTATTATCTGCCAGTTTTTTTTTATGTAGACGTCAATTGGATTGTTCTGGTTCTGGTTGATTTAAAAAACGCCAATGCTGTGCATATGGAGTTTTTTTTCTGTCATTTTTGTCACCTTTACAGCCTACACAAACACCTAAAACACAAGCAAGATCATTCACACATAAAGTAAAAAATGCTAGAAAAAATGCCAGAAAAAACGCAAATGCATAAAATAAAATGCACTAAAGTTAAGTCTATTAGTAGGGCACTGTGAAATTGTAATTTCAGCTATGTTTATTTTATACTATGTATTTGTGGTGTAGAACTGTGGGTGTTGCTATTCTCTACACCCCTCGTAAAAGTCTGTACTTGTTTTGGTCTTGTTGCAACTACTGTATTTCCAGAGATGACCACTAGATGTCGCTGTATTATATAACTAAGGTTCAGAAGTTGCACAGCTAAAGTATCTCAAGGGTTATTTGTGTGTATATGTACCAGATTCTGTTAGCCAGTAGGATCCCTCCTTTCTTCTATTCTATCCTCTCTTTCTTATGCCCTTCTCTATTGCACTCTTTTCACCCAGCCACAGAGCATCTTACACGCTGGTTAGGAAGTTAGTCCCTTGGGTGGAGGAGGAGTTTAAGCCAAGCTTTGGTGGAGAAAGGACACAGCTCAGATAGCTCTCCAACGTGGTTCTATCTGGGCCCTGGCCCTCTACCAGGTGCCCTCTACAAGTTGGTTCTTAGTTAGTACCCCGCATGGGTAGGACGCAGAGCAGAGTCTCCTTACAAACTTCTTTCATGAAGCACCACACAAGCTGTGTGATGCACTGTTAAGCCCTTCAAGCGAGGACTAGTCTACAGATAACCTCAACCCACGCCGAGGACTAGGAGTCACTACAGTGCAGGACAGTATCCACAGGAGAGCCAAAGAGCTAGGAACTGATCCAGGTGAAGCAAAGTTACTAAAAGTCGATGAACTCCATCTCGCAGCGTGGGTGTACTTAGGGAACCCTAACCCTTCCGCTCATCCCAGTTAACAGGGTCTGGGGCCTGTGTCACCGATCAGTACAGTTTAGCCAAAGCTAGTGGGCATCAGGTGGTGTGAAGACTATAGGAAAGGTCAAAACACAGGCACAGGTTGTTTCTTCTTCTTCTTCTACAAGTATTCTTCTATGCACTCCAACCTCCCGGTAGAGCACATTACTAATTGGGTTGAGACTCTCACAGCACTCTCCTCTCTACTACCTCAGTACACCCTTATAAACTCTACTAGATCCTACTCAGCACTTACCCTACAGATCTGGTGGTTCTTTATTCGTGTATTTATTGAAACTGTATCAAGTGTATTTCAAGATTCGTTTTTAGAGATGAGCGAACTGGGTTCGGGTTCGAGTCCATCTGAACCCGATCATTCGGCATTTGATTAGCGGTGACTGCTGAACTTGGATAAAGCTCTAAGGTTGTCTGGAAAACATGGATATAGCCAATGACTATATCCATGTTTTCCACATAGCCTTAGGGCTTTATCCAACTTCAGCAGCCATCACTAATCAAATGCCGAAAGTTCGGGTTCGGATGGACTTGAGCATGCTCGAGGTTCGCTCATCTCTATTCGTTTTATTACCTGCTGCACCTTAACAAGTAGTAAACCAAGTCAACGTTAATACCTGAGTCTGTAATTACTCGCTACCACCTGCACAGCACTTGGGACATTTCCCCTTTCTGTGGGTGCCGGGTCCGACCAATATTCGGGAGCGTTACTACACTGCTCTGGCCACTTAAGACATAATCCCAAGGGACCCTGACGCAACACAACAGGACTCCGATCACAGGGGAGAAGGGTACAACCGGCCTTACTCCTTAAAAGCAGGCATGCCAACACACCTGTGTGCCAACCAGGCACTGGCGTTACGTGACAAAACCCTTAAGGTCCGGCTGTATCTTGACCATCCACCACAAGTAGTGGCGTCACACTTCTATCTACCAAGTGACCGGCCGTCCAACCGCTACAACATCATCTGGGGGTCACCACATATTGACTGATAATCAATACATAATTAACAAAGAAAAAAATCCCCAACACAACAATAAATAATCCCAGCGAACAATTCAATATATACAAACAAAAGGGAAGCGTTTTTAGGGAAAATTATGAATATTCTTTATTTATTGTTTTAAATAAGTATAAAAAACACACACACACTCACACAGGCACCAACACTGGGGTCTGTGTGATGTCACATGAAAAAAAAAATTGTTACAAAAAGGACACTTATGACCACGAAACGTGCGTCGGGTTGTGGACCCAAGACCCTCCATTGCTGGTTCACAGGTTTGTAGCAGGGGATGTGTGATAGACTTACTGGTGCCTCACTGTCAGCCCCCCTGTCCTTGTAATGTTGCATACTTTATGTGTATTCGTTCCCCCTCATGTTACTGCCTATTGGCTGTATTAACCATTTGAGCCCTGCTACATGGTTTAAGCACTTTAACTGTATATATACTTATTGATTTTTATTACATGTGTAGGGGGGAACATTGTATGATGGCAACATCACTATACTAGATATATTCCTTTGGTGGTGTCCTGGGATCCCATTTTTTGCATTTGTGTGGTCATAAGTGTCCTTTTTGTAACAAAAAAAATTTTCATGTGACATCACACAGACCCCAGTGTTGGTGCCTGTGTGAGTGTGTTTTTTTTAATATTTTTTTAAAACAATAAATAAAGAAGATTCATATTTTCCCTATAAAAGCTTCCCTTTTGTTTGTATATATGATAATCAATACATTAAAAAAAGCACTGTGGTGAATTGGTTTTTACTTCAGACTATCAATAAAGAATATTTTGTAGACTCTTGTAAATGTCTTGTGTATGCCTATTTTAGTTATTGTGCCATGTGTATGCTGTACACCATCTTCTTTCCTTCTTCCCTTCTGATATAGTTCTCCTAATGCCTATACTTCTGACAATGCCTTTGGATTTGCAGAGACAAAAGGGGTGGATTTTTATCCTTAAACTTGCTCTATTTAAGTGTAGCAAATGATACATCAGTGACATAGAACATTTGTTATCCAGTTCAAAGTACAGAATTTCAGCGACTGGGCCTGAAGCATCAGCGGTGACCGGAGATCACAGGCAAAAGGCTGCAGGACAACAGGGGGGAATAGGTAAGTACAGTGGTACCTTGGTTTAAGAGTAACTTGGATTGAGAGCGTTTTGCAAGAAGAGCTCAAAGGTTTTCAAAATTGTGACTTGGTTTCAGAGCATTGCTTTGGTTTAAGAGCTCCCTGTACTGAGTGGGAGGGAAAGTCTGCTGCTATAATGTGCCTGTACTTACACTCAGTTATACACATATGGCTTTATTTATGGATATTTATGGAGGATTTATCAAAAAAGTTGCTTTAGTCTAACATTTACCAGTTTAGTTAGCAACCTAGACTGGAGATACTGCATGCTTTCTGTACCTTGTGTAAATATTTTTTCTCCCGACATTAGATAACTTTATTACATAGCTTAGATATCTGGGTAGTCATACTTAAAGAGGTTGTCCAGGAAAAAATAATTTAATTGAATCAATCGTTCACTAAAAGGGTGCTCACCTGGCACCACACTACAAGGTTTGGCATCCGCACTACAAGGTGAACAGGGCCAGATCAGTTCTGTATTTAGTGTAGAGGCAGCGCCACGTTACTGCAGCTTCGTCTCTCACTGAAGTGAATTGAAGCCGAGCGCCTACTGAGTACCAGCCAACTGTTTCCAGACCCCTTCTCCCTGTAGTGCAGATGCCACAGTTAATAAGCTTTGGTGCATGTCGATCAATTATTTTTTCCTGGACAACCTCCTGATACAGAGCTGTAACCGCATAAAGTGAGTCTGGTCAGATGTCAAAAATGGCTCTGGTCTTTAAAGGAGACCTGTCACCCCCCGGGTTACGGAGATATGAGTGCCCGAAGCCCGACCGGACCAGGAAGCGGGACCCGGCAGGATCAGGTGAGTATAGGGGGCAGTAATGGGGGGTCGGGAACCTGTCACCCCGACACGGGAGTGACAGATCCTCTTTAAGGCACTATCTGGACCGGTCCTGAAGGGGTTAAAGCATAAAAACAAAAAAATAATAATAATAATGTAAATTGCAAACTTACTTTACATCCCCTGTTGGTTTAGATTTTGAAAGTTAATGCTCTTTTAACCCCTTCATGACCAAAGGTAATTGATGCATGGATATCCTGGTCACATTGAAGCACCGCTCTCCTCCTTGCCATCAAAGCTCAAACGCTTTTACTTTTTGACATACAGGGCTGGTTAGGGGCTAACTTTTTATGCCATGTTTAGTTTTCTTGCCATCATATTTTGTGTAAATGAACCTTTTTTTAAATTAATTTAGTAAATTTTTATATTTTAATATGTTTATTATAATTTTTTTTTGTAAAATGGAAAGGGGTTGATTTCAACTTTTATTAAGGGATGGGTTTTGTCATACTTTTAAAAATCATTGCATATACTGATAAATGCTATGCCGAGTCCCAATCAGTCAGAGACAGGTACTTCACCTGTCACTGACTCGCTTAAACACAGCGATTGCTATAGATCCCTGCTGCCTGTCATTATGAACAGCTCCTAGGAAACTAAAGTGCGTGGGGCTGCTCCCACTGAAGCAGCCTTGCTCACATTAAAATCCCTTTCACACCAGGAACGTTTATATACGTTCCTACTGTACATCAGCATTAGAAGTGTATACAGCTGTATGGCTGACATGAAGGGGTCAAGGAGATTTTTAGAGTGGATGTTTTTACCTTTTTGTTTTTGTTTGCTATAATGTCCCAATAGCATTTCACAAACCGTTTGGCTGTTAATAGAACAGATCTGAGATCATTAAATCTGTTCAATTAGATATAAGCCCTTTTTATCTGCAGTCTGGGAAAATCCTCCTAGTAGCGGAGATGATATCATGACGGACCACCATGCCAAGTTAGGGCTCTGCCTTGAACTATAATTGAATTATTCACATGAGCTCAACACCTCCAGGGAGTAAAACGACATTCTGCTTAGAAATATTGTTTATGTATATTTATTTAAATCAACTTTTATTAATAATAAGGAAAAAAAAACCATGTTCATTTTATAACCCTTCAATCTGTAAAGTGGAATCTAATCTATCTGCCAAACAAAATTAAAAATAGATTAATTGGTACATCCTTTCCAATTTCCCTCTCTGAGTGGGGTTGTTTCTGTAGCATAAATATGCATTTTTACACACCCGAGTCAGATATATGCAGCAGTCCACAGAACCTTTTCTGCTGTGCAAGGGTCAAGTCATTTCCACACATCTGCTTTACTAGCTCTCTATTTTTAGTACATGCTAACAAAGTCTAGGCTCATTTTGATGCCATGCAAGGCTCACTCCCTACATTTATTGCCTTAGCTCTCCCCTTTTTTGTTAAAAACAGTACTGTATATACAAACATATAATACAGGGTATAAAATGGATATAAGGAGAAGCTTATAGCACAGCATAACACCAGGAAGCACTAGAACAATCATGTATAGAATGTAGATGCAACAACTCAAGTGGTAAATATAAATATGGCTATATATACAGTCTCTGTTCAGGTTTATTTTCATAGAAGCCAAAATGTCGGCTGTAGGGATGGTCCAAACCGAGTTCGGTTCATGTTCGTACGAACCCGAACGCTCTGCAATTATTCCCGCTGTCTGCCCACTCCGTGGAGAGGGTGGATACAGCGGGAGGACCGCCTGGAAAACTAGGATACAGCCATAGCCATAGGCTGTATCCCAGTTTTCCAGGCGGTCCTCCCGCTGTATCTACCCGCTGCACGGAGCGGGCAGACAGCGGGAATCTGATGCCGAGCGTTCGGGTTCATACGAACCCGAACCTCGGCAGTTTCGGACCATCCCTAGTTGGCTGTTTCACCCATTCCTGAATTCCTTTAACAACTCCTTACATCCCATACTTTAAGGCCCTGTTCATATTGTGTCTCACAGTGTCTTTTGTAGGCATGTGTTGCAGATTCCCTGTTGGCGGAAAATGTGCAAACACTGGTTTTGCCCCAAGTTATAAAGATAAGAACATTAAGAGAAAGACTATGCTTCGATTCTTACAGAATTCCAGCAAAGATTTAGTTAGGCAATAAATATCCAAGGGAAATAGGAAATATATCATGAGTGAAATGTGGGAGAATGATTATACCATTGCTTCTTTTCATTTGTAGAACATAAAAGACTGAACATTGTTACATAGGGATTAGTATTTACTACTTGCAGCAGGCTAACCTAACGTTTACAGCATAAGGCCATGTTCACACTATGTATAACACCAGCTGTTCTGTGATCCGCACGAGGCGTACGCCAGGGAGAAGGTGCAGATTCACCCCTTCTCCCTGGCATACGCCTGCTGTACGCCCCGCTCGGCCGATGGGGCAGGGGCAGCTTGGGGTCGTGGCAAGGTGGGGAGTAGGCGTGGCCTCTTCCTGCATCTCATTTATCATGATTTACGCCTGCTTGCTTAAATTATGATCCAAATCTACAGCTGCTGGAAGCAGGTGCAGATTTAGTACACTGTGAGTAGGTTCGGGCGCCCGGCTGGCTTCCCTAAGAGGCGTGCGCCTCTAAGTGAATTCTGCCGGGGAGAAGGGAGCGGGGCCTAATATAAGACCGACATACTTGTACATCAGTCTTCATAAATCCCCCCCTCAGTGTATACACTCTGGCCAAGATTCCATAAACGGCAGCACATTGTAAGTTTCATATCAATCACAGCCTTTGTTGCAAATCGGCAACAATGGCCGTGATTAATATGAAACTTATGTACTGTGAACATAGCCTAAGAATTTACATACTTAAGCTGCCATTATACTCGGAAGCAAGACACTAATGGACAACAATTCTTAATACAAAAGTTGTGCCGCAATTGCTCTTTCTATTTTGATACCACCATCAGTAAATACCTTGGTTAAACTGCTTGCTTTACCTGTAGGGTTCTATTTTACTGTGAGTTGCTCTGTGCAGTAAAAAGAGCAAAACCACATATAGATGCAGTATGCGCCTGCTAAACCTGGCAAATCAAGAACTACTGCAGAAGGTTGCTTACAGCAACTAACAAATTTATAATGTGGGGTATTTGGAGGGGTCATTTCTGAGGAACCTTTCATTGTGGGTAACTGTACTTAGAAAATATTACTGTAATACCTCTGTTCTCTAACACAATCAGTTCTGAAAGGCTGTTCCAGATCCGAGCAGCTCGAGAAACGAGCTGTGTGTTCCCAGAGGGAACAATGTAAATCTATTTAATTAGTTTTTACACTCCATGGATCAGGTGCAGAGCACCCAGCCAACAGAGTGTAAAGAGTTAGGTGGTGATGCAATAGCATCATCACTTACCTGCTCTGGACTAGCAGTAAGTAGTGATGCATCCTGCACCACTAATTACTGTAAAGCAGTGGGGATTCCTCTCATAATAATGGGAATCCCCGCTCTAGGTGGGTGTTCCCCATGTCGGGAAAAAGCACAGGCGGTGGGTGAGTGCTTTGGCTGGCAGCTGCCAAGTGACCATTGTGGAGGGCAGCCAGCGCTGAAGCACGGGCACCAGCGGCCTGGAGATTGCTCCACGCTGGGCATTGCAGGGTCTGGAGCTTCTGCAGATGCCAGTGCTCCAGCACCATCTGCCCTCAGCACCTCTCATCTGGCAGCATCCAGCTCACTATTCCTCGGGCTTCCACTGCTCTTCCTGTTTAGAGCAGGGATTTCCATCATTATGAATCCCCGTTTCTGTAACCTTAGTGTTCAAACACCTCAATAACTCCCCTGATTTTGTTCCGATACCTAACAATGCTTGAGTACTGTATAAAACTTCAGGTGGAAATTTAATATGAATACCGAAATGTTCGAGCACTGAGGTGTTTAGAAACCAGAGTATTACTGTATTTACAATTCAGAGAATATAGTCATAAGTATGTGGCCTGACTGTTCTGTGCAGGAACTTCCTGTCATGTGAACTGAACCTTTATATAATGCATTTTATACAAAGATCCTTTGTACCAATTAGAAAGCTTAAGTTATTATTGAATATGTTAGAGACAGATTGATGGCAGAAAAAGACGACATGGTGCATCTTGTCTGCTCTTATATTCTTTGTAACTATACTGCTCCTATATTCATTGTAACTATATTCTTTGTAAGGAGAGATATGTGTTTATGCCAGGCATATTTACATTTACTTGCTGATTTTTCCAACCACATCTGTTGTACAACTGGACATACAAAGTAAATTCCTTAGGACTTTCCATATATGTTTTACATTTAAGACCTTCTTTGTAGCCCATTTTTTTTAGATCAGCTCTATATTTTTGTGGATAAGGTCTCTTGAGAGGGAAGATGATCAAAAATTGTGTCATTCTTAGGGTAAATTTAGACTAGGCAGTTTATGAATGTGCCAGATTTTAAAGAGTGGTTCAGGCTGTTTAACCCTTAGGGGACACAGCCAGTTTTCATTTTTGCGTTTTCGTTTTTCCCTCCTCGTGTATATAAGGCCATAGCGCCTGCATTTTTCCACCTAGAGACCCAAATGAGCCCTTATTTTTTGCGCAACTAATTGTACTTTGCTAAGGCAGATGTAATTTTTGCCTAAAATGTGCCGGGAAACCAGAAAAAAATTATATGTGTGGTGAAATTGAAAAAAAAAACGCATTTCTTTTATTTGGGGGAAATGTGTTTTTACGCCATTCGCCCTGGGGTAAAACTGACTTGTTATGCATGTTCCTCAAGTCGTTACGATTAAAACGATATGTAACATGTATAACTTATATTGTATCTGATGGCCTGTATAAAATTCAAACCGTTGTTAACCAATATACGTTCCTCAAAATCGCTCCATTCTCGGGCTTATAGCGCTTTTATCCTTTGGTCTATGGGTCTGTGTGAGGTGTCATTTTTTGCGCCATGATGTGATCTTTCTATCGGTACCTTGATTGCGCATATATGACTTTTTGATCGCTTTTTATTACAATTATTCTGGATTTGATGCGACCAAAAATGCGCAATTTTGCACTTTGGGATTTTTTTGTGCTGACGCCGTTTACCGTGTGAGATCAGGAATGTGATTAATTAATAGTTCGGGCGATTACGCACGCGGCGATAGCAAACATGTTTGTTTATTAATTTATTTATTTATTTTTATTTATAAAATGGGGAAAGGGGGGTGATTCAGACTTTTATTAGGGGAGGGGGTTTTGTGTTATTAAAAATACTTTTTTCTTTTACTTTACACATATACTAGAAGCCCCCCTGGGGGACTTCTAGTATATGCACTCTGATCTCTCATAGAGATCCATGCAGTATAGTTATACTGCATGAATCCATGAGATCGGTGTTCTATTACTTTTGGCTGCTGCAGCCAAAAGCAATAGAATGCCGAGCCGGGATCAGCGCCATTACGGAGCAGACCCCGGCCCGGTATGGATGCAGGGATCGCCCCCCCGCAATCGCGCCGCAGGGGGGCGATCCCCCCACTAGACCACCAGGGATGCATATCAGGAAGTATTTAGAAGCAGCTGTCAACTTTGACAGCTGCTTCTAAGTACTTAATTAGCGGGCACGGCGATCGGACCGTGCCCGCTAATAGCCGCGAGCCCGGGCTACTCGCGGCACCCGGGATCGCGGCAGTTCAGAGGGTGGTCGCCGCGCGACCCCCCTCTGAACTCCCATAGCGGCACGAGGACGTTAAATAACGTCCTGGTGCAGCTATGGGTTAAAAATCTAGTGCACCTTGAGGCTGGGTTAACACTACGTATATTTCAGTCATTATTATGGTCCTCATATTTCAACCAAAACCAGGAGTGGATTGAAAACACAGAAAGGCTCTGTTCACACAATGTTGAAATTGAGTGGATGGCCGCCATTTAATGGCAAATATTAGCTGTTATTTTAGAACAACGGCTGTTATATTGAAATAATGGCAGTTATTTACTGTTATTTGGCGGCCATCTACTCAATTTCAACATTGTGTGGACAGAGCCTTTCTGTGTTTTTAATTCACTCCTGGTTTTGGTTGCAATATGAGGACCACAATACTGACTGAAATATACGTAGTGTGAACCCAGCCTAATTAGGCTATGTCACAGAATGGCCGGCCCCTGCCTGGATCATCCCGGCTGGTACTTAAGTACCGTCCGGATGATCTTTCTGGTCGCAGTATTCTGAAGCGGGCGCATTAGCGCGCGCCCGCATCAGAACTCCCTATAGGAGCCGCTCGCTTCATTGTGTGAATTAACAGGTCTTTCTGTGGTCGCAATTCACTGAATTGCAGCCGCAGAAGACTGACATGTCAGTTATTTGCAGGTCCGCATGGCATCCCGGCCTGAGCGTATACGATGTGTACACGCTCCGGCCGGGATCCCATAGCAGATAAGGCCGATGGCAACAACGGCCGTACTTTTACTTAGTGTGAACATAGCCTTAGCCTGTCTAGTCTAGGCCATTTTAGCTCCCTATATGAGGGCTGATCTTGTTTCATGCACCTTTACATTATTACATTACATTTTACATATGTTAAAGAATGTAAATAAAAAAGTGGCAAATTTTTCGCGTATTTAAATGATAAACCTGCTTCACCGCAAAAATGCCCAGTTTTTAATACGCCACAGCCAAGAGAGGCGCAGAAGTGTTTTAAACACATTGAACATGTGGTGCAGGCCTTGTAAGCCAGATCCACAATATTCCAGGTGTGATCTCACTAGAACTCTATACAGCAGCTCTATACAGCAGGATCACAATCTCCCTCTTCCTACTGGTTATACCTCCAGCTATACAGCCCAGCATTTGACTTGCTTTCCATACTGCCTGGTTACACTGCTCACTGACTCATTGTGAAGCTGCCAGAAATCACTTCCTGTAAATCCTTCTCTTTTAAAATCTGGCTATCAGAACCACCAATGCAATACTCACATCGAAGATTCCTTCTCCTCAAGTGCATTGGTTTACATTTGGAAAAACTGAACTGCTGCTGAGGAGTCAGCTTCATATTTGAGTTAGAGATTCAACTGCTGGCAGAATGTATTTGCTGGCGTGGGCAGTGTGATGTAGGCAGGCTGTTAGATTCAGTAAAGCACTTCACAATGTGTCGGACAGCCATACAGAAAACACAGGCCTTTGATGGTAGTAATTAATTTCAGACCTGCTTCTAGCTGCAGTCATTTCTTTATCTTTACAAGCCAAAACAGGAATTCTAGTAACTCCCTAATTTGGATGAATAAAGTGATAGAATAAAGTGATAAAAACATATAAAACAGCACAAAAAACACGCTTGCAGGAACCCAGGAGTTGCTTGTGCCCTGGACAGGGGAACCCCAGAAAATGGCAATAAGACCTGTCCCTTTTACAATAGGAAAGGCAAACTAATTTTAACTAGGACAAAGATGCTTTACAAAGCAGTAAACCTTCCTGAGCTAAATTATAATACACAAATAGAATTATAGAATGCTTTACTCATCCCTATACCAAGCAGGCAATGGGAGTTAAAAACATTTCTCAGGGTTCTCCTGTATTGATATGGTTGGAAATCATTGATATAGGGATAATCAGGATCAGGAAGACGGCACTCCGATTGTGAAAAAAGCGTGATAGTTTATTTAACCATACACGTACAGCGACGTTTCGACTCAAACATGAGTCTTTTTCAAGCCTTTTTTTTGTATTGATATAGGGATAGATGTAGTGTATGCTCAGATGTTACGGATTTGTGAAAGAGCATGTAAAAGGCTATTTAGTGACACCCTCATTCAAGTATTTGGAGAAGGACAGCGCATGCTTGTCCAGCTGACATCTAGACAACAATGAAGACTAAATACCCTTATTGTTCTCAACACAAGTGGGAGTCCAACATATGGGGCCAAGTTTAATAATCTGTCTGACTGACAAGTTAAAAAAGTAAAAAAATAGCTTGTCATAGATCCTAACGAGAGGAAACATAATTATATTTCTTCCCTTTGTTGGATTCACACATGGTTTTTGCTAATCACAAAGTCAGCAGATCAGAATAGAGAACCATAATGCTGCGTTTACACGGAACGATTATCGTTCAAATTTTCGCATAAACGATCGCATTTGAGCGATAATCGTACCGTGTAAACACAGCAAATAATCAAACGACGAGCGACAAATCGTTCACTTTGATCTTTCAACGTGTTCTTAAATCGTCGTTCGCTGAAAATTTACAGATCGCTTTGTGTAAACAGCCTTTCACCGATTTACCCTATGTAAAAGATGGGCTTAAGCGATCTTAAAAACGATTGCAATACTGATATTTCTTACGAATTTTCTAACGATTTATTTGTCTAAATGCTGATCTTTATAAAAACCAAATTGTTGCTTCAAAATCATTAAACACAGCATAAGGTTAGACACTTATGAAGGAGGGGGGGATCAGAAACATATTTGCAGGTGTGTGGATCAGTGATATGATTCAATAAAATTAATGTGTGGCAAGTCAAATTTGTAATTACAGTAAATGAGCCCAACAATTTAAAAATTGAAATTTTCCAAAACTTTCCAAAAGACACAGTCCAGTCTTATCTTTCCCTTAAATAAGTGAAGGAAAGGATTATTTAAGGACTGCTTCACTACAATATGGCAACATGTTATCAGAAGACCTCACTTAGATATAACTATCCTTGAGTCTCCTCTGATAAACTTACACTGTGATTACACATAGTGACAGAAAAGCTGCTCATTTTACATGGCATTACTATCAGAGGTAAGATGAGTGTAGACACATCTGTACAGCTCCTGTAGAGGTCTATATATTTCCATGTTTACAAACTACAAACTGACCTAGTGTATGGTCATATGCTGCTGTATAATACATTCTCATTGTGCCTCAGAGTGACAATTGTTAATAGGTTAAGGGTGGCGATTTTGTTTAGATTTAGATTTTCTTTTGGGTATTGGTTTTGTTCCATGGTAAAATGCAGCTAAAATATTTAGCTACATTTGTAAATAGCATTTGTACTTAAAGGCGGATCTCACATGGAAGTGTAATGAACATGTTACAAGTCCTATTCTGACCACAGCAGTATGGCCTTGGAAATTACATGCAGTAGTGTTCAATAAAGGTCTAAGACGCCAAAACTATGCTTCAATATTCAACCTTTCCAACTGCTTGTAACTTACTGGTCCCTAGACAACCATCTAGGATGCCTAATTCTACAATTATCACTTCACTGAGTGTACATTTGTGACAACTGTTTATGAGTGATTAACAAGCTAACACTGCCTTCTTTAGCTGAGACAGAAACTCATGTAGGATAGTTGGCCCATCAAGTAATAATGATTCAAAAGATGTAATGCCAGGATCAACTGTTTGGGTAGTTTTTGGAAGGCAACCCACTTAGGTAAGCATTAGAAGGACTTTTTGGAAGAAAAAAAATGGTCCACAGCAAACAACACCTATTGTGTGCTTCCATGTGATCCTTTGATAGCAGAGCTTAAAGTGAATCTATCAAGTGATTTATCCTTCCCTATCTGACAGCAGGACATGATCAAGAAAGAGAAGCTGAGCTCAGTGATATAAAGCTTTTTGTGTAAAATTCTGACTGGACTCCTAGAAGAGACTGAGAGTCCTAGTTACCCTGCCCACACCTAGAGATTGACAGCTTTCCATGTAACAGTATGTGTACAAAGAAGATGATCAATCACTAGGCGTGGGAGGGGTAAGCAGGGCTCCCACTGTCTTTCTTAGGGTCCTGTCAGGATTAACGGTGCTATTTACACTAAGAGTCCTGCTCCAAATCATAGCAACATACATATAACAGTGCTTAGCTTCCCTTCCTCTATTATAAGTTGTTGTTAAATAGGGTAGCAAATATCACCTGACACGATCACTTTAAATTTAAAAACATGTACAGTACATAGTTGCCATATGAGACATATCTTTTTTTATGCTATTAAATAAAGCCTTGAATAACAACTGTTTCATGCAGTTAACAGTATGCAAAATATCTACAGTTTTGATAGAAAATCCCTGGGTGAGGCAGGAGGACATGATAACAGCAATACATACTTAGTACAAAACAGTACTTACCTTTGGACATTTCCTTCAAGTAGCTTTAATTTCTCTTCATCCTCCTCACATTGTCTCTTTCTAGCCTCTTCCTCTTCCACTGAGCCAGCCGGTGCTCCTTGCATTAGCCATTTCTCTCTGAGTGATTTAGACTGTAAAATAGACAGCAGGTCAGATATTAAATACAGTGGTACCTTGGTTTAAGAGTAACTTGCATTGAGAGCGCTTTGCAAGAAGATCTTACAGTCTTTCAAAATTGTGACTTGGTTTAAGAGCATTGCTTTGGTTTAAGAGCTCCCTGTTCTGGGTGCTCCCTGCAGTCTCTCTCAGCACTTGTGTTTCCTATCCTCTCCATTCCTGCTATAATGTGCCTGCACTCACACTCACCTATACACACAGCTGTATAGAAAAGTTTCTATCATCGTTCTCCTGCACAGGTCTGATTCTCACTTCCTGATTGGTCCATGCTAAACACACACCCCCTTCCCCATTGCTGCCATGTGACCACACAGACCTCTGACAGCAGCCCTGCTTCTGTATTCTAGCCTGTTGTACTACGTTTCTGCATTATGGGCATCTGCAGCTCCATCCTGTATCTACAAACTGCTGCTGTGGTTTTTCAGGATTATGCCCTTACTATACGTTATACTCCACATGCTGATTGCTATACTGTACAGTAACTTATAATATCACATATTCAGCTGTTTGTAAATGTTTGTTTCATTTGTTTGACATGTTATTTTTGGGGTGTGGAACCAATTATCTGCATTTCAATGATTTCTTATTGGAAAATTTGCTTTGGTTTAAGAGTGATCCTGGAATGAATTATAATCGTAATCCAAGGCACCACTATATTTTAAAGGTGAATTACATGTGTCCATATACAGCAGTTTATCTGCTCTTTGCAAAGTTCTGCTTTAAACAGCTCTATCCAATCAAAACATGTTTAACAGAAGAAACACGCTATATACCTCCTTAGCTGGGAAACTGAAAATCTTTACAGCTTGCAGCCAGGGATCTCTGTCCACAAACACCAGCAAGACAAACACAACCGGGGATCTATCATAACCCAAACTAATAGTGTGTTTACACAGAGAGATTTATCTGACAACTTTTTGCAGCCAAAGCCAGGAATGGATTAAAGAAGAGGAGAATTCCCAGTCTGTTCCTGGCTTTAGCTTCAAAAATCTGTCAGATAAATCAGTCTGGGTAAAGGCGCCATTAGGCTCTTGATTCAAGATCTACTCACAGTTTTAGGAGGGCTATAATCTTGACAAATAGCTGTCTCGCTACAACTGCTCACTTCCAGGAATGGCACTGTCCTTTACCCACAATGTTTCACAATGGTAGTCTCATACTTGCCCCCAGTGGCCTTCTGACCAGATGCTCTCTCTGTAGGAATCATGTGTCAACTTTAAAATACAAGGTCCACTCAGCAAATCTTTTTTAAGGCCAGACATGTCTAGCAGCTCACCACGCTTCACTCTCAGTCTTTGAGGGCCCAGCACCACTCATGCCTCCCACTGTCTCTGCTGTTCCAAAAGGCTTTCTTCTAAAGCCACGTGTTAGGGCTCTACTATTTCATGTTAAACACATAACACAGTTCTGGTTCTGTGAGAATGGGGGTCTCCCAACAAACAACCACATAAGCCACAAATAGCAATCCGCTGCTACCTACAGGGCTCCCCATATTAGCTCCTGCTACCTTCCATTCAGCAGCATGGCACAGGAGGCTGAAATTCCCCAGATGCCTAGCCCACCGAAACAACATTTACAATATATACACAACATAAAAGCAATACAATTGCATTAAACATATGCACTAGGTACAGGTTACACCAAAGCAGTGTCTTTACAACAATTATTCTGCATAACAATGCCATATGCACCATTATAAGAAACAGATCATGCTTCCCCTATCAATACGTACAGTAATATGTCATCATCTCCATACACACTAACAGTAAATATTATTCTGTTTCTTAAATGCTTAACATTTGTGACAACTATTTAGGCATTTTTTTTGTTTACTGTCTTAATTACAGCCCTTTAAGCTTTACAATAGGAGTGAATGTAAGTTACCATGACAACAGAGCACAGGAATTCAGCATAGACTGTTAACCTTTTACTGTTTGGAAAGGAAATACTCTAATTTATATGGTATCAATATGTATTAGCTTCATGAATTAAAAAAATATGCTAACATTTAATTCAACACTATCCCCCAAATTATTTCAGTTTATAAAATTTTCCTATGAGAGTGATGCTCTAATAAAGAAACTAAAACTTATTCTTCAACCAACTATTGACATTGTTTATTACTTTTTATTTGTTTATTTTTATTATTTTTTATTGACACATTTTGTATGCAGTAAGACTTAAAGAACAACTCTGGGCAAAATGTATTTTTTAATATGGTTTTACATAAGGAAAGTTAAACAAATTTCTAATATACACTAATTATGGGAAATGCACATAAAGTGCTATTTTCTTCTATTTAGTAGATCAGGCAGGCCTCAATTCTTCTAAAAAACCGTGACGTCACGAATCAGTTGTAATCCCTATAAAAAGTCCAGCAGGGGCGCAGAGTATGGAGAAATTACATTGTAAGAATAACTATATCACAAGTGCCAACAACCCCATTCACGGCACATAGGACGGGGCTGCTGGCACTTGTGGTGCAGCGGCCCCTGCCCTCCAAGGGCTCGGGGGGCACCCAAGGGAAGGGCCTGTGATAGGATGAGCTATGGGGTCCTTTGGGGGGTGGTTCACTGGTCTGGGGTCTGCTGTCATGGGGGGAGGGCAGGGGAAGCCACACTACAAGTGCCAGCAGCCCTTAGAAAAGTGACCCCCCCCCAAGGACCCAATAGCTCACCTGATCAAATGCCCTTCCCTTGGGTGTTCCCCGAGCCACACTGAGAGGAGGTGCATCACCTCTTGTGATTCGGCATTTCCCGCTCTTTCTCTTTTCCCGCTGCTGTACGTGATAGGAGAGAGACAGCGGGGAGATGCCGCATCACAGATGGTGATGCACCTCCTCTCGGTGCGGCTCAGGGGGGCACCCAAGGGAAGGGCGTGTGTTGGGGTGAGTTATGGGGTCCTTGGGGGGGGTCGCTAGTCTGGGGTCTGCTTTCGTGGGGGGAGGGTGGGGGCAGCCGCACTACAAGTGACAGCAGCCCCGTCATATGTGCCATGGATGGGGCTGCTGGAACTTGTGATGGGGTAGTTTGGGGGTATTTAGGGGGTGAGGGTGTTCACTGGGGCTGCTGGCACCGGGGAGGCAGCTGAAGGGGGGCAGCCGCACCACAAGTGCCAGCAGCCCCATCCTATGTGCCATGAATGGAGCTGCTGGCACTTGTGATATAGTTATTCTTACAATGTCATTTCTCATACACTGCGCCCCCTGCTGGACACTTCATAGGAATTGCAACTGTTTCGTGATGTCACAGTTTTTTAAGAGAATTGAAGCCTGCCTGATCTACTAAATTGAGGGAAATAGCACTGTTCGATACTGTTTGAAAGTTTGCGCTAGTGTACTTCCATATAATAATGAGGAGAGCTTCTGCATTTCTGCTTTGAAAAGACACTCCAGGAAATTCTTATTATTTTTTTCTATAGTGCAGCATAGGCTATTGTTAAATAAAAAATTAAAGGGGGAGATTTATCAAACATGGTGTAAAGTGAAACTGGCTCAGTTGCCCCTAGCAACCAATCAGATCCCACCTTTCATTTTCCAAAGAGTCTGTGAGGAATGAAAGGTGGAATCTGATTGGTTGCTAGGGGCAACTGAGCCAGTTTCACTTTACACCATATTTGATAAATCTCCCCCAAAGTATTTGGGTTAAGCCTTAACCTATTTTAATTGATGTGGCATGCATAGTCTGCCATCTTGATTCCTAATTCCCCTCTTATATGGCTCTCCTCTGATATGGCACCTTACATTGTACGTTTTAAAGTGGCAGAGTAGACCAGGTCTCATCAATCTGTCCTAGCGCTGCTTTAAAGCCCCTATAACACAGCCCAACCTTCACAGCAAGTGAGAACCGACCTGTCAGATCACGGCTCGCTTGCCCCTCGTTCCCCCTGACCGCACTATTACATGCGCTGACAGCAAGCGGGTAAGAGCAGGGGGGGAGCAGAGAGCTGCATGGGGTGGGCAGTGTTCTGCCTGGGCAATTTTTAGATCATCCGGTGAGCCCATAGAAGATAGAGGCGGTCTGCTGCTGCTCCTATTACACATGTTGAAAGACATTGAAGGAAAATATTCAGCTAACATCGTGCATGTCAGCTGATCGTTGCCTTTTATTACACAAAGCGATTGTCGGCTTTAATGGCCGATGATTGACCAAATACGGCCAATAATCGCTTCCTGTAATAGGGCCTTTAGTCCTGTAAGTGCAGCAAGTGATAGATTAGTGGCACAGATCTACTGTTCGTTGACTCACATGAGAAAGTGTCGTATAAGATATAGGTTCAGCCTATGTTTTTGGTTTCCCCCTGTCAGCTCTTACAAGCAGAAGAGCAGATGTCAGGTTGCATCACAACCTGCACACAGTAGATTCAGAGTGTGAGTCAGATGAGCTTTATATCTCTGGAGCTAATCATTGAATGACCATATTTGTTATATCATTGCAACCCTGCATGTTGCAATAGAGGATCAACAAGGAAAATGGAGCTGGGTGGGGTCTGAGCTGTCAGTAAGGATTTGATTGGTGATGATGTAATCATGTAGTTTACAGAAAATCAGCCTCACATGACACAATGACCTCATGTCTACACAGTAGAGCAAGTAATATAGTGGTTGCCAGACGGGTTCACAGGGTTAAAAGTGTATAGACAAAAACAAATTACACTATACGTCAATTAGTTGAGTCGAGGGTGTGGGAGAGAGGAGGCGTGCATGCTGTTGCTCAGCATGACTTCTGTCACACTTCAGCTTCCAAGAAAAAAAATCATTTTTATAACTGTGCAAATGGCAATAAGCAAAGAAAAAGGTTTCATTTGTTTTATCTCCTATCACCTATCTGCAGCTCTGTACCTGGTATGGGCCTCATAGTTTCCCTTTAAAGGGGTTATCCAGCGCTACAAAAACATGGCCAATTTTGCCCACTCTTGTCTCCAGGTCAGGTGTGGTTTGCAAATAAGCTCCATTTACTTCAATGGAACTGAGTTTCAAAGCCCACCCATTCTGAAGACAAGAGCGGGGCAAAAGTGGCCATGTTTTTGTAGCACTGGATAACCCCTCACTACTAAAACTAAGCTGCTCTGTCTGTGATGGTGAGGAAATGTAAAGTGATCTCCACAGCATTACTATGAAAGATGACATCAGTAGATAGAGATTTCCAAAGTTTAAGCTCACAAGAGGTCACAGAGTATGCCCAGTAACGTTTCTCATTTGTGTCAATGGGACAGGTGCTGTCCACTGTTGTCTATATCCAAGGGCCACGCACCCTTCTTCAAGCGAGTAAGGAGGCGTGGTCCTTAAAATGTTTAAAGTGCCTCGAACGCCAGCTCAGCCTCTGGGATGCCTAAAGCATTTCACTAAATGTTGTTAAAAACAGCTCTGGCAAGATGGCTGCCCCCATAATAATAATGCACAAAAATTACAACCAGAAAATAGCAAATTAGAAAAAAAAAACCATGTTTCAGTATCTGGCTCGAATCAGTGAAAAAAAAAAATATAGGAAAAAAAATGTATGCTCTCTTAAGGCACTCTAGGCTAGTGGATTATGAGGATGAACCTTTTTACAATCATAGCCCCACCCTGGACACTGTCTTTTCTTTCAGGTATCTATTATAATAAACACCCCTACATTGGCAAATATCCATATTTTGCAGTTAATGCAAAGCTGAAGGTCTATACATAACAGCTTCCCACTCCACCTATCATCACTCATTATAAACAGAGGTGTTTAACCCACCCTTGCTTCTACATTACATATAACATCATTGTCTGTGTGACATGCTAAGGGCAGTTTACAGGCCCTCATGGAAATAAAAGCATATTTTTAAGGGTCCCTAAAGAACTATAGCATACTATTAGGTTTAAAAAAAAAAAAAAAAACACCCCAAAACATGTTCAGGCCATAAAAAGTTACTGCTATATATGTAGCTAAATAATGCCCTGAAACTGATATTGCTCATATAAGCATACCCCACACGTTACTACAATCAATGCAGTGTGTGAATACAGATATCATCTGTCATGTTTGTTTTCTATGTATAGGAGATGCCATCTGAACAGTATTGATTTTGATACCAAATTGATACCCCATACATATGACAGTATTCTCATTCTAGCCTTCACTTTGTAATCTTCCTGAATAAGGCAGAAGCTTCCTTTCCTCCATTGTCAGTGCTGTGTATAACGCTGCATTCGGAGACACATTTGTACCATGTATAACATGGATGATGTGAGGAAGTGCCTCTTTTCTGCTGTCAGCTCTTACCTTTAGGTGCTGCAGTTGGAGAATTTGGTCTTCAAGCTGTTGTCTTTTGTCCTCAATTGCAGCCTGGCGTTTTCTTTTTTCCTTTGCAAGAGAAGGAAAGAAAACACAGAGATGAGAAAATGTACAGCTCTGGATGATGCCTTTCAAGCAGCTGTTAGCATGTGCTGTTCCCTGAGTGCTGGGGAATAGAACATGTAATGAAGAAGACTAACTGCTATACACTGACATAGAAAGGAAGCCACCAGCTCCCTCTCATTGATAGCTGCTACACTCCCAATTTAAAGGGACATTCATATTTTATGTCACAGGCACTAATAATAGACTTTCCTGTCATTCTGATAGAAACATTGCCTTGTTCATATGAACACCTCGATTATTTTGACCCTGCATGTTATATTGTGCTTGAATTCCTTAGACAGTCTGTGCTTATATTCTGATACATGGGATTAACCACACAACCACAATGATAAAATTAAAAGGGTAGCAACAAATGTCTGCACATCAATAATGCATGAAATTATAACATCAACAAGAAATAAATGTATAAAGCAAATCTTATATTTACAGTGGTAATCAATGGTTTGGGTGTGACAGCCAACATGCACAAGCCATGAATAACAATTTATAATATTCCACAATATGGTTGCTTAATGCTGCGTTTACACGGAGCGATAATTCCCCCGATTAACGATTTTGAAGTAACGATTTTTTTTATATAACGATCAGCGTTTAGACGGAACGATATATCGTATGGAAAATTAGTTTTGCCATCGTTTTGTGATCGCTTAAGCCTATCTCGCACATAGGAAAAATCGGTGAATGACTGTTTACACGGAACGATCTGCAAATTTTAGAACATGTTGTAAGATCAAAATGAACGATTTCTCGCTCGTCGTTCGATCGTTCGCTGCGTTTACACGAATGATTATCGTCTGAATTCGATCATTGTCGTGCAAATTCGCACGATAATCGTTCCGTGTAAACGCAGCATTACATGTACCAATATCAGTACTCTCCTCCAATTAGGTGCAGGTTTTCAGGATTTTAAATCAATCCCAGGTCACCCAAAAGTGAATTTCTGCAGTAAAGGTTGCTGATCACGTCATAAACTCTTTAAAGGGTTTTGTGTGGCTTTAAACGATGGCCAGATAGATATCTGTTGCTTTAAGCTGAACTAAATCTTTATCTGCCCCTCCCCTTTAATCACCTGACTGTCCAGCGGTTAACAATAAACTGACATTATAACTGATAGGCATATTCTGGAAAACTGAGCCAAAGAATTAGAATATAGTATTTGACTGTAACAATAATAAGGTGTTCATAATATGGGGTTCAGTCCGACTGATCTGTGCCCCAATAAAAATATCAATAAACATATTCAAAGGTATCGATGCAAAAGGGACATCAATACCTTTGAATATTTTATTGATATTTTTATTGATATAGACACTGTGGGACAATTATCCGCATCATTAACGCATCGTGGGAACAATATACTTACCATCTGGGCCCAGTACAGATGTGTTTTATCAAATAATTCAAACTTTACATGAATCTTTTAATTAGATTGTACTGACTATTTCATAGAATTTTATTGTGTCACAATTTTTATTCTGTCTATGGTGTTATTATATATAATTATAGATTATATTAAAATCCTATAAATCCATTTAGGTAAAATACCTTAGAGGATTGGTCACTTTTCTTTTACTACAATCTTTATACAACTTTCCCCTTGGTACAGGGCCAACCATTGACCTCGGGTCTATTACAGTATACAGAGCTCCACCACTTGTTATTTTATTTTATATTGGCAGGCTGTAAGAGCAGATTACTGATGGCAGTATAAGGGCCCTATTCCACAGTAACGATAATCGGCCGGATCGGCCCCATTTGGCCCGATTCGGCCGATTATCGTTCGGTGAAATAGAGAGAACGATCAGCCGATGATCGTGTCATCGGCTGATTGCTCATTTAGGGCCAGACCTAAAATCATCGTTCCCCCACCGCGCATCGCTGCGGTTGAATAGCGGTGCGCGGCTGGCGACTGACGATTTGACAGCAGCAGCATCATCATCATTCATTACCTGTCCAGGCTTCTCTGCTCTGTCTTCATCCCAGGGTCCCGCGCTCTCTACCTTCTGAATAGCCGGTCAGCTGACGGAGCGCTCAGCCAATCACAGGCCGGGACCGCCGCGGCCTGTGATTGGCTGAGTGTGGCCAGTCAGCTGACCGGCCATTCAGAAGATAGAGTGCGCGGGACCCTGGGATGAAGACAGCGTGGAGAAGAAGCCTGGACAGGTAATGAATGATGCTGCAAGGGCTGCAAGGACATCGGTAACGATGTCCTTGCAGCCCTCGCTCAACGATCATCGGGCCGTGGAATAGGCCCAGTAAACGAGCGGCGATCTAGCAGATCGCCGCTCGTTTACATCGTTGATCGGGCCATCCTCGGCCCGTGGAATAGGACCCTAAGGGCCTGTTAATTATCACAGGCTGCCATGACAACCAATCCCCTTAGCCACAAAAAACATCCATATTTTGCAAATGCAGGTCATAAATAATGAGCATATTCGTTATCTGGTTATTGGTTATTCTATTCTATTGACTTGAATAGAGTACATTATTACGTAACACGTAACATCAGCTCAATTAATAGACAGAACGACTAGCCGTATGGAGCAGTATGTGTCCTTTCTCTTCTTCACTTCATGCAGTATGGACCCGGTCACTCGGTAGTGGGGGGATGGGGAACGAGCACCCCAGCTTTACTGCTGGTTCACTGATAACCCCTGACCTCTGCAGGAGCTCTGCACATTTTCCTACTTGATTGAGGCAGAACAGAGGTCAGGGGTTATCAGTGCAGTGAGGCAAAGATCTTTGTCTTCTGCTTATTAACCCTTTGTGTTGCAACATGTAAGTAAACACTGGGTCACTTACACACAGTACATAAGGCCACATTTACACACCCGTAGTGCAGTCCATGGACGCGGACCGCACTACCGAATGTGCATTCGTAGTGCTCCGTGCTTTACGAAGCACTACGTTCACACATCATTACCCCAGCGATCCACATTACAACATGTCCATTTATTTTTTGCGGCACGGATCACGGCCCCGTATACACATAGGGACGTGTGAACGGGGCCATTGGATAACATTGGTTTCATGTTCTGTCCGCAATTGTGGACAGAACAAGGATGTGTGAATTAGGCCTAAGGGCTTAAGCTTAATACAGGAGGCTCTTATCTTCTGTGTGCATCCCCGGCCCCCTCCCCCATAGGCCCTATAGCAGCTGCCTACCCTGCCTCTATGGTAGCTACGCCACTGATCTCATACGCATGAAGAAGAATCAAACAATCTGACTCGGTTTCAGGTCAAAGTGGATCTTGTTTATTCAAAGATGGCAGCCAGTTTATATATTCTGGGGGCGGATGTTCTTGTACTAAGGCTCATGTCAGTACTTTATTGGCTGAAGTATGAAAAGAGTTACCTACATAGCTCTAGTGTTTAGAACCGTAGCGTTCATGAATGTAAACATCTCTACATGTTTAGAAGGTCAATGCCATATTGTAATGGCTTCACAAAATATCTAAAATATAATCATGAGATCCCTGCACTCCCAATTGGTTCCTGTATTCCTGTGTGTTCCCATCCCCCGTGTTTGTACCACCTACCCCTTCCTGCACCAAGTTACCTGCATTGTGTGTCCTTTGTCCATATATTTGCCTGTACTGTCTGTTTGGCAACTTAGGTGGTTACCACCTTTGCCATCTGTTCTGCCTGGACCAGCTACCATGTGGTGTTCCATTTGTTTCAAGAGGTAGCCACCAGGCATGTCCTCCCAAAAAAAACTATCTCCACCATTATGAGTATCTTGTGAAGAATAGAGGATACGCTTAGACAACACTCTTAGGGACAGACATTCATGTGGCGTAGTGGACTTCTGTCCGCTGATCCTGACATGAGGTACACATCAGATACGAAGTGAGGGGCAGAACGTCATGCTACAATGGAGCAGCTTACCAACAAAATGAACCAGGGGGCTGCCAAGCATGTCAACCTACTGCATATGGTGCTCTAAAGCAGATGGATGGTGACTGCACCTCTACTAACAAGATTGAAATGGCTGAAAAGGCTTTAATTTTTATAGCAGTATCAGAATCAGACCTCTGCAGATTGGCTGAAAGGATTTCCTTTTCCAATAGGTCACATCTTAAGCTTCATTGAATGGATGGCCATTGGCATGTCAGGCAAGAAACATTACAGAACAAACACTCTACAACCACTGCTGGAATCACACAACCTAATGTTAGATATAAAGGTTAGATTTATTTAATCCCTCCATTTAAACTTCTGAAGTTTTGCTTGATATGTATGAAGTTCCATAAGGAGGCATAACAACTAAGTTTTGCAATGAAAAAGGAAAGAAGACGTGCAGCTACCATACCTATGTCTTCAGCCAAAACCAACACTAAATTAGCTTTACTTTACATCCCATCAGTAGGCCTGGCATGTTGCCTTCTATTCCTTCATGAAATAAGGCCAAAGATTTTGCTAGATGTTGTTAAAGTTTCCTAAGACTATTAACCAAATGGTTTGTAGTAAATTATGCATTTATTTCAATCCTGGAAAGAAGAATTCATTTTTAATTATATAATTCAAAACAGGCTTTGCGCACGTAGCAACGAGCATGGCATCACAACTCATCCGTACTGCCCCATGCCAGTTTCCATAGGCACTTGTCTGGTACTAACACAATATAAAGGGTACAAATTTCAATTTCTACAGATAACTAAATTATGAGCTGAACATATATAATGACCATGTCACGGCCGCGGCGGCGGCCCGTGCTCCGGACCGCCACGACCTCTCCATGCAGCTGCCGGGGTCCATGTACAGGGACCCGGTGCTGCTACTAGTTCGGCCCCCGGGGGGGCGCCTTACCTCGCCCCGCTCCTGTCACCCGCTGTGCCGGCCGGCGCGCGCGTCCCCGCCTCCTAGGACGCGCGCGCGCCGGCTGTCTCAGATTTGAAGGGCCAGTCCGCCCCTTATTGGAAGTTGCACTAATCACTTCCTATAAATTCCAGCCCTGCCCCACTACAGGTGTTGGAGCCTCTACATGCTTTCCATAGCGTTTGGCCCAGCTCCCTGTTGTTCCTGATTCCTGTCCGCTACCTGGTCCCTAGTCCTTGTTCCTGATTCCTGTCCGCTACCTGGTCCCTAGTCCTCGTTCCTGGTTCCTTCTCCTCTGTTACACTATAGCTCCTGTGTTCAGCCTGTCACCTGCGGTTACGCCTACAGACCTCTGCCAGCACCATCTCCTGCCTACTGCTCCTGCCACGCCTCGCCTGCCGTCACTAGCAACCAAGCCAGGGGTAGCGACCTGGGGGTCGCCTGCCGCAGCAAGTCCATCCCGCCTTGCGGCGGGCTCTGGAGAAAACCAGCGGCCCCTTAGACTCCGCTCCCTGGTGAGGTTAGTGCCATCGCTAGTGATGGTCCAGTGGATCCACTACTCCAGGCGTTACAGTAGGCTCCAACCATGGATCCCGGCGAGGTGCCTGATATACGTGAAGTAGCCCGAGTGGTCGCCCTACAGGCTCAACAGATCCAGCAACAGTCACAGCTGATCCAACAACTGACTGCAGCCGTACAGCAGCATACCACAGCTCAGCAGTCATCACCTCCTGCAGCCTCTTCAAAACTACGACTGACTCTCCCAAGTAAATATGGAGGTGACCCCAAGTTGTGCAGAGGATTCCTGACCCAATACACTATGCATATTGAATCTAAGCAGTCAGTTTGCCACCGAGCGCTCTAAAGTGGCTTTCATCATCAGCCTATTGGAAGGTAGAGCTCTGGCTTGGGCCACACCACTGTGGGACCGTAATGACCTTGTTGCTGCTAATCTCCGAACCTTCCTGGCCGAGTTTCGCTCCGTCTTTGAGGAACCTGCCCGTGCCTCTTCAGCTGAGACTGCTCTTCTCAACCTCTCTCAAGGGAGCTCCTCTGTTGGTGACTACGCCATCCAGTTCCGCACCCTGGCGGCAGAATTAGACTGGAATGAGGCCGCTCTAATAGCCACCTTCAAGAAGGGCCTGTCCAGTCGGGTGAGAGACGTGCTTTCCGCCCGAGACCTACCTACCTCCCTGAACAAACTCATCCTACTGGCTTCCAGGGTCGATACTCGTTTTTCTGAGAGAGAGGAAGAGGTCTGGCATGAACGGCGACTAAGCCTGTCCCGTCGCCATCACCAGCTGGCGCCGGTCTTCCAGAATCCTGACGTTCCGGTGTCCCAGTCAACTCCTGAGATTCCTATGCAGGTGCAACGGGCTCACCTGACGCCTTGATGAAAGAATTTGTCGTCTGGAGCTGAATCTCTGCCTCTACTGCGGTGGTTCGGATCACTTTCGGCTGAGATGTCCCCAACGTCCTCAAGCGTCCGGGAAACGCCAGCACCTAGGTCCGGTGGGAGAGGTCTCCCTAAGTGTGAATACCACCTCTCCAAGGTTGTCTGTGCCAGTCTCCATCCAGACACCCTCAGGACAAACTCACCAGACTACTGCCTTTCTCGATTCTGGGTCAGCAGGCAGTTTTATTGCAGCTACATTGGTCCAAAGATGGCGGCTACCCGTGACCCAACTAGCCAGACCCCTGACTATCTCCTCGGTCACGGGCGAGATTCTTACCGACCATGTGCATTATCAGACCGCACCTCTAATCCTCCAGGTGGGCACTTCACATCAGGAAAAAATCTCCTTCTATGTCCTGCCCCATTCTTCTTCCACCGTCCTCCTGGGACTCCCTTGGCTGCGATTACATGCCCCTAAGCTGGGCTGGAGAACCGGGGAGATTCTTAGTTGGGGCCAGGACTGTTCCAACCAGTGTCTGAGGTCACCTCAGCCCAAGTACTCTATGTTGTCACCCGACCCCGCCAAGCCTCTATCCGGCCTACCGGCGGAATACCAAGACTTGCCTGATGCCTTCTCTGCCACGGAGGCGGACTCTCTACCACCTCATCGGGCGTACGATTATCCCATAGACCTCCTTCCTGGAACTTCTCCTCCACAAGGTCGGGTGTACCCTCTTTCCGTACCCGAGACTGAGGCCATGTCCTCTTACATCCGGGAGAACTTACAGAAGTGTTTCATCCGCAAATCCACATCCCCTCGCCACATAGGGATGGACTTCATTACTGAGTTGCCTCCATCTGCCTTACCTCGCCCCGCTCCTGTCACCCGCTGTGCCGGCCGGCGCGTGCGTCCCCGCCTCCTAGGACGCGTGCGCGCCGGCTGTCTCAGATTTAAAGGGCCAGTCCGCCCCTTATTGGAAGGTGCACTAATCACTTCCTATAAATTCCAGCCCTGCCCCACTACAGGTGTTGGAGCCTCTACATGCTTTCCATAGCATTTGGCCCAGCTCCCTGTTGTTCCTGATTCCTGTCCGCTACCTGGTCCCTAGTCCTTGTTCCTGATTCCTGTCCGCTACCTGGTCCCTAGTCCTCGTTCCTGGTTCCTGCTCCTCTGTTACACTATAGCTCCTGTGTTCTGCCTGTCACCTGCGGTTACGCCTACAGACCTCTGCCAGCACCATCTCCTGCCTACTGCTCCTGCCACGCCTCGCCTGCCGTCACTAGCAACCAAGCCAGGGGTAGCGACCTGGGGGTCGCCTGCCGCAGCAAGTCCATCCCGCCTTGCGGCGGGCTCTGGTGAGAACCAGCGGCCCCTTAGACTCCGCTCCCTGGTGAGGTTAGTGCCATCGCTAGTGATGGTCCAGTGGATCCACTACTCCAGGCGTTACAGACCATTACCAAATTCCAAAATGCAATGGTTGGTTGAACTCACTTGCTTTATTAGTGGTCAACTGAGTTTGTCGAAGTTTCCCCATTGATAAATATTGGTGGTAGGAGTAAAGGTCATGTAGAGCTCTATGACTTAAAGTGTACCTGTGATTATAGCTTTCAAAATCTGAACCAAAAGGAGATGTGATATAAAGCAAGTTTGCAATTTACATTCATTTTTTTTTAGTTATCATGGGAAACACTGCACTTCCTGCTTTCTGATTTTTTTTTTTCTCAAAAAACAGCAAAAAAACTGTCAGAAAACAGGAAGTCATGTGTATCCCAGGCCATATGAGCACTCACAGAGAGAAGGTAGTCATGTGATTGATGGACGCATTCAGCCGGTACACTCTGTACTGTGTAGACTTCATGTTTTTAGTCTGTTTTTTTCTACCAGAAAATCTGCCTTCAGGAGACTGGACCTGGATTTCTGGTAAGTTCAGCTTTGTTTTACAGCATGATAACAACAACAAAAAAATGATTGTATATTGCAAACTTGCTTTACTTCACATCTACTGTTGATTTTGAAATATATAACGACAGTGACACTTTAAAAAGTCCCCTGTCAACTAGAAGTGCTGGTATTAAGAAACTGAATTGTGTAGAAACAGCATGGCACAGGGCTGCCAAGTGCTGTCCATCTGTAGCAGTCTGGAGTGAGGGGATCTCAGGGAGGATAGAGGTTATGATCAATGTATGAAGATGTATCCTGTCACAGGCCGAGTAGTAATAACTCTCTCCCTCTTTCTGAGATAAATACTGCCACAAAGGTCTGAAGTGAGGGGATCTTAGGGAGGATAGAGGTTATGATGAATATATGAAGATGTATCCTGTCACAGGCCGAGTAGTAATAACTCTCTCCCTCTTCCTGAGATAAATACTGCCAGAAAGGTCTGAAGTGAGGGGATCTTAGGGAGGATAGAGGTTATGATGAATATATGAAGATGTATCCTGTCACAGGTCGAGTAGTAATAACTCTCTCCCTCTTCCTGAGATAAATACTGCCACAAAGGTTAACCCCTGGCGTTGCTAAGGGTGTTCAGAGGGGGGCCGCACAGCGACAAGCCACAATCCCAGATGCTATCTGCAGCCCAGGACCGTGCACCGTTGTGCCCACTAATTAGCCATTTAAATACAGCTGTCAAAGTTGACTGCATTTAAAAGGCTGTTTTTCCCCATCAGTGGTGGTCTAGTGGCGGGACTGCCTCCCCCGCAACGCGATTGCAGAGGAGCTGTCCCTGCACATGAGCCAGCCGTGGGTCTGCGCTGATCCTGGCCTTGGCAATCTATTGCTCTTGGCTGCAGCAGCAGAGAGCAGTAGAACATAGATCTCATTGAGATCTAGATATACTGCATAGATCTCAATGAGAGATCAGTGTAGTAATACTATAAGTCCCCCAGTAAACAAGGGTGTAAACAAAAATAAAAATGTTTTTTCTATTGATAAAAAGCCCCCTCCCCTAATAAAAGTCTGAATCACCCCCCTTTTTCCATTTTATAAATAAAAATAAACAAACAAACATATTTGGTGTCGCCACATGCGTAATCACCTGAACTATTAAATTATCACATTCCTGATCTCGCATGGTAAACGGCGTAAGCGCAAAAACCCACAAAAAAATGCTAAATTGGCATTTTTGGGCATCAAATTCACCACACATACAATTTCACCACACATATAATTTTTTCTGGTTTCACAGCATACTTTATGCAAAAATTAAACCTTTCATGGCAAAGTACAATTAGTGGCGCAAAAAATAAGGGCTCATTTGGGTCTCTAGGTGAAAAAATGCAACTGCTATGGCCTTTTAAGCAGAAGGAGGAAAAACGAAAGCGCAAAAAATGGAAATTTGCTCTGTCTTTAAGGGGTTAAAAAGAGGGACTACACCTATGTGTTTGGTGATGATGGTACCTGTGTTCCCCCTGGGGCTTCTCTATTACTGCTGCCTGAGGGGTTAATGGGGAAGCCCTTGATGGTTATGAGGTACAGAGAAAATCAGACAACATGGAGTAGAGACAGTGAGTTACAACAGTGACTTTTACTTGCATAAGAAGTATATAACTTGAACAGTTTCTTTGTGCTCAATATTTCTCATTATGGCCGACTGCCAGAGATGGGTCACTGATGTTACAATGGAAATTGTTGGTGTATGTGGAGTCGCCCTTTTGTGAATTGGATAGGTAGTGAACCACAACCCAGTGGAATGGGAGTCCTTTAAGGGTATCTGGGCAAGGCACGTTTCGGTTCCCAGAAATGACTAAGGGTATGTCAAAAAGTTGCGCCTCAGTGTGATTACCTTGATGACTTAGGGCTATTTTACACAGAGTAAAACTGGCGGAATTCCGCCGCTGAATCCCACCAGCCTCTGTATCATACCTGCAGACTATGGGAGGCTCGCACCCCTCTCTGCTCGAAAGTCCCATAGACTGCCAGTATGACACAGAGACCAACGGGAATTTCACCAGTTGTACTCTGTGTGAACTGGCCCTAAGTAGATCAGGCTTGCTCTCTTGGTAAGTTCAACTGTAAAATAACAACTTCCATATGTCGCACTATCTTCTTAGGTTGTGGTGCTGACTCCAATAAATCTCCTAACATGCTTTAGTCCCCTCAGTGGATGTTGCTCCTGCTACAGCTACACTCAACTACTCAGGAAATTCCTATGCCAACTGCCTCTTAAGGCGAGCTCATTATTATAGCTCCACACCCTTTCTGGACCTTTCTCCTAGCTAGTGTAGTACACTAAGGAAGCAAATGGTGTTGCTATGGTAACTCCCTGAGGGTGCTGTGTGTGTGTGAATAATAAAGATGACCTATCTCCAGCATGGCTCTTCTCTATAATACAATTAAAAAAATACATTAATAAATCTATGTCGATATAATATAGGGTCCATTCTCTGCCCTACCCTAGGGAAACCCAAGTTTTGTACACTACACATCATCTGTCAAGCAGCTGCACACAAGTCTAACATCACTGTGCAAAATGCCAAGTACCGTATTTGCTTGAGTGGTTTATTTCATATAGCCAGTGGATTCTGAGCAACAGAAACATATGTTCTTCCGAGTGATGGGTCCAGTTTAACTCTCTAGTATTCCATGTCCAAATATGGATTTGGTGGATACCTAGAAAGCAATCTCTAATGGAATGCATAATGCCTACTGTATAATTTAGTACTGGGATAATAGCATTGAGCTGCCTTTCAGGGTGGGCCCCTTATTTCCAGTGAAGGGTAATGTTAACTCTATAATATACAGAGGCATTTTAGACAAATCTTTTTATTCCAATCTTATGGCAACAGTTTGGGAAAGGCCCTTTCCTGTTTCGATATGACTGTGCTCCTAGTTATAGCTAGATGGAACAGACAAGTGGTGATAGGTCCTTGGCTGCAGGGATCTGTCACCACTGTTGACATGACTTAAATATAAACCGTCACCATGTGGCGACAATTTAGCTCACCTGCCTAATTCAACTGGATGTATGTGGGCTTGTGCTAACGTGAAGCAACCCCAGACGTACATGCACATTAAGGGTAGCTTTACACAGGACGGATCGCTGTGGAAATCTCTCTACGAGTTTTGCAGCGAGATCCGTTACGATCCAAGGTCCTGGCAGTTCCTTGTGAAAACATACTTTCAGACCGCTGCGAGTACGTGAATCACACGCCCCCTTAACCCCTTAACAGGCTGCCGGCGTATACATTGCCTGTCTTCAATCCGAGTTGCTGAACACACAGGGTACCAGCTTCCTGCACAAGCTCCAGGGAGAGCAGGAAGCCGAGACCCTGTGCAGCAAGCCAGATTGAAGACAGGTAATGTATACGCCGACAGCCTGTTAAGGGGTAAAGGGGGTGGGTGATTTACGTACTCGCTGTGGTCTGAAAGATCTGCTGTGAGTATGTATTCACAAGAAACTGCAAGGACCTTGGATCATAGCGTATCTCTCTGCAAAACTCGCAGCGAGATATTCGCTGCAATCCGTCCTGTGTGAAGCTACCCTAAAGGAGAACTCCTGGCAAAATGTATTTTTTAATATGGTATTACATAAGCGAAGTTAGACAAATTCCTAATGTACACTAATTATGGGAAATGCACATATAGTGCTATTTCCCTCAATTTAGTAGATCAGACAGGCTTCAATTTCTCTTAAAAAAAAAGTAACGTCTCGACTCTTTCCATATACCTGAAGGGTCCAGCAAGGGGCGCATTATATGTAGAAGTATAGAAGTAGAAGTCTATGTAGAAAGTATATGTAGTTGAATCATCCCTGTTCCCCCTTCCCCGTGCTGCCCAGTGCCCATGCATTATCCTCCCCGTGCTGCCCGGTGCCCATGCATCTCCCTCTCTGTGCTGCCCGGTGCCCTTACGCTCATGGGAGCAGTGCAGTGGGGTGAGCGACAGCTTTCGCTACTCTGGACCCAGCCACCATACCTAAATATATTATGCATATATCATTACCTTGTTATTTTAGATATTCACATTAATATCTTATGATTCTTTATGCCATACGCATGGCTAGATCTGGGTTATGCTACATAGTCATGGTCTGATTTTCTATAGTGAGCTACAGTGGTTTGAGGAAGTTCAGAGACTTGACCGAAATGTCGCCAGTAGCCATACAATATTGCTCTTTTATGCATCTTGCTTGCATCAGTCTGGTTGGATTATGTCACACTGAAATTGGAATAAATATTTTCACTTGCATACAACTTTGAGTGCCGTGATTCCTGGCTAAACTGCTGCACTCACTGACTGACTAAGTGGGCAATCCATCAGCCGAGTCGGGTACTATTCCCCGGGTCAAGGTGACGGTGAGTGAGTCTGTGACGCAGTGCTGCAAGGGCACAGGGACAGGTAAATTTCTTTATTATGTTCCACCCTGTCCCTGCCTAAAGCCAATTTTTCATTTTAGCCAGAGTTCCCCTTTAATTAAGACACTGCTATCGCATACCCATTGGTAAGTGTGACTATGGTTACTTTGATAATATGTACAGTGCTATTTGTCTTGGAGAAAAACCTAGTAAGTCAACTTGCAATGAAGTGAAGCATGTGGTATACATGAAGAATGTGTTTAACTTTAGGAAATTACAGGCCTAAGGAAAAGCCACGCTGCATGTAATAGACTAAACAGTGTAAATGTGCTGAACATGGGTGTCTGGCATATAAAACAATGTTACTCCAATAATGTCATTCTTTGAGGAGCAATAAATAACATTAGCACATTTCCCAAAAAGTCACGACTCAAAGAAGATGGTCAAGTACAATACTTTATTCAGGTTACATAGCAATATGCAGACCATTTGTAAATGTTTTAGCTCATTTTTTTTCCTTACAAAAATAGCTCCTTAGGGTATTTGTTTTTATGCTTTAACCCCTTAAGGTCAAAGCCAATTTTCGTTTTTGCGCTTTTGCTTTTTCCATTTTATGTTTAAAGGTCCATAGCGCTTGCATTTTTTTACCTAGAGACTTATATGAGCACTTATTTTTTGCGAAACCAATTGTACTTTGTAATGACAGGCATTATTTTTCCATAAAATATGCTGCGAAACCGGAAAAAAATCATTTGCGCTGTCAAATTGAAAAAAAACGAATTTGTTTTGATTTCGCGGAGTTTTGCATTTACGCCGTTCGCCCTATGGTAAAACTGACTTGTTATGCATGTTCCTCAAGTTGTTACGATTACAATGATATATAACATGTATAACTTTTATATTATGTGATGGCTTGTAAAAAATTCAAACCATTGTTAACAAATATATGTTCCTTAAAATTGCTCCATTCCCAGGCTTATAGCGCTTTTATCCTTTGGTCTATGGGACTGTTTTGATCACTTTTTATAAAAATTTTTCTGGATTTGATGCGACCAAAAATGCACACTTTTGCACTTTGGAATTTTTTTGCGCTGACGCCGTTTACCGTGCGAGATCCGGAATGTGATTAATTAATAGTTCGGGCGATTACGTGCGCGGCGATAATTTATATTTAGAAAATGGGAAAAGGGGGGTGATTTGGACTTTTATTAGGGGAGGGGATTTTTTATTAATAAAAACACATTTTTACTTTTTTTTTTACATAAACTAAAAGCCCCCCTGGGGGACTTGTATATAGACAGCACTGATTTCTCATAGAGATCAATGCCGTGTATATACACAGCAAAGATCATTGTAATCGGTGATAGATTGCTATGGCCTGCTGCAGGCCACAGCAATCTATTGCCGAGCCGGGGTCAGGGGTCATTGTGACGCTGAAGCCCGGGCCTGCCAGAAGAACGGATCTCCCCCCTGCGATCGCATCGCGGGGGGGAGATCCGTCCCACTAGACACCAGGGATGCTGTGTACAAAGCACTTCAATGCAGCTGTCAGGTTTGACAGCTGCATTGAAGTGCTTAATTAGCCGGCGTGGCAACGGGACCCGGCGTGGCAACGGTACCAGGTACGTCATGGGACGCTAAGGGGTTAATCTTTTCCTCTCTGTGTTTAAAAGGTCATAGCGCTTGAATTTTCTTTTTTACCTACAAACCCACATGAGCCCTAATTTTTTGCAATGGTTGTACTTTATAATCACACACTTAGATTTTGCATAAAATATGCTGCGAAACCAGAAAAAAATATTAACATTTTTCCTATTTTGGAAGGTTTTGTGTTTACGCTGTTTGTCCTATGGTAAAACTGACATGTTATCTATGTTCCTCAAGTCAGTACGATAATAATGTAACTTTTATTTTATTTGATGGCTTTTAAAATATTTAAAAAAAACTGAGGAGGAGATTTATCGAAGGGTGTAAAATATAGACTGGTGCAAACTGGCTCCAGCAACCAACCAAGCTCCTCCTTTATTTTACCAGAGATGAAAGCTGAGCTGTGATTGGTTGCTGTGGGCAGTTTACACCAGTCTAAATTTTACACCCTTTGATAAATCTCCCACTAAATGTTACTAAAATTGCTGTATTACCATGCTTTTATCCTTTGGTCTATGGGGCTGTGTGAGGTGGGACTTTTGCTCTTTGGCATTTTTTGGCACTTACGCCGTTTACCATGCGTGATCAGGAAATTGAAAATTTATTAGTTCAGAAAAATACACACGCAGCAATAGCGAATATGTTTATTTATTTATTTTTATTTATAAAATGGGAAAATGGGGGTGATTTAAACTTTTATTAGGGAAGGAAATTTTTTATTAATGAAAAAACTTTTTTTTTATTACAATTTAATTTCACGTCCCTCTGGGGGACTGCTAATTCAACTGCACTGATCTCTCATAGAGATCTATGCAGAACAATACATGTACTGCATAGATCCATTAGATCAGTGATGCATTGCTCTGGGCTGCTGGAGCCAGAGCAATAGATTGCCGAGCCAGAATCAGTGCCATTACAGCACAAAGCCCCAGCCCAGTAACAAGCAGGGATCGCACCTTCACGAGCACAACACACAGGGGTAACTCACCACTAGACCCCCTTGGATTGGGGAAATAGCCATTTATATGCAGCTGTCAGCTTTGACAGCTGCATTTGAATGATTACTTATCCAGTAGCGGCAATACACCACGTTGGCTAATATCAGCTGTCCCCGGCTGCTATCAGCAGCAGAGCCAAGCAGTTCAGAGCGGGATTGTGGCGTGACCCCCCTCTGAAACCCCCTACCCGACCCAGGATGTACGGGTACGCCATGGGTTGTCAAGGGGTCAAGGTTCAGTTCGGATTAACCTTGACTTAACATCAAAGTTCAGTGAACCTCCCACTTGTGAAACGTCATGAAAAGGGTTTAGGAATGCCCACTCAGCCAATGCTGCAGTCACTGACTGGCTGAGCAGGTACTTTCCCCCGGGTACTACTGTACCAGGAAGCTGGAAGAAAACAATGTCTGGTGGCTGACGAGTGATGAGAGCGGAGATGTTGGGCCATGGAGACGGGTAAGCATATATTCTTTATTACGTTCCCCCACCCCCTGCTGCACCTGATTTTTGTTATGCCCAGATTGGGGCCATAATTTACGCCTGTTTGCAGGCATAAACCATGATAGATCAGGCATGGGAGGAGAATTTATCTCCTCCTCGCCTTGCTGTACCCAGCTGCCCGCCCCCATCAGGCGAGCGGGGCCTACGCCATGGAAAAGGTGTCGATTTTTGCACAAACTACTCAGTTTACACATAAATCTGTGACTTTTACATGGTGTATTCCAGGGGCACAGTTGAAAAATCTGCCCCCTAGTATATTTGTATGGTATTTTAAAGAAGTACAGAGGAATTACATTGTTTTAAATCATGCTCGCAGAGCACAGCCACGAATTAACTGAAAAAAACAATTACTCATTCTATGAATGCAGTTCTAGGGATATGTGCCTTTTAGTATTGTCGTGGCTTTGTACTGTACTGCGCCACAACCACCTATTGAGAAATAGTAATACATTGTTTATATGTTTTCTCCTATGTATTTGGCCTATCTGTGATTCTTGTTGTTCTGTGGTTTTATTGATTTCTTTCACTTTTCGTTTCAGAGGTTTATCCATTACTGTAATCAATTTAGTGCTGCACTAAAAAGTATACCTGTCATCTGGTAATGTATTATTTCAGAAACAATCTTGATAATGTGTGAAGTAGAGAATGAAAGACTTCTTATACTGGAATAAAATTCCCATGCATAGGTTTTAGTCATTGGGGCTGATTTACGAACGTGTTCCCGCCAGAAAAATCGCAGGTTTTTGTCCATTTTCCCTGTCGGTTTGGTGTTCCCACATATTTCCTACAGGCATGTGACCGCCAATTGGGTCAATCGGGTGAGTCCTTCAATACCGCCACAACCAACAGATTTACTAAGCAGACTATCATTTTTTAATGGGTTTTCTATTCTAAAAACCAGCCACTTCTAATGTGGCAGCATGGTTGGTTTAAGTTATGTCCTGTGAAAAACCTTCCAGATTTACTAAGGGCAGGCGCCACATTAATGAATTTAATGTGAAAAACCGAACACAACCGACAGCATAACAGCTTAAAATTGATGGATAGTTAATAAATTAGCCCCATTGTCTTCCTAAAGGATATCAGCCACCCACCTCTAATTCCTGTACAAACACAATGACACTTAAAGGGATTTGCATTCTGAGCAATCGCTCAAATACCTCAGCTTGTATTTTTAGCCATTCCAATAACAAGCAGCTATAAAATGAGTGCAGACATAAGAGATTAGGAAAGCTCTGCTCCGTCAATCACGTGTACAACTGGAAATGACTGATTGATTGCCTAGTGGAAGGTAAAATAAACTAGCCCTATGTCATAGACACAGTGGGCAAACGTGGGTGGTGTCATTCTGTCAGTCACCCTATTTCAATCTGCACTGTGTGATCCCTGTCAGATACATTTAAGCCATTTACATTGAAGAGAAGTCAATTTATAAAAGGTAGAAATAATAATTCTTTTGATAATTATTTAAATAATCCTATTATAGAACCTCTGAAATGAAATGTAAAAAACTCCATGCCCAATTAGACAACACAGTAGCTAACTAGTCATACAATGAATATTCAGGTCCTGCTCCTGAAACCCCCAGCGAGCAACTGATATCACTAGTGGAAAGAGAAGAAAGCCACACATTTTCTGCTGGGAAAATCTAGCGTTACATCCTCATGGGTTACACATGGATGGCTGAGTCCTACAGCAGCTCGATTTGTGAACGTCAGCAGAGCAATTCATTTTAAGAAGAAAGTCCATACAAGTTTCTAAATGAACAATCCACAACCTTGCCAAAGCCTCCAACAAGCCACTGTATAATGGTTTACCATTTTGTTCCATTATTGTTCCATTATAGAACAGCAGAATTATTTACACTTTTAGGCCATGTTCACACGTGGTAAGACACCGGCGATTCCATGGAACGGCCAGTGTCAGAAAAGATCATCCCGGGCAGGACTGCAGTACCATCTGGATGATCATCACCCCTGAATTCGGATGCAGGCGCATCTGTCCCCTCTCCGCATCTGAATTCCCCGCTGCACACAATGTAGTGAACTGACAGGGTTTTCTGCGTTCGCTATTCATTTGTCATAAAATGACGGCCATTCACTAACTTTCCACAGTGTGTGAACATAGCCTTTCTGTGTTTTCAATCCACTCCTGGTTTTGGTTGCAATATGAGGACCAAAATACTGAGCGAAAATACTGTGTGTAAACCCAGTCTTATATAGTGAGTCATCCAGTAAAATAAATATATATATATACTGCATGATATATGTTTTGTTGTTTTGTTTCTTAATAGGAACCTAAGGGTGACTTATGCCACTGTATGCCTATGTAGTGTCCCACTATGGGTGGTCCACTAAGTCTTTAAACCACCTAGGTAAAACTCCTCTGACAGGTATTGCACTAGAGGGGATGAAGGTGCTAATTCTCTTTTCCCCACTAGGTGTCAATCTATGTCTTTTGTGTAAGTTTTTCTATGGAAGCACAGCTGAAGGAAACCTATAGGTTAACTGTTATGTGTCACATGTTGTTGTTTAACCAGTCACAGTCAAGTGCAGGCACTTTGGGGGACATGTATTATGCGGCAAAATGTAGTTTTTCGTCGGAAAGTGCTGATTTGTGAATGATTTTAAGCACAAATGTGCGATTTGCGAATAAAATATTCGCAAATCGGCACTTTCTGACGGGTACGCCGGGGGGGGGGGGGGGGGGGGGGGCGCGGAGGGTGTGTGGAGGGGGCGGAACTGGGGGGTGTGGACTCATAGTCCGCGTGATTCATTATTTTTGTATCTTAAAGATATGCCAAAAACCTACTCCAGTCCTCAGCTGGCGTAGGTTTTCGGCCATGCGCACCGGAGAGCACAGGATTTATGTAGAGGCAGCCCTCCTCTACATAAATCCCCATAGCGCCGGAGATGCGAGGACATTTTTAAGTCCGGCGTAAAAACGTCGGACTTAATAAATGTCCCCTATGTCTTTCTTCCTCTTACACTTCTGCTCTCTTCTCTCTTCCACAGCCCCACCAATGAAGGGGAACTTTAGTTGCCCCCATAAAAGGGAGATCAGTTCCTGTTGGGAAGTCTTTAGTCAGTGGTCTTTAGTCTTTAGTGTATGAGGTGGAGACAGAACCAGAGAGAGAAAGACCCTGCTGCAGTGAAGCTGGGCCTGGCTTAGGCCAAGGACCAGAAACCTCATAAAAATTTTTTAATGCAAGTAACCTGCTCCAGTATGCAATGCTAGACCCTCAGGAGGGGTAGCCGTCCTCTGAGGAAACCTTATCTATGCCTGGGATCTCTCTCCTTCTGACCCCCTGTAGGAAAAATTGCTGGAAGCTAACACATCCTACTGACGACGTTTCAAACTGTACCCTCTTCTTCCTCTGTCACCTGCACCTGCATCTGTTCTTCAAGTTGTTGCTAGTATTGTATTGTATTGCACTCAAGATTTACAGTAAACTGTTCATCTGGTTAAGCATTGGACGCTCTCCTATTTTTGAGGTGTCGCACCTTCACTCACGCCTTAGGGTGCCTTTACACAAAGAGATTTATCTGCCAGATTTTTATAGCCAAACCCAGGAATGGATTTAAAAAGTGGAGAAATCTAAGTTTTTCCTTTATGACCAGTTCCCTGTTTATAGTCTGTTCCTGGCTTTGGCATCAAGAATCTGGTAAATAAATCTCTCTGTAAAGGCACCCTTACACTTGAGTTAACTTTTTTACTGCAAAAATCACTGTACTGTCCATTCATATAGAATTATCCCAATGTTTTTTTCCCCCCAAACTAAGAAAAACCCTAGCTTGATAACCTGTCTTGGTACCGTAATGGACCCATTATCTTTTCTTAACTACCTATATAGTCATTATGAGTATTTATGCCTTTCAATGCATTCCATGATTTTAATAGCCTTGGCATCAGCTGCCTGTCACTGTTTGCTAAAGGTTTGCCAAAGTTCTCCCATATCTTAATCAATGGCATTCTCAGGCTACATGGCGGCTGCTTTTGTTGGTTGGCTGTCATTCAATGACAAATAACAGCCGTTAAATGATGAAAAACAGTATGAGAATGTGGTGTCCCACCACAGGTGTTACAAGTTTATACACCCCTTTCAAAAGCCTGTACTCTAAGTAAAAGTGGTGTCCGGACGTGAGCCCACTGTGACACGTGCCGGTCTATCCTTGAGGGCGTTGTCTAAGCGTATCCTCTGTCCTTCACAAGATACTCCTGAGGGTGGAGCTAGAATTTCCCAGAGGATACTCCAGGTCGCCACCTCCTGAGATAGACAAAGCACGTGACAGCTGGTCAAGGCAGACAAGATGGCAAAGCTGGGACAACCCATGTTGCCAAACTGACAGTACAAACAATAATGTACACAGGACACAATGGATAAAAGTAATGGATGCAGGTGACAGATGCTGAGGACGAAGATACAGGTGCAGTTCAGATGATGCAGTTCACACAAGGCGGATAACTAGATGCAGGAATGGTAGCAGGAGCAAACACGGCTTGGATCAGGTTCACACGCAGGGCGCAGGTATGCTGGAAGCAATGGAGGAATACCTGGCCGCCGTTACAAGTGGTAATGAAGTTGTACATATGTTTTGCCACTAGATGTCGCTAGTATGTATATCTTGTGTCTAAGTATTGCACAACTGTAGTACTCAAGGGGTTATTGTTGTTTGTGATTTGTGCACCAATGAGAGCTCTTTTCTCTTCTCCGCCTATCTCTATTCTCCTTTTTCTTTTGCACTCTCTTCTCCACCACTCACAGGAGGTATTACATGCCCTGTAGGAAGTTGTCACATGGGGAGAGGAAGTGTAGACAAACACTAAATAGTGTTTCCCTGGTTTTCTTAAAGGCAAGACGCACAAACCAGAGTCTCTTGCAGAGTTTATCTGGCTCTGCCAGGTTCCCTCTCAAGGACAAGTCCAGTGTAGTCTAGTGGACAGACACACATGGGAAGCACAGACACTAGTTTCTTGAAAGCAGCACTTCTACACACTATGCAGGGCTAAATACTCACAGAGGGGACAAGTCAGGGATCATCCCAGCCCAAGTTGTTAACATATCTAAAGGTGCAGGACAGTATCTTGAAGCAAGAGGAAGTGATCCAGATAGAACAAAGTTGCTACAAGCCTATCTCTATCTCACAACACTATTGTAACCAGGAAAACCTGACCACTCTGCTCAACCCAGGTAGCAAGGTCTGGGGCTTGTGTCACCCTAGAGGAAGGGTCACCCGACACTGTAGGGCAATAGGTGGTATCAAGACAGAAGTCAAAACATGGGCACAAGTATTCTCTCTACTCTCAAGTATTCTACTTCTTCTAATACTACTAGACTCTCACGACTTACTCCTCTCCGCTTCTCTGTTCTCACTCTACTTCTCAGCATGCAACCAGGCCAGCACGGCTATACTACCTCTCAAGCTCTCAGCACAGATCCTGTTAGTCAAGTCAAGTCAGAAGTCTATTGTCCGGTCACAAGTCTGTTGTCTACTATTGTATTCCAGAAGTATAGAAGATTTTATTTATGGTAACAGGACTCAGTGATTATTACTCTAACACAGACACAGTAAATGTATCTTCCTTGGGTCATCTCCGCTTTCTGTGGGTAGCAGTACCAATAGTTTCCCCAGTTCTCTTTGTACTATATTTTCCTGCTCTGTGATGATTTTCTTTAAATATAGAAATTCTACTGCATAATCCCTCCACAAGGTCTTTAATAAACATACTGAAACAAAGAGGGCCTAATACTGACCTCTGTGGTACCCCCTTAATAAATATATATATATATATATATATATATATATATATATATATATATATATTATACACACACGCAGTGGTAACTCTGTTCTCAAACTTAATTGGTTCAGGAAGGCAATTTTAGAACCGAGCAGTTTCTTCCCATAGGAAATAATGTAAATGTGTTTAATTGGTTCCAGCACCTACTGATAATTAACTACAATACTCATTTATTACATTGAAAAGTGGCCAGTTTAATCACTACAGTACAGTACAGAACAGCACTATACTTAACAGTACATTATATACAAGAAACATTCAACAAAACCAGCAACTAAAGTACAGTAGTCCCCAACTCCTCACTAATCCTTTACTGTATAGTGCCCCCCATCCCAGCACTGTAACAGATGGGAGATTGTGGTGCACTGCCTGAACTACTACTGTACTGTATATGCACTCCAGCAGTTCTATACAGTACAGGATAAGAGATGGTGGTGCACCGACTGTACAACTACTGTACTTTATATGCACTCCAGCAGTCTTATACAGTACAGGATGGGAGATGGTGGTGCACTGACTGTGCTACTACTGTACTGTATATGCACTCCAGCAGTCTTATAAAGTACATGATGGGAGATGGTGGTGCACTGACTGTGCTACCATTGTACTGTATTTGCACTCCAGCAGTCTTATACAGTACAGTACTGTATGTGAAGTCTCACCAGTGCTAAACTCACCATGTACAACCCATCATCCGTGCTCGCAAAAATGCTCAGATTCTGAGCAAAGTTTTCATTTTAAATGTTACTTCTGGGTAAATTTTTGTTAGAGTTCAAATTCAGATGCTTTTGAACACCAAGGAAATACTGTACTTCAAGACTGGGTGCCAAAAAAAGTGTTTGAGAACTAAGCAAGTGTTTGAGATCTGAACCAAACTTTGCTTGAAAATACTGTTCGAGAACTAAACTGTTTGAGTTCATAGCAGTTTGAGAACCGAGGTGTGTGTGTGTTTGTATAAGGGGTACTCCACTTAATAAAATTTAACTCTGTTCAATCCCCACCCATAATCTAAACTTGTTTGTAATAGGTTTCTATTACATGAATTGGGCCATTTGGGCTCCGGCCGCACTTTCCATTGTGTGCATTGTGTGTTCCATTGGGATGCAGACACACACTGATGCGCCCGCATCCCAATTCAACAGAAATGAAGTTCATCCGGCTGGTACTGCAGTACTGGCCGGATGAACTTCATTTCTGTTGAATTGGGATGAACTTCACTGAAACCAGCCGATCTGTGACTCAACCGGGTCACAGAACGGCCAGTGTCTTATGTAGTGTGATCCCGGCCTGAAGCTGCTGAAAATCCTCACTTCCTGGTCCACATGGTCTCCACTCCTCTGTTCCTCCCTCCCTTCTGAGACCAGTCACATTAACTCGGTCTCTTCTGTTGCCAGGCAAGCTGTAACACCTCATGTCTAACATCGCCCACCACTGACAATGAACCAATCAGTGAGCACTTGGCCAAGGGGCAGGGAAACAACAGAACAGTGACAGCCTCCTGAGCAGTATAGCTGAAATGAAACAGTTGTATCATCTCTCTTTTGCTCTTTTTTCTAATCTATAAATGTAGATGTATAGATGCCAGCACACAACACTGCTAGATGTTCAGCAGTGAGGGATTTAACAGCGGTCAAGAAGGGAGTCCAGTAAGTGTTTTGCGAGGTAAAATAAAGTAGCTAATCCCTATAGAAAAGCTCTCCTGCTCTGGACAGTTCCTTTCTTAGCCATAGATGAGAGCACTGTTTCAGACTGAAAAGAAAACACAATTTCCTGCAGGACATACAGCAGCTGATAAGTACTGACAGAGATTTTTAAACAGAAGTAAATTACAAAATCAGTTGATATAAAAGAAAAAGATTTTCGCCAGAGTACCCCTTTAAGCAAATTGGAATTGTTTGCTCCATAAAATATAATAGTGCATATGAGTCAAACTTGACTGACAGCTAAGTATGAAAGTGGGAAGCTGGGATGCACACTACTTGCAGTGGGTTTCCGAAGTAAGGCTATGTTCACACTACGTAAGTCTCCGGACGTAGCACGTTCCGTGAATAAGCGGCCGGAGATTTACGTAGTTTGCGTACAATGGAAAGTATACGATGTACGGCTGCACAGTTCACACTACGTACGAACTTACGCCCGGATCATACGCGGCGCCGTAAAAAATGAACCAGACCATTGTTTGAGGACGAAAATGCCGAAACTTACGCCTGTAGCGTAACATGCGGTCCCGTACGTAGTGGCGATTTCTTCATTTTTCTACTTTTCTTTGCCGATCCAAAAGGTTCTGTGGGGTGTCCGGGGCTAGGCGAAGATTTCCAAGTAAAAGACCGCTGTCAGATCACTACGTAGGGCGCTCGGGAAGAGTAAGTAGACTACGGGCGTAAGTTCGCGGTCCGTACAGAGCCGGCCGCAACTTGCGTAAATTCCCGGCCGGAGTTTAACACGTATATGTCTGGCCGCGAAAATATGCGGCCGGACATATACGTAGTGTGAACATAGCCTAATGGTGCATTTACACAGAGAGATTTATCTGACAGATTTTGAAAGCCAATCCAGGAATGGATTTAAAAAGAGGAGACATCGAATAGTCCTTCCTTTATGACCTGTTCCCTGTTTATAGTCCGTTCCTGGCTTTAGTTTCAAAGATCTGTCAGATTAATTTTTCTGTGTAAACGCACACTAAGATCCAGTGCAATTAGTAACTGACATATCTGAATGACAGATGACAGTAACACTTTAAAGTATAGCTCCAAATTTTGTATCCTGTCTGCTCTGCAAAGATTCACTTGCAGAGAAAGCCGTCTGACATCTGGCATGCTGGCCATCACATGGTTGCCTTGGCTAGCAACCCAGCATGAGCTGCGTCTCCCTGCAATGATCTTTGCAGAATGGAAGGGAGACCAGTGGTGGAGGTACATTTTATGATTTTTTTTTTGTAATGTGGCTCCCCCCCCCCTCCAAGATTCCATTGATTTCAATGTATGTTTTCAAGAGGAATTATGTGTGAACATACTCTAAAGGGTTAGCTGTTTCTGAGGCCCTCAGAGAACACAGGGACCTGTTAGGAAGTGCTGCTCTAGGTGGAATCTTTGGGGTCTCCAAAAATCATTATGCAACATTTGACAACATTTCAAGTTTACTTTAGGTGTATTTGTCCAATTTCACTGACTCCACAAAACATGGAATCACAACATGGGTTAAATCTAATGTATTCACTGATTAATAAGTGCAAAATGCCTGCCTTTTCATGTGCTCTCTCATTTTCTAATGCAATTCTAACAGTACATTTTCCCTGTTTCCACATGGCCAAGGAAGAGGTTTTCAATGTGGTCCATGTACTAGCTTACAAGCTGCTGGAGAAATGATGTAATCAAATCATTATTTCCAAAATGCCTGAATTCTTTGTTCACTCTAGACCAGTTCACTTGTGACTTGTACTGCTTTGTGGCTATAAAAGTAAAATGCCCTATTAATGGGTAACATGCTCCAGACAGACAGTCCCCCTGTACAACCAGACTACAATTTCACTGCAGTGATGACTTAGTGCTGTAGTGATATAGACAAAGAGGCCCTGTTCTTCTGCTTGAAATTAAACACAGCTGGATTCCAGCTGCACTGCATTCACCTAAGCCAGTGCCCCAGACAGAATGAAATTCAATAATGTACTGTTATGATGTGTAGGAATTCTGAATGACCCAGTAGATTTTCATACTTAAGAAAAACTGCCTTGACATATTTTGGGAAGGAATGCCATGCTTAGACTTTACATGTTATCATTACAGCACCTACAGTCTCAAGTGCAACGGAAATATTCCACAGCCCACCTGAATCACCCTACAGCATGCTATAGTCTAGTAGAAGGGAAAAGATGTAATTATTCCATAACCTGTACAAATGAAAGGAAAAGGTTGTGCTATATGCAAAATTTCGCTCCAGCTCCTTATCCCCCATCCTCATCCTGTGGATAAATTATAAGATAATATATTTTCAGTTTCAAATTCTCAGTGCAGCACTTTCCTCCGTTGCCGTTGCAACACCCTATTATAATTTCACAAGTAATTTTTGTGTCATGAGCAGCCAGAATCCTACTCCACACTGACGAGGGGTAATACCCAGGGCCGTATTAACAGCTGCTGCTGCCCTAGGCACTAAACCTGGGGATGCCCCATCTTTACTTACTAATTAGCATCATGATTTTTTAGTTTCTGAACATATTGATATCTGGTCAGTCTTAGGCCTTGTTACCACATTTACTGTACATCACCATCAACCAGACCCTCATGCGGTAACCAATAGGCGTATGGCTAATAACCCTGGTAACAGCACATGACTACTAAGAAAGAAATGGGAGCGTGGTTGCGGCCACATACATTTCTCTACATGTAGAAACATTGTCTGAATCACGTTTTTTCATGGTTTTTAACTGCTTAAAACATAAACAAATTTCCACACTAAATTAATGATTAGACTACAGTATGTTGTAATGTGACACCACCCCTGTGGTGGATGGCTGAGATACAGCCGGACCTTGGGATGTTGTTGCGTGATGCCAGTGCCTGGTGGGCACACAGGTGTGATGGCACGCCTGCTTTTATTTTAAAGGGCCAGTTGTACCCTTTTCCCCTGTGGTCAGTGTCCTGTCGGGTTGCTACTGGGTCCCTTCTTGGGATAGTATCACGGATGGTCAGAGTGGTATAGTGACAATCCCGGGTGATCGGACCCACCACCCACAGAAAGGGGAGAATGTCCCAAGGTTGCGGTGTATGCTGTGTTGGTGGTAGTGAATAATCACAGAGTCTTGTGGATATAGTTGAGTCGGTTTACTATTTGTAAATGTGCAGCAGGTAATACAGGTTCAATAGTACGAGGTTCCTTTAGATAAAGCCTCTGAAACACACTTGACAAAGTTCCCAATAAACACTTGACAATAGAACGACCAGATCTTTAGTAGAAGTGCAGTGTAGGATATAGTCGTGCTGGTTGAGTTGTACTGAGTGATACAAGAAACAGAGCAGCAAAGAGGAGGATGCAGTGAAAGTCTCAACCCATGTAGTACTGTGCTCTGCCAGGATTTTGGAGGATGAGGTAGAATACTTAGAAAAAGGAGAAGAACGCCTGTGCCCGTGTATTGACTCTTCACACCACCTTATGCCCACTAGACTGAGCTGAACCTTCCTAATGGGTGACACAGGCCCCAGACCTTGTTACCTGGGATGAGCGGAATGCTGAGGGTTCCCTGCTGAAACCCGCACTGAGAGACAGAGTTCATAGGCTACTGCAACTTTGCTCTGTCCGGATCATTTCCTAGCTCTTCGACTCTATTGTGGATACTGTCCTGCTCTGTGACTTCTCCTTTTCCACGGCGTGGGTTGAGGTTGTCTCTGGCTAGTCCTCTCCTAAGGGGCTTTAACAGTTCATAGTGCTTTGGAGTGTTACTTGTAAGAAAGTTGAGAGAGGCGTGCTGTCTTGCGTCCTTCCCATGGGGGGTACTAAGACTGAACTTGGGGTACGGGGACCTGGTAGAGGGCCAGGGCCCAGACAGGATCACTGTGGAGAGCTATCTGGCTCGTGTCCTTTCTCCACACTGTCCAGAACGAAAAAGACCAAGCTCCTCCTCCACCCATGTGACTTACTTCCTCTCAGCATGTTAGGTGCGCTGTGAGTGGGTGAAAGATTGCAACAGAAGAAGAAAGGAGGGAGATCATAGGAAAGAAGAAAACAGAACTCCCACTGGTCTACAGATTCAGGTGACACATAGAAAACAATAACCCTTTGCAATCCTTCAGCTGTGTAGCTTCCATATACATAACACAGCGACATCTAGTGGCGAACTTTAGTACTACTTTCATCACCATAATAACACAAAAAGTACAGACTTTTGAAAAGGGTGTATACATCTGCAACACCCGTGGTAGGATGCCACACCAGACCTGAACATCACCACCATACTGTGAATGGATAACACCGCCACATTAGACCTGACCAATAATACACACACACCTGCCCCAAAAAACACACCAGATTTACTGGCAAGTCTAAACGTGGGGTGGGAGACAAAAAAAAAATAAAAAGTTGTTTCATTTTCCCTGCTCCCTGGTGTTGCCCCCCCCCCCCCCCCCCCCCCGGAAAATGTTAGACTATGACGCAAAAAGGGGCCTGGTGTTTTCCTATTTGTGTCCCAATACCTACAACCAAGTGGGACTAAAGGGGCTATGTATCAGGGAGGCACCCCTTGGCAACAGGTTTCCTTTCCAGGAGGAATATCTGACTATCCCCGTGTTTTGAGACCCATAACTCCACGGACCCTTTTTTGCATGTGTAATGAACATGAGATTTTTCCGCTCTGACCATATCCATACCCTGTATGCTTTTATGATACCTACTGCACCAGGAATATTTTTGTTCATTATTTCTTTATTTCTGTTGCACGTCCCTATTCTGTTATAACATTTTTTTTTATTCAAAAGATAAGGGCTTATTCACACGTCCGCAAATTGCAGACAGAAAATAGGGTTAATGTATTTTAATGGCCCCATTCACACATCTGCATACGTCATCCGTACTGCAAAAAAAGAGGACAGGCCCTAGTGCAGATTAAAATTACTCTACAGACACATCCATAGAACCTATGGGGTCTGAGTTTAGGGACCCGCAATTCGCAAATAGTGACTAGAATATTATTAACCACACTAATTTTCACTAATTTTTGCGGATTAGCAAAAAATATGGATACAATACGGATGGAAATTTGCAGATTGCTAATGAAAAATAGCGAACTCAAATTGGCAGACTAAAAAATATACTGATGTGTGATTAGATCCTAAGACTGCATTTACACGTCCGTAGATCATGCCGTGCGGGGAAACAATCCATTGCATGCATTAACCGTCTGTAGGTTCACAAAATTTACGGACCTGTAAAAGCAACCTAGCGACTCTGTACCCACAATCTGACCCCCCCCCCCCCAAACCGCTTTTACCTTCGGATAGCTGCTTTTAATAAAAGATCTGTCCTGGGGTCCGTTCTGAATGTGATGCAGTTATTGTCCTAAAAAACAACTTTTAAACTTGCAGCCCTGTGTCAAATTGGTGTGGCCTAGAGTGTGTGTGCCCTAGAATTGCGACGCCCCTCCGTCCCTCCTCATCACTGTGAATGCCCCCAGGCAGGATTTTTCCTATTCATCAGCTGTCTGCACACTGCACAAGTGCCTTAAAGGGGTACTCCGGTGAAAAGCTTTTTCCCAGTAATTGAAACACATTACAAAGTTACATAACTTTATTTTATTCCTCAATCTCCTAGCTTCCCCCCTTCCCTATCTTTTCTCCCCTCAACCCCCCCCCCCCCCCCCCCGCCAGGAAGTGAAGTAAACCTGTTCTTACCTAATGACTGTTGACCCCAGGCTGCTTTGTGGCAGCCATTTTGTGACAATGACATCATCAAGAGGGAGGCAGGTCTAAGCCCTGTTAAGCCAGCCTCCCTTTGTCAGATGACTCTGGTTGCTCAGCTCTGATTGGCTGAGCAAGCTGTAAGCCATCGAACTGTTTTACAGAGTCAGTTAGACATCACAGGAGACAAAATGCATCATGGGAAAGCTCAAACCAGGAAGCGAAGAAAAAATGAAGAACAAACTGGAGCTTCGAGGACCTGCAAACAGCAGGAAATTCAAACGGAGACAGACTCAGGAGGGAAGTGTAAAAACTATTGGGGAGATTTATCAAACATGGTGTAAAGTTAAACTGGCTCAGTTGCCCCTAGCAATCAATCAGATTCCACCTTTCATTTTCCAAAGAGTCTGTGAGGAATGAAAGGTGGAATCTGATTGGTTGCTAGGGGCAACTGGGACACTTTCACTTTCCACCATGTTTGATAAATCTCCCCCTATGTTTATGATTGATTGATCTTTTTTTTTTTTTTATCAGCGCCGGCGTACCCCTTTAATGATCCAGCTCATGTGCAGTATTCACACAGGTGATGAATAGGACAAATTGTTCTAGGGGCATTCCTAATGGTGAAGAGGGCTGGGAGGAGGGACGGAGGGGTGTCGCAATCCTAGGGCATGGGTACTCTGGGTTACGCCAATTTGACACAGGGATGCAAGTTTAAAAGTTGTTTTTTAGGACAATAACTCCATCACCTGCCAAATGGACCCCAGGACAGATATTGGATCTATCCGATGGTACAAGCAGTTCGAGGGGGTTCAGATTGTGGGTACAGAGTCGCCTTAAGGCCAAGCAGTGTTTGGCTAGTGGTTGCCCAACTACTTTATGTATAAAGATGTTGTGTGACTGGGCAATATTTTGCCTAGCATTTTAAAATTTGTTTAGGTATTGTATTTTCTTTGCATGTACTGCTACTTTAATTGTCACCCTACACACTACTTAAAGGGGTTATCCAGCGTTATAAAAACATGGCTACTTTATTCCAGAGACAACATCGGTCTTGTCTTGTGTTCCAGTGTGGTTTGCAGTTAAAGGGGTTATCCAGTGCTACAAAAACATGGCCACTTTCTTTCAGAGACAACACGACTCTTGTCTCCAGTTCAGCTGCGGTTTGCAATTAAGCTCCATTCAGTTCAATGGAACTGAGCAGCAAAACCCCGCCCAAGCTGGAGACAAGAGTGGGGCTGTCTCTGGAAGAAAGTGGCCATGTTTTTGTAGCGCTGGATAACCCCTTTAAGCTCCATTCACTTCAAAGGACTGAATTACAAAGCCCCAACCAAACTGGAGACAAGAGTGGTGCTGTCTCTGGAAGAAAGTGGACGTATTTGTAGCACTGGATAACCCTTTTAACTCCCTCTCCTCTCTGCACAGTAAATTTACATTGTTGCAGTCTATGGCTTTATTCACACAACAATTTTTAAGTCGTCATTTGATACTCAAAATAACGGCCGTTGTTTTGTGTATCAAATACCGGATGTTGTTAAACATACTTTGGTGGCCATCATTACAATGAAGGCCGTTGGTACATTATTCTAGTTCAGGTTGATGATGGCCCTTTTTGGTGGGGCTAATTTTAAAAGGTCCATTGAATTTAATTGCAAAAACAGTGAAAGGATTTAAAGAGGATAGATCCCAGTCTTTCCATTATGACCTGTTTTCTGTTTATAGTCTGTTCCTGGCTTTGGCTTCAAAGATCTGTCAGATAAATCTGTCTGTGTAAACGCACCATTAGTCAGTGAGCGGGCGATCCATCAGCCAAGTATGTGATGTTGCAGCTGGAGGAGGCCAGTGGCTATTGGATATCATTAAAAAAGAAGTCCAGCAAAAAAATTTATTACAGTATTGTATTTCCCCCCAAAAGTTATACAAATTACCAATACACACTTATTACGGGAAATGCACATAAAGTGATTTTTTTTCCCTGCACTTACTACTGCATCAAGGCTTCACTTCCTGGATAAAATAGTGATGTCACAACCAGCCTTCCAGAGCTGTGCGGGCTGTGGCTGCTGGAGAGGATGATGGCAGGGGGACACTGAGGGACACAGGGCACTGGAGCATCCCCCTGACATCATCCTCTCCAGCAGCCACAGCCCGCACACCTCTGGGAGTCGGGTTGTGACATCACCATGTTATCCAGGAAGTGACATCACCATGTTATCCAGGAAGTGAAGCCTTGATGCAGTAGTAAGTGCAGGGAAAAAAACACTTTATAAGCATTTCCCGTAAAAAGAACATATTGGTAATTTGTATAACTTTTGGGGGGCAATACAATACTTTCAGGTAGGGATCCCCTCCTGCTCTATTCATTTAAAGTTTTATTAATAATACTCTTTGGTTGCCTTTTCAACATACAATTACATGAGAGGGTTCTAAACTGAGTGACCGGAAATGCTGGGAATTGTAGTGTATAGAAATCTCTGTGAACCACAAGTGTCCCTCCAAAAAGTTGGGAGGTATGGAGGAAGGGCTGACTGCAAAGCATTATGGGAAAGCTTGATGACAAGTGTTTTCAGTCATCACCATCATCATCATCATCATAAACTTTACAGCAATGACAGATCAAGTCCTGGGGGCCTATAGTTATGAGGAGATCTCCTCTTGGCAAAAAGCTCGGCTATTTCATTTTGCTGATGTGGTGTGCCCCTTCACTTGACGGGTTCTGCCTTTCCAGACGCTCCGAGAGCGGTTTAATCTCCCTCTAAGGGCAGCGGCCTATCATGAACACATTTCTTATTACACAGCCCAGATTACAGGTTACGACTCTTTTAAGAAACCCACAGGGGGAGATTTATCAAAGCGTGTAAAATTTAGACTGGTGCAAACTGCCCACAACAACCAATCACAGCTCCTCTTTCCTTTCACCAGAGCTGGAAGCTGAGCTGTGATTGGTTGCAGTGGGCAGTTTGCACCAGTCTAAATTTTACACCCTTTGATAAATCTCCCCCACAGTGTTTGAGCAGCTCTGCAAAGGTACCCCCTCGACGAAGGGGTTGATCTCAACTATATATTCCCTTATAAATTCACCCCCGACTGGCTCCACATTACAACACAGGTACATGGAGAGGTGGGAAGAATATCTGCAATGACCGATATCTCAGGGTTTATGGCAGTATATTTGGTCTCAGGCTGCCAAATCCTCATCCTCCATCTTGTACAAAGAGAATCAGTATAAAATCCTCTATTTCTGGTATCACACCCCAGACTTATTGAACCGACTATACCCTGCCACTTCTCCTGATTGTTGGAGATGCCTTGCAGATAGGGGTACGTTGCCGCATATTTTCTGGGACTGCCCACTGCTGAAACCATTTTGGAGTGGGGTCCAGGGTCGAATAGCTACTGTTCTGGGCCAGGTGGTCCCCCTTGCCCCGCTCTCCTACCTCCTCAATGTCCCTCCAAAAACCATGAGGAAACACCAGACGAGGCTGCTCCTGTATATCCTAACGGCCTCAAAGTGTCTCCTGGCCAAATACTGGAAACAGCGCCTTATCCCATCAGCGATAGAACACAATAACCGCATACAAGAGATTAGAACACACCTCTGCATCCCAGGTGAATAGGGTAGACAAATTGTTGAAGGTTTGGGCACCATGGGACGCCTATTATGAGCTCTCGCACTCCACTCACTGACACTCCACACTATACGCTGTTTAGGTCCTTTTGTGTCTGTCCTGTCTTGGACTTCTTCCTTTAGATAGATGGTTTTTATGTTTGATGTTTGGATTACTTAGTTATGGCCTGGTTGGCCCATTGGCCACATGCTGTCTCTTCTGGCAGTTTGCATGACTGTGGCTCACACGCATTCCCGCGAATAAGCAGCTGTCCTTTGCAAAACTACCTTTATGGATAGCCGAATAACTTTGTATCACATGATGCCTTTCAATGTATGTTTTTATTGGTTTTCCTAAAAATTGTACAAATAAACAATTTATAAAAAAAACTTTACAGCAATGGAGCAACTTTATCAACCTGCCAGAGACAAACCACGGTCTGACTTGCCCATAGCAACTAATCACAGCTCACGTTTAATATCTTAACAAGCTCTTATTGATTGGTTGCTATGGGCAAATCAGACTGTCTTAATTGCGCATGGCAACCAATCACAGTTCAGCTTTTATTTTACCAGAGTAATTTGAGAAATGAAAGCTGAGCTGTGATTGGTTGCTATGGGCCACATCAAACCATATTATTTAGTGTTCTTAGTGTGGCCTAACCATAGGCTGTTTGCTTGGTCACAAGTGTGTTTAGTGACCTCTGCAGTAAAGCACATCGCCAGTCATTAATGGGTTAATGCTTCAGATGTGTTGACCTGCAGTAACCATGGCAACCGTGCACTGTGATGACAAGCGCTTATGGTATAAAGAGAGTTCCATAAAGCAATGCACCGCCCCCTGATCAGTGCCATCTTGGATGCGCCAGAGGACCTTGAGCTTGACTACTTTACTGTCCCCTATCCTTGATGTAATTTGGAGGTTCTAGCAGAGGGAAAGGGGTGGTCTGCTTTAGACTACCCCTTCATCAGGTCTCCACCTTCTTGAGAGCTGGACCTGGATCTGTGAGAGAAGAGATACATCCGCCTAGGCATCAATAAGGTGACAGATACTGCAGCCACATCTCTCTTACATCCAGTTATTATATTTATAGTTTGGTATTACCCTCTAAGCCCAGGAGAGGGGCAGCTCTCCAGCCATGGCTCCCTCGAGGTTTCCCCCACAGGGGGTTTTTCCTTGCCTGAGTGCTGGAAGGTGACTCTTCGTGAGTCGGGGATCTGCCATCTTCAATGTCATGTAATTTTAAATAAAATTGGGCCCCTTTGACACCTGATTACAATGTGTTGTGTCTTTATTTTGCGTTTTTTGGTTTAACTTATTATGCGTGTAAGTTGGGGATTCATCACATGTAGCAGAGTCATAAAGCTGGAGGTCTGCCTGCTACTCAGATCCATTATCTGCACAATGCGCACAAGTAGGATGGAACAGCGAATAGTGGAACTCCTGCATGTACTGTATGTGCGTATCCCTGGATTTTAGAGGCGCTCAAATCTTGAAGAAAAAACATGCATCACAAGGTTTATACCGACATCTGCAAGGTTTGTCAAAAGTTTATTTCAAGTGACAGTATCACAGCAATAATAGCTTATCATAGCAACATGGACACCACCATAAATATACATCATATATACTGTACACAACCCAGTGGCTCTTGTGTGTGTGGGTAGCATGAGGGGCAAGGCAAAGTATTGCGCCCCCACACATATACATTTAAGTTCTAGCAGCTGAGGGGGCAAACAGGTAGCTGAGGGGGCAAACAGAGGGGACAGTGCTCTATTGATTCTCTATAGGTCTTGTTATCCCTTATCCTGTGAATAACTCTGGTAGAGGGGTATGTTCTCATGTACTATATGGCTGGACTCAGAAATAGTTTATCAGAAATATGACATATGGGATTTTTGGGGTTCACAGACGCGGAGACCAGATGTTAGCTCATATTCAGTGAGGAAAAGCAAAACACAATACCCATAGGGCATTTTTCTGCTATGGTGTTCTTTTGTTTGTTTTTTTTATTTTGTGAAATCGTAGCAGGCTATGTGTTTGGTGTTTTGCCACAGGCTTAGGGGGGGAATATTATCATGTCTATATGGAAATTATTGTTTTTTTTCTCAGTTTTTCAACAGCAAACCTGGAATCATATGATAAAGAATCACATGACTTATACAGAGAAAAAAAAACACAGGGCATAAAACGCCAATAGTACTTTACACTAAAATGAGAACATGGCAGAAAACATGCACGAAAAAACCCCACCAAAAAGCTGGAAAATGTGCAACAGTCCTAATCTTGGTTCAGATTTGTAGTGAATTCAGTAGAATTGAATGGGTACTCCGGTGAATTTTTTTCTTTCAAATCAACTGGTGTCTGAAAGTTATAAAGATATGTATTTCACGTTTATTTAAAAATCCAGTACTTATCAACTGCTGTATGTCCTGCAGGAAGAGGTGTATTTTCTCAAGCCTGACACAGTGCTCTTTGCTGCCACCTCTGTTCATGGCAGAAACTGTCCAGAGCAGGAGAGGTTTTGTATGGGGATTTGGTACTGCTCTGGACAGATCCTGTCATGGACAGAGGTGGCAGCACAAACTGTGCACTGTGTCAGTCTGGAAAGAATACAGCACTTCCTGCAGGACATACAGCAGCTTATAAGTACTGGAAGACTTTTAAATAGAAGTAATTTACAAATCTATATAACTCAATTAGCTTGACAGTGGAAACTTAGACAAGACAGTGTAAAAATGCACCATATTAACCCTTTCACGACCTGGGATCATTGATTCCTCAATGCCTAGGTCGTTTTAAGACATCAGCTTATGGGATCATAATGATCCCATAAGCTGATGTTCATAGCTCTGCCACCTCTCCTACGTACCCTGCCGTTGTCATAATCTTGTGACAGCGGCAGGGGAGAGAGGGGGCAGAGCGCACGGCCGCGTGCCCGGCACGCATCCTGCCTTCCCTTCCTCCCCCCCGCCAGCCTCCGTAGCTAGAAACCGGAAGCCTAAGGCTTCCAGTTTCTATGACTACCATCGGGGCTCTGCGATCAGTTCGCAGAGCCCCGATGGACACCGGAGATGCAATTATCCCTCTGTAGAGGGAGAATTCCCTCTCCGGAGCCCTATGGATTCTGCGGTCTTGCTGACCCTAGTATCTATAGGGTTAACTCTCAGCACCGGGACCCGCCGCGGATGACACAGGCGTAGCTCCTACGCCTGTTTCATCCTGTGCAGTAAATTAACGTCGCTGCAGCATCAGGAATAGGTTGCAGCGACGCTAATTTACTGTGCAGCGGCGGGAGAGTGTTACGGTCTCATTCACACCACGTTTTTACTCTTTAGACCCCACTTTATACCATCTGTTTTCCATAGACTCGCAAAATTTATACTGCAAGACCTCCCATTTTTGCTTTATTGTCCCCTAGGGGGACTCCAAATTAATATATGTGTAAAAAGTAAAAAAAAAAGTTTTTTTTTTATATTTAAAAAAAATACTCCCCTAATAAAAGTTTAACCCCCCCCCTTTTCCTATTTTATGAATAAAAATAAATAAATAAACATGTTTGGTATCGCCGCTTGCGTATTCTCCCGAACTAAATTATCACATTCCTGATTATGCACGGTAAACAATGTCAAAGTGCAAAATTGCACTTTTTTGGTCACATCAAATCCAGAAAAATTGTAATAAAAAGCCATCAAACGCTGCATATACGGAAGCAAGCTACCCATCGAAAGTACGGATCATGGCAATCAGAGTGAACAGAGTAAACACAACCCCCCCTCCAAATGAAAAAAAAATGCATTTTCAATTTCACCATGCAAATAATTTCTTTTATGGTTCTGCAATATATTTTAGGTAAAAAATAGGTGAAAAAATGCAAGACAAAATGCAAGCGCAAAAAACGAACACACAAAAACGAAAATTGGCTCCGTCCTTAAGGGGTTAGAAAGCACTATGAGGGCACGGGAACGGGTAAGTATACTTTTGTTATTATGTTATATCCCCCTGCCTGACTGAGATTTGTCTGAGATGGGACTTCTTATGTGACACGTTATGCCGTTTGCATAGAGTGACTGATAAGTTACTAGTAGTGAGCTAGCATCGCTGGTCACATACATAGCGCTGTGCAAAGTCGCTATAGTAATGTGAAAGGTGTAGCTCTGATTATATCTGTTATATGTAGGGTGGGCCCCTAGAATTAAATTCCCTGGTGGACCAAGGTACCCCAGTCCAACACTGATGGCCGTTGTTTCCATAGACCTCAATGTAAATCATTGAAGACTGAAAACTATATCCGTTATTTTAAATGTCTATTATTTTACTTAAAAAGAAAGTGTGTGAACATGCAGCAACATTAATTAACAGTCCCAGGATGACACAGGATACAGAAATTGAGCCCATGCCATCAGTGGCAAGTCCTGTCTGTCAGTGACAGTCAGGCACCCGATTCAAATGTCAGCACCAGAGCCATGTTCTGAAGCTGACAGTTAACCCTAAAATGCGTCAGCGCGACCGCATGTATGGGGAACCGTCAGGGCTCTGCAAAGCCATTGGAGAGTCCCGATGGTAGCCATGTACACCAGAAGCCATCTGGTTATGTTATAACCGGAGAAGCACTACCACGGTCTCTGCCCGCTCCCCTCTCACCCATTCTGCTGTCACAAGCTCCCCTGAGATGGTGGTGTATTCAAATCCATTACTGCAACCCAGCTCCTCTGATGCTTCTATTGCAATGACAGAACCAGGTTTTGTCATTGCAGTAATGGATTTGAATATGCCACCAGCTCAGAGCAGCTTGTAAGAGCGTAAGAGGAGAGAGGGTAGTGGGGAGAGAACAGGGCTTCAGCTTATGGGATCATTATGATTCCATTGCTGAAGTTCAAAATTTAACTTGCTTGGGAGAATCATTTGACGAAAGCATCTTACCTTCATACATGTGGGCACTGGCTGTGGTAAAGAAACAGCAGTAAAGTTACACTCACAATATTCCTCAGCATTAACCCTTTCACGCCGATGTGTCATTGATACCTTACTGCCCAAGTTAAATTTGGAATTTCAGCCATGGAATCCCTAGTACAGTCCTGGTTAACCTGAAAAAGGGTAGTTTCAAAATCAGTCTGAGCTTGACTTTGGCCAGGGGACATGTTTACTAGCTCAGCTCCTGCTAGTAAGATAAGTTAGTCAGCTATTAAGCCAAGTTTTGTCAGTATCCTGTGTAAAAACATAGACAGGGAGAGACAAGCAAATCGAGAAATAGTCTGAGCTCAACCTGATTATAAAGCTTTTCATCTGTAAAGATCAAGTCAAAGATTTTCCCTCCAAGTAAGACGTATTTCCTCTTCAAGGATTCTGAACCTGCGGTCAAAGTAAAGTGTTCCAGATGTGTCTGCGACAAGAACAAACTACAGAAACACTGCCTCTGAGAGCATTGTGAATAGGACAAGCTACAAGTAAGACATACTGCCCCTGAGAGCCTCTGAGTTGACTTTAGCACTTTCCAAAGCTGCTACAAGCCACTATCAGCAGTCCACTCTGTGAGGATAGCTTTGTGACTCTGTACCCACAATCTGACCCCTCCTAACCGCTTGTACCTTCTTATAGTTGCTTTTAATCTATGCTCTGTCCTGGGGTCCGCTCGGCAGGTGATGCAGTTATTGTCCTAAAAAATAACTCTTAAACTTGCAGCCCTGTGTCAAATTGGCATGGCCTAGAGTACCAGTGTCTTAGGCTTGCACCGCCTCTCCGTCTCTCCTCCCCACCCTCTTCACCATTAGGAATGCTCCAGGCAGGTTTTTTTGATTCATCACTTGTCAAAACACTGCACAGGTGCCTTAACGATGCAGCACATGTGCAGTGTTCACACAGGTGATGAATAGGAAAAATCCTGCCTGTGGCATTACTGATGATGAGGAGGGGGGGAGGAAGGACGGAGGGGCGGTGCAAGTCTAATGCACACACACTCTAGGCCACGCCAATATGACACAGGGCTGCAAGTTAAAAGTTGTTTTTAGGACAATAACTGCATCACCTGCCGAGTGGACCTCAGGACACATCTTAGATTAAAAGCAGCTATCCAAAGGTACAAGTGGTTTGTGGGGGGTAGACTGTGGGTACAGAGTCGCTTTAAGTTTTTACTAGTCCAGGTTTGGACAAGGTCCCCCTGGCATCAATTGCTCTAAGCAGGCCCCTGGTTGGAGATGGTGAGCCTATAATCAACCCACATATGGCACAATCATAGGGTTGCAGATAGGTTGTTGTGGCAGCCAGGGGCCTTCTAAAGGCTGCTATGTTTGTGCTTCTATTACACAGTTCACATAGCAAAAACAAAAGCGACGTGTCAGGTCAGTGCTCGCTTGCTCCCCCTCCCGCTGCCGACGCGTGTAATAGTGACAGCGAGCGAGGATGAGTGGGTAAGAGCCGGGGGTCCGTGGGGAGCTGAGGGGGCTGCCCGGGCGATCGTCAGATCGTCCATCCAGCCCATAGGAGACAGCGACGGTCTGCTGAAAACAGCTGATAATCGCTTTGTGTAATAGGGCCTTGAGATTTCTCCTCTGTGTGTGTAAAAGGACCCTTAGGGTACTATTAGACGGGGGCCCGATAATAACACTACTATTACATGATCCGATAATCGTTTAACAAGGGCTGCATGGACATCGTTACCGATGTCCTTGCAGCCCTTGCTTAAACTGTATACTTTACCTATCCACGCTCCAGGGCTGTCTCAGCTGACAGGCCGCTCAGCCTATCACAGGCCGTGGAGGTCCCGGCCTGTGATTGGCTGAGCGGTCTGTCAGCTGAGACCGACCGCTCCAAAGCTAGAGCGCGGGGGACCCGAGGAAAAGCAGAGCGCAGGAGGAGCCATGGAGCATAGATAGGTAAAGTATTCTGTTTGCATATCGTCATTCGCCGGCCACGCACCGCTATTACACGCTATTACAGCGATGCGTGGTCATCGGCCTAAAATTATAGGTCCAAACCTATATCAACGATCAGCCGATGACAACGATCATCGGCTGATCGTTGTCTTTATTACACGGAGCGGTAATCGTCCGGATAGGGCCGATTCGGCCGATTATCGTTCCGTATAATAGTACTCTTACTCTTCCTTCACTGTTGTCTTCTGAAATAATCATATAATTTATAAGAAAATACAGTCTGCTTTTTAATAAATTTAATCGACTATCAAATAGAACAATAAAAGTATAAGTACAAGTGTCATACTGCCAGACGTCAGATGGCGTTCGGCACATTCCTGCAGCTGATGCTGCTGTATTGGCTACATTATCTCTTTACAATTGAATTGTAGGCACCATTGGGTGTGCCCGCAATTAAATTAGCCATTGACTACAATGTAAAGTACAGCTGCCATTATTTTAATTCCCATTCTAAAGAACGGACATTAAAATAACGAAGTGGGAATTCAATGCAATGCCAACGCTGCAGAAAAGAACAGGCGCTGATTTTATTGATTTTTTGTAAAAAAATAACGTTGTCTAAACACAGCCAAATTCTGGCAAAAGGTTTATCTCACAATTGTCCCTGGACCACATGAAGAAATCAGCTAATTTCTGTGACATTTTATGTGGCTTTTTAGAAAGTTAAAAAGCAATATCCTTCAATACTATGGCCGTGACAAGGAACACCCATATCCTGCAAAACTGAACAGGATATAAATTCTAAATGTTCTAATATAAAAATATCAGCAAAGGAAGTGGAGCCAGGAGATGAGTCTCAAATTACAATCAAGTAATTGAACATCTAAGAGGTGTTAATGGTTAAAAGCAAAAGGAAGGGCGTAAGAATACTTTGGTACTTTTTGAAACATGTTTAAAAAAGGAGAAGAAAGGGACCTGTTACTCTAATTTCTACCAATGGGAAACTACCCTTTAAGTCACTGTCTGATCTATTAAAGATCACTTAAACATGACTAGGGATTTTAGCTAGCTCAGAGTCTCCTACTCTGAAAATGAAATACAAAATATATTGCATATCAAACTATGAACAACCATTATTGACACTATAAAACTTAGCCCCTTCAGCAAAACCCCTCTATTTATGTGTGGTGCCCCACTAGGGGTGTTGCAGTTATATACACCCTTCGCAAATATCTGTACTTATTGTCTGATCATTATGGTAAAAGTAGTACAGAAAGTTAGCCACTAGATGTCGCTGTATTGTGTGTGTATATATGGAAGCTGCACAGCTGAAGGATAGCAAAGGGTTATTGTGTTTGTGTGTCACCAGAATCTGTAGACCAGTAGTTTTCTGCTTTCTCCTTTCCTATCATCTCCCTCCTTTCTTCTCTCATTGCACTCTTTCACCCAATCACAGCGCACTATACATGCTGTAGAGGAAGTTAGTCCCATGGGTGGGGGCGGAGCATGAGTCTTCAGTTCTGGATGTTGTGGAGGAAGGACACGAGACAGATAGCTCTTCACAGTCATCCTATTTGGGCCCTGGCCCTCTGCCAGGTCCCCGTACCTACAATATAGTCTTAGTCAGTAACCCGCATGGAAAAGACGCAAAACAGCACGTCTCTCACAACTTCTATGTCAGTAACACTTGAAAGCACTATGCACTGTTAGGCTGGGTTCACACGCTGTAACTGTGCGGCTGTATTTTTTATGCGGCTGTAAATGTGCGGGTGAAACTCCGGCCGTGGGAAAAAATAGACATGCGGCTCAAAACATACGGTCATTTACTTGGAAATCTGGTTCAACTAAAAATAACAAATAAAATGTTAAGAAAGTGATGCAAACACCTCTGGATGCATCTGGGAAAGCAGGGAACACAGTTTACATGAATCGCTATTACCGGGGTTTGCGATCCTCTGCACTATAGCCGATGTCTCTCATGCTTAATATATTGAATTAATAAAACACATTTTCTGTCTAATAAAGTCCCTTTTATTGTTCAATAATTAAATGTAAACGATTCCATCATTTTGTAATTAAATATACTGTTAAAATAAATATATATATAAATAAATGTATATTTATATATATATTTATTTTTTGACAGTATATTTAATTGCACAATGATGGATTCGTTAGAATTAAATTATTGAACAAAGAAACTGTATTTATTTCAACGAAAATGTGTTTTATTAATTAAATATTAATTAGTACAGGAAGCTCTATAAGCCGTTAATTCATATGCCGGCAATAGAGCATTCTGTACTAATCATCACTTTACTTTAATGAAAACATCAAATGTTTCTTCTAATTATGTTGTGACAATAGCATTATTAGAAGAAACATTTAGAATTATATGTGCGCTCAGCTGATTGGCTGTTCGGCTTAGCGCACATATAATGAGCCGGTCCGCAGCACAGTGACTTCATTGTGCTGCGGACCAGCGAAGAGGACACATCGGGACATCGGATGGTGAGTATAGAGCTCTCCCCACCCCCTCCCCGACACTGCACCCCTCCCAGCAAGGAAGGGGGGTCACTTAACCCCTTCCTTGCTGGGATGGGTGCAGTCTGACATCAGTCTGGCCCCCAGGGGGTTAAGGGGGATGCAATACATCCTCCCTTAACCCCTTGGGGGTCAGACTGTAAGCAGCGATCTGTAAAGATGCTGCATACTGTAAGGAGCACAACACCGCTCACAATGATGGGTGTTGTGCTCCTGTTTGTGTGTTTTTTGTGTGTTTCTCCCTTTTTGTTTTTCAGATATCGGTATCCTGGGGATTATGTCGGATTCCATGGACTACGTCGATGACCAGCGGTTGTTCTTTGAATTTTTTAAATAAAATGGTCAATGAGGGGTGTGGGGGTGTTTTTATTTGAATAAAAAATATTTTAAACTTGTGTCTTGTCTTTATTTCTTTACTTTATAGACTTAGTAGTGGAAGCCGTCTAATAGACGGAATCCATTACTAAGTTGGGGCCTAGTGTTAGCCGGTATAAAATGGCTAACACTAACCCCCTATTATTACCCCAGTACCCAATGCCACCAGGGGTACTGGGAAGAGCCGGGTACCAGTGGTCCCGGAGCGTCAATATTGGCGCTCCTGGACCGGGGCGGCAGCAGGCTGGTAAGATTTAGGCTGGGGAGGGCCTAAACCAATGGCTCTTCCCACCCTGGTGTTACCAGGCTGCTGTCATTTGGTTTTTAACCCGGCTGGTTATAAAAATAGGGGGGACCCTATGCGTTTTTTTTTAATTATTTATTTATTTAAAAAAAAACGCATAGGGTCCCCCCTATTTTTATAACCAGCCGGGTTAAAAACCAAACGACAGCAGCCTGGTAACACCAGGGTGGGAAGAGCCATTGGTTTAGGCCCTCCCCAGCCTAAATCTTACCAGCCTGCTGCCGCCCGGTCCAGGAGCGCCAATATTGACGCTCCGGGACCACTGGCACCCGGCTCTTCCCAGTACCCCTGGTGGCATTGGGTACTGGGGTAATAATAGGGGGTTAGTGTTAGCCATTTTATACCGGCTAACACTAGGCCCCAACTTAGTAATGGATTCCGTCTATTAGACGGCTTCCACTACTAAGTCTATAAAGTAAAGAAATAAAGACAAGACACAAGTTTAAAATATTTTTTTATTCAAATAAAAACACCCCCACACCCCTCATTGACCATTTTATTAAAAAAATTCAAAGAACAACCGCTGGTCATCGACGTAGTCCATGGAATCCGACGTAATCCCCAGGATACCGATATCTGAAAAACAAAAAGGGAGAAACACACAAAAAACACATAAACAGGAGCACAACACCCATCATTGTGAGCGGTGTTGTGCTCCTTACAGTATGCAGCATCTTTACAGATCGCTGCTTACAGTCTGACCCCCAAGGGGTTAAGGGAGGATGTATTGCATCCCCCTTAACCCCCTGGGGGCCAGACTGATGTCAGACTGCACCCATCCCAGCAAGGAAGGGGTTAACTGACCCCCCCTTCCTTGCTGGGAGGGGTGCAGTGTCGGGGAGGGGGTGGGGAGAGCTCTATACTCACCATCCGATGTCCCGATGTTGTCTCTTCGCTGGTCCGCAGCACAATGAAGTCACTGTGCTGCGGACCGGCTCATTATATGTGCGCTCAGCCGAACAGCCAATCAGCTGAGCGCACATATAATTCTAAATGTTTCTTCTAATAATGCTATTGTCATAACATAATTAGAAGAAACATTTGATGTTTTAATTAAAGTAAAGTGATGATTAGTACAGAATGCTCTATTGCCGGGAATATGAATTAACGGCTTATAGAGCTTCCTGTACTAATTAATATTTAATGAATAAAACACATTTTCGTGGAAATAAATTCTGTTTCGTTGGTCAATAATTTAATTCTAACGAATCCATCATTGTGCAATTCAATATACTGTCAAAAAATAAATATATAGATAAATATACATTTATTTATATATCTATTTTTTTTAACAGTATATTTAATTGCAAAATGATGGATTCGTTAGAAATAAATTATTGACCAACGAAAGTGTCTTGATTACAAAGAAAATGTGTTTTAGTAATTTAATATATTAACTATTAGAGGCATCGGCATTCGGCATCATTGCCGGCTATTTTTGAAGTACTCCGTACGGACCGCCTGTCAATCCTCGGCCGCATGTTCAGCCGCAAACAATGGTCTTGTTCATTTTTTACGGGTCCGTTTACGATAGGGCCGTAGATTCAGACATAGTGTGCACTGTGCAGCCGCATATCCTATACTTCCAAGCATACACACGAACCACCAAAAATACCGCCGCACAATTACAGCCGCAAATACAGCCGCACTGTTACAACGTGTGAACCGAGCCTTAAACTCCTCTTAGAGAGGACTAGCCAGAGATAACCTCAACCCACGCCGTAGACAAGGAGGTCACAGAGCAGGACTGTATCCATAACAGAGCCATAGAGCCAGAAACTGATCTGGGTGGAGCAATGTTGCAGTAGCCTATGAAAGCCATCTCGCAGGGCGGGTGTCAGCAGGGAACCCACAGCATGCCGCTCATCCCAGGTAAAGAGGTCTGGGGCCTGTGTCACCCAGGAAGGTTCAGCCGAGTGTAGCGGGCAGTAAGGTGGTGTAAAGACTGAAGTCAAAGGTCAATACACGGGCACAGGTGTTCTTCTTCTTCTACAAGTATTCTACCTCATCCCCCAAACCTCCCGGCAGAGCACAGTACTACATAGGTTGAGACTCTCACGGCATCCTCCTCTCTGCTACTCTATTCCTTATACTACTCAGCACCACACAACCAACACGACTATATCCTACACTGCACTTATCCTACAGATCTAGTAGTTCTACTATCAAGTGTCTATTGGGAACTTTGTCAAGTCTGTTAGTAAGTGTTTTATCTAAAGGAACTTTGTGCTACCTAGTCTGTATTACCTGCTGCACATTTAAAAGTAGTAAACCAACTCAAATTTATTTAAAGAGTCTGTGTATTCGCCGCCACTGACCAAGCACACACACCGCAACCTTGGAACATTCTCCCCTTTCTGTGGGTGAGGAGTCCTACTATCCGGGAGGGTCACTATAACACTCTGGCCATCCGTGACTACATCATCCCAAGGGACCCGGTAGCAACCCGGTAGGACACTGACCACAGGGAAAAAGAGTACAGCCAACCTGATAAAATAAGAGCAGGCATGCCATCACACCCGTGACAACAACCTAAGGTCGGGCTGTATTTCAGCCATCCACCATAAAAGTGGTGTCACACTACAACACCCAGCAAGTAACGGGCCGCTCCTCCACTATAACATCACTCTGGGGGGTACACCACATATGCTCTCCTTCTACTGGTGCAGAAGAACAGCAGATCAGTTTTCCATAGCAACCAATTAGAATCCAGCAGGTTTGCAACAACGGCCATTGTTTAATCCCATCAGCCAATCGCTTTAACTCCTATGAAATCATGGCCGTAGTGTATACAAACTATATACACTACGGCGAGGATTCCAGAAAACTGCCATGTATATTTTGTGCGGCCACTGTTCACTAAATAGCAGCCGCACAAAATAGACATGGCAGTTGGTGGCCGCATAGAATCCCAGCCGTATTGTATACAGTGTGTATACACCACGGCCATGATTTCATAGCAGTGAACCCATTGAAGACCGAGCCCAAAATGACCCAGTGGACCGCGCCAATTTTCATTTTTGTGTTTTCGTTTTTTCCTCCTCCCATTCTGAGCTCCAGCACTTTCATATTTTTATCTACAGGGCCATGTAAAGGCTTGTTTTTTTCCGGGAATAGGTGTACTTTGTAATGACGTCTTTCATTCTACCATAACATGTATGATGAAACACCCAAAATATTATTTATGAAAATATAAATTGGTTAAATTGGAAAAAACAATGCAATATGGTAACTTTTGGGGGCTTCCTACGCAATGTGTCTAGGCAATGCACGGTACGGTAAAAGTGACATGATACCATTATTCTATTGGTCTGTCTGAACATTTTTTGCGCCATCGTCTCTTCTTTTTATTAATACCCTATCTGTGTAGATCGGACATTTTGATCACATTTTATAAATTTTTTCTATATAATAAAACCAAAAATCAGTAATCCTGGCGCTTTTTGGGTCAATGGGTCGGCCAGGGTGAGCTTCCGGCAGAGAGAGGCTGTATCACACAGGCAGGAAGCTCACAGTGCAGCTCACAGTGCCCAAACTTCTTCCCTGCTTGGTGGTGACGCGCTGACATGTGCGCCACCAAGCAGGGAAGAAATTCAGGCACTGCGGGGCTGCACTGTGAGATTCCGGCTTGTATGATACAGGCTCTCTCTACCGGAAGCACTGCCTCTGCCCCCCGGCTGTTCCCCCTGCCGCATGGCTGCTCCCCCTGCCTGTCACCTCAGCTGCCACCGCATCGTCTCCCCCTGTCTGTCACCTCAGTTGCCACACCATCTTCTCCCCCTGCCACCCCATCTGCTCCCCCATCTTCTCCCCCTGCCCACCCATCTTCCCCAGCTCCTCCCCATCTTCTCCCCCTGCCCGCCCATCTTACCCCTTGCCACCCCATCTGCTCCTCCATCTTCTACCCCTGCCCACCCATCTTTATCCCTTGCCCTCCCACCTTCTCCAGCTGCTCCCCCTGCCCTCCCAGCTTCTCCCACTGCCACCCCCAGCTGCTCCCCCTGCCACCCCCAGCTTCTCCCCCTGCCACCCCCAGCTGATCCCCCTGCCCCGAGCTTCTCCCCCTGCCACTCCCGGCTGCTCCCCCCCAGCTTCTACCACAGCCCCTGCCACCCCTAGCTGCTCCCCCTCCCCCTGTCGCCCCAGCTGCTCCCCCTTTTCCCCAGCTTCTCCCCCTCCCCCTGTCGCACCAAGCTGCCCCCCTGCCCCCAGCTGCTTCCCCTGTCGCCCCAGCTGCTCCCCCTGTCGCCCCAGCTGCTACCCCTGCCCCCCAGCTTCTCCCCATCGCCCCAGCTGCTCCCCCTGCCCCTGTCGCCCCAGTCTCTCCCCTTCCCCCTGTCACCCCAGCTGCTCCCCCTGTGGGGGCTCAGTGCAGGGAAGTGACCCCAGAACATCCCTAATAGGGGATAGAACAAAAACATCTACCCCTATGCCCTATCAGTGCTGTTCTGGGGTCTATTCCCTACACTGAGCCCCCACACATCTATGTATTCTTAGCATTCAGTGTATAAAGCACCTAGGACCCAACTACAACAGCTGCAGGCACTACAACTCCCAGCATGTACTGACAGTCTGCAGCCCTCAGGATATGCTGAGAGTTGTAGTACAGTGTAGACAGATGTATTGCTGAACCTTCTGGGCTGATGGTTGTGACCCCCAGATTGCAGCCTCCAGGAGCTCTGCACACAGTGATTTATTAAAGGGTTGTCCACTCAGAAACTACAACTCCCAGCATACCCTGAGAGCTGTATAAATGTAGGGTATTCTGAGAGTTTTAGTTCAACTGAAAATGTTATTCACAAGGGATTTGTCACAGATACAGATGAATCAAGGGAAGGACCGGGTCAGTCTGTCATGTCTCACGGGTTCTTTATTGGTGGGCCCCAAGGATCATTTCCTCTGGTGGGCCCTAGGTACCCCAGTCTGACACTGGACAGAAGCGGACCCCAAACTAAGACGTTCCCGGCCACCTTCCTTCCTCCATCACGTCTGTTTGATAAGAAGAGCAGACATCAAGCAGAGCGGCACTCCAGCACTACTGAGCGGAGCCTCGCTGTACTGACAGATGGGGGGTGACGCTCAGTAGTACTGGTTGCTGGGGTACCGGCCTGCCAGCTGTGCCAAGGTATGCACCATGCATGTAACCTGCCAGTGCCGAGGGGGGGGGCGCCTCAGCATGCAAAGTGCCTAGGGCAGCATGAACTCTAAATACAGGCCTGCTCCCGGCTGTACTTTAGTGTGTTTTATGACTTATTGGAGTGCGGGCACACCCGCATGTGCACACATTTCAATTAAGTTGAGGTGATGTTCACCTGGCTGATACTGCAGTATTAGCCGGGTTAAACATCTCAGACAACAGCCGTGTCAGAGAACGGCCGCTGTTTTGCCGTGTGTAAGCATGGCCTTAAAATGCATTGAATTAATTCTCAATGTACAATAGACATGTTTTGTACTTTTTTTTTTCACGTTTTGAGCATCAAAGAAAATGTCCTTCAAGTACAAATAAAAAAACACTGGTCAAATTCACAGACATTTGCTTATTTTTGACAACTTTCATTTGATGCCAACTTTAGGCCCTTGCATCTGCTCCATGGTCTGTACAACATCACACTGATGGTGATAATGAAATGAGTCTGCTGTAGCTGGATCCCTTAAAAATAAATGCACATAAGTATGAGACTCAGGAAGTAATACATCAATCTCTTGGACTTCTGTTTAATCTTTTCAGCTTAATTCTGTGCATTTATATATGTGAACTTTTAACCATAGGGCATGATAACATCACGTAGACTGCAAACCATTTTGAGCCTTCCGCCTTTCTTTATAATAAAAATGCTTAGAATGACTTTTTCTAAGATCAGACATTGTTCTAGTCTCGCAACAGCAAATACCGTATTTTCCGGCATATAAGACTACTGGGGGTATAAGACGGCCCACAACTTTTCCAGTTAAAATATAGCATTTGGAATATACTCGCCATATAAGACTATCCTCCAACGCACACCAAATAAAAATTAATTAAAAAAAATCAAACAGCAGCGAGATCTGAGAGGCAGAGAAGGAGGTACAGTGATACAGGTAGGATACATGGACGGGCAAAACAGGTAAAAGTAGTGTGTTTTTCTGGGCACAGCGCCACTGTATCTCTCTTTTCCATACCCCGGACGCCTGCAGTTTAGGGCCCTATTTCACCGGACAATTATCGTTCAGATTATCGTTAAATCATTCGAATCTAAACGATAATCGTTCGGTTGTAATGCAGTTAACGATTAACGACCGAACGAGAAATCGTTGATCGCTTCATAAGACCTGGACCTATTTTTATCGTTGCTCGTTCGCATTGAATAAGACATTCGGTTGTTTGCAGTAGATACGAACGCAATAGTGAAGAAAAAACTATCGCATATATGATCATAAGTAACGATTATCGTTCCATGGAAATGAGTGAACGTTTTCAGGTCTTTCGCAATAGCAGTCGTTTGAGATCGTTAATCGTTAACGTTTATGTGAACAATAATCGTCCGGTGGAATAGGGCCCTTACTCTGCCCTTCATAAGGTTGCTGCATGCAGTGGGGATACGTGCGTTTTTGAGCTCCCCCACCCAATTGCGGCGGCCGCAGATTGTCCGGTTCTGAAGTTTTCAGCACTTGCCCTATAAGACAACACCTGGTGTATAAGACGACCCCTGACTTTTGTGAAGATTTTCCTGGTTTAAAAAGTAGTCTTATAAGCAGGAATATACTACCCCATCTATCTATTAGATATGTAGCAAAAATGGATATGAAGCAAAGCCAGGAATGGACTATAAACAGAGAACAGGTCATAAAGGAAAGACTGCATTTTTTCTCTTTTCAAATCCATTCCTGGCTTTAGCTGTAAAAATCTGTCAGATTTGTCAGATCAGGGGGTCCCGATCGGTAAGTGACAGGGGACTCCCCCTGTCACTTACACTTAAACGCCACGGTCGCGCTGCGATCTCGGCGTTTAAGGAGTTAATGACACGCGGCAGCGCGATCCACTCACAGCCACAAATGATCAATAAGTTTGTGGTGTTTCTATGTGGCATAATTAATCGGGTCACACAAACAATCACTGTACCATTTGTGAAGCCATTTACTAAAGTGACACTGACAGAACAGGTATGCATACAGTGGGTACGAAAAGTATTCAAACCCATTTAAATTTTTCATTTTTTGTTTCATTGCAGCCATTTGGTGAGTTCAAAAAAGTTCATTTTTTTGCTCATTAATGTACACTCTGCACCCCACCTTGACAGAAAAAAACCTTAAATGCAGATATTTTAGCAAAGTTATTAAACAAGAAAAATTTTAATATCACATGATCATAAGTATTCAGATGCTATTGAGTAGAAGTTGGTTGGTTAAGTGCACTGTGGGATGAATATTTATTGGAAGGGACAGCGGGGGGTGGATAGGTGCGTTGTGTTTAGTCCCGTCCCCAGCGCACCAAACCTGATTATTAACATATCAATTAAACTTCAAATGTCACAAAAAAAGCACAGAGGATCGAGGTAGGAAACGTACCCTCATCTCTATAGTCATACAGCTGACACACTGCAGTAATTTTTGCTGGTTTGTTAATGCAGATGCACTGCTGTAAGGCACTTAAATGACTAGAACAGACAATGTAACAAAGCTAAACGCCAGGATGAAATTTAACCAAAAGAAACTAAACAAAAGGGTTAGAATCACGACTGGGTAGATAAATAAGGAGTACAGTAAATTATATATAATTGCATAGTGGAGAAGGCTGTAGTCAGTTGAAAAGTATGCAGTGCCATATGCTCAGTGCATATTTTAGAATATTTTCTGTAAAGTTTATATCCAAGAAGGAATTTGAGTAAGAGTGGTTTGCTTCCATTATCAACTATGTTGGTATTACAATATCCAGAGCTTTTCTCTTTGTAATTCAATGCCTGGACACTATCAACAAGTTATGCTGCTGTCGGTGACAGTGACATAGCAAATATTATATGTTGCTATGGAAATAAAGAAAAGGTATTTGCCAGACACAATGGAATAATGGAAACTGAAGACATTAAATAGTTTGTTAACCTGATATGTGATGTCCTAGCCAGCTCTTACAGTGAGATTTGCTGCAGCAGATTTAATCAATATAAATGAATAGCTGATATCCACAGCATCACATCCGCGGCATGAAATCCGCAGCAGAATAAGTAGGTGTGAACGTACCCTAAAAATAGATTTTTACCAAGGGGGTCAGGCAAAATGCATTTATACATATTGGCCCAGATTTATCAATCTGTCCGAGACAAGAATCAGACTCATTTGTAACTTGTATCATAAAGCTCAACACTACGGAGATAGTGGTCCAGAGTTATCAAGATGAGACATAAATTGTGTCTGACTTTGTCCCTGACAGATTGCAAAATGAGCTGTGACTGGTTGCAATCTGTCTGAGACAAAGTTTTACTGCTCATATATAATTTACCAGATATTAAATACATATCATTACTTATCTTGTACTCATCTGAATTATTACCAGATTAGATTCTAGTGCATTTACAATTCTACAATCCCTTCCCTGACAGATTGGCATAGATGCAGCACTAGTAACTTACATTTTATATTATGACTATATTCACATATATCAGGCAAGGAAATCATCTGTAAAATCTGGTAATTTCAGAAGGATCAAGCAGTTGAAATCCAACATGCCTGTTGCTTTTCTCCCCAAACATCATCTGCTGGGGGGAGGGCTAGGTAAAGGGGTTTCAACAATATTGGCAGGTTGATCTGATGATTCCCTAATATGTATGGGACATGTCAAAAGTTTTTTTTATCCGTCTGAGTGTTCAGACTCCAACTTATCAGTAGAATGAGTGGGAAAACACCATACTGCCACACACTACTCTCTGTTCCATGACTATAAAACCTGGACAACTCTACCTGGACTGAAAAACCTGCAAAACTTTCATCTCATTCTTGTCATTGGTGGATGTCTCAGCACCCAGACCAAAACTGATAAAACATGTGACTAAAAAAAACTTTTTTAGCAAACGTTTTTTGTAATGATAGGTACACTTTTAGAGGGTTAAGAGAACTCTTGCTAGAAACATGATAACACTTTTAGTGTTTCCCTTCTTATCTTAGGATAGATATAGGTTTATCCCAGGCAGGTTTACATTCTGTTATTGTAGATTTACCAACCACATCTGCTGGACGTTTGTTTCAAGTATCTACTACTCTTTCAGTGAAGTAATATTTTCTCACGTTGCTTCTGATCTTTCCCCCACTGTGTCCTCTTGTTCTTCAGTTCAGTTTTTTTTTAATAAAACACTTCCCTCCTGAACCTTATTTAGTCCTTTAACATATTTAAAGGTTTCAATCATGTCCTCCATTTCCCTTCTTTCCACCAGACTATACAGATTCAAATCCGTAAGTCTTTCCTGATATGGTTTGTGCCTCACACCCTCCACCATTTTTGTAGCCAGTCCTCGGACCTGTTCTATTTTATCAGTATCCTTTTTTAGATGAGGTCTCCAGAACTGGACACAGTATTCCAGATATGGTGTCACTTGAGCTCTATACAGCAGAATCACAATCTCTCTTTTCATACTGGTTATACCTCTAGCTATACGATTTGCTTTACCCCCACTGCCTGGTTGCACTGGTGACTCATTTTAAGGCTGTCAGAAATCACTACCCATAAATCCTTCTCTTCTGAAGTCTTTTACAACACAGAACTGCAGATATGATACTTGGATAGAGGATTCCTCCTCCCCAAGTGCAATATTTTACATTTGGAAACATTGAACTGCAATTTCTATCGCTTAGACCACATATCTAGCAAAGCTATATCATTTTCCATATTACTGATATCTCCGGGATTATCAACCCTATTGCACACAAACGTTACCTACCAAACCTTCTCCTATGTCACTTACAAACAAATGAAAAGAACAGAACCCAGATCAGACCCGTGTGGCACACCACTTGTAACCAGTCTCTGCTCGGAATATACACTATTAACAACAACCCTCTGATATTTATCCTTCAGCCAACAATAAATCCACTGACCTATCCAGGGATTGTTTGGTGTTACAGCAATAAAGCATTAAAGTGGTGATCACACTAAGCAGGACTGTGGCTGGGTAGATTTATGAAGGCGTTTTGTTAGACTAAGTATGGCTTTTGTGAAATTTGTGAAAAAATGCAGGTTTATCCATTAATTTTTATTAGACTGCAAGGCTCAAGTAAGCACAAGATCACTTCTCTATTTCATGATAAATAGGAAAATGTCCTTATTCTCCCTCTTTTACTATTAATATCATACTAGAGCTTTTTCAAAAGACACACAAGGACTACAGTTAAGAAAGCTACAGATCTCACAGGATATTCCTGGACACTGTAGGAATCAAGAATGACAAATATGAAAAAAAAGAATAGCAACTGCCATGAATGTAAGCTTAAAAAATAATAATACGTTTGGAGATTGGAAGCTCCATATACAGTATATTCCCTTAGAATGTAACACAGAGTGGAGGAAAGTAGAAGAAATAACATGATCATTATCACACTGAAGAGTACTGTCACTTCTTACCGTAGAGCAGCATGCATTGTTGTGCTGGAGAAGAGGCTTTAATTAGGGGAAAATTCTTCAGGGATTTGGGGGCGTACAATGCTATCCAAAACTGCCTTAAGCTAAAGCAAGTTTATTTACTATGGAGTGAAAGACTGCCAATGTGAATTGTTCCTTTGTGCTTGGAACATCACAGTTTTTCTCTGCTTACAGACTCATGTTCATTACAGAATCATATAGACTACACTGGAAGTGCACTTATACAATAGTTGTCAAATCTTCTGCTCCAGCAGAACTGTTGACCCTGTAGCACAGCACTAGATAGAGTAAAGCTAGGTGAATGCTACTTGCATGACAGAGGAAAATAAGATTTAATTCCCATTGTGCTGTAATTTCAAGTTTCCCCTAGGTGTGAGATGGGAAACCTTTGGCAGTTGCAAAACTATAATTCCCACCATGCCTGGACAACCAAAGCAGTTTTGCAACAGCTAGAGGGCCAAAAGTTCCCCATCCTTGCTCAAGGCAGTTCCTTCCTGTGTTCTGTGTCCAACCCCTGTGACCCCCACCAACTAGGAATGAAGTTTACATTCGACCTCCACAGCGGTGCTGCAAGCACCAATTAAATGAGGATGTACTGCAGATCCCTGCTCAGCCAGGTAGTCAAGGACCGCTGTGTCCTCCAAAAATACAGTGAAAAGGATGCAGTGCTACATCCCCTTCATCCTCACAATTAGTACTAATTGGTTCTACTCTCAAATATGCAAAAGAATACTCCAGAGACACCGTCACAGGTCTCAACCTAGTGAGCTAGCCAGACCTTTCCTCCGGGAAAGAACAACCAAGCCAAGGAATGTCTCCAATCAAGGAAACCACTCAAGCAAGGTATCCATCCACAGACAGCTGTTTTGGGGTATTTGCCCCTCATCAGTGGGGAGTAGGTTTCTGGCTAGTGGGAGTCTCTGCAGTGTTCTTTTGCATATTTGATTTCCCAGGGGGCAATGTCCTAGAATACACTCAAATCGAGACCTGTGATGGTGTCTCTGCAGTGTTCTTTTGCATATTTTATTTCCCAGGGGGCAATTTCCTAGAATACACTCACATTGAGACCTATGATGGTGTCTCTGTGGTGTTTTTGGTTGATATCCCTGAGGTCAACCGTCATCTCTTTGGTTCTACTCTCATAATGTACTCATAATGTAATAGCACATTCTAATGATATGGCATTATTATATGAGGTAGAAGTGCCTATTTAATTTGCTTCCTTTGAAACTAGTTTTGGCGTGTTTTCTAAAAGGAATTTAGATTTTAAGTCCCATTGGGCAAAGCAACATATAAGTGGTGGTATTCCCTGTATAGCGCTATTGGATATGTAAGTCCTACACAGTCAACAGGAAATTGCGATAGTATATTCTAATAAAAATATATAGTGCACAGAGAAGGAGCACTTCATCAGAGCAAGGGAGCAGGAAGTGCACAGCTCAGACAGCCCTGCAGTTCCCAACATGAACATTGTTGACAGTACAGGGGCCCATGTCACCCCTTACTGCTGCCACTCAACAGAAGTGGATATATAACGTAAAAAGTACAAGGTAATATAACTTTATTAACACAATGTAATAAAAAAAAAACTTTAGACTCCGGAGTACCATTTATAGAAAACATGAATGCTACACAGGGGGATGTCTTAGTATCATGCCAGTTATTATGTCTGTGATTATTCTATATATTCATTCCTACTTTATGCGGTTCTTTTGTTAAAACCTACAGGCATAAAATGATACATATTTACCATTTCAATGTGAAACATGCAATAATAACAAGTATATATATAAATACAATAAACCAGCTGCAACTGCTCACATGTAACTTGAGTAATATCCCCAGCCAGGCTCCTTCCAGCTCCTCCCTGTTCACTCCCTGGCATTGTCTGGGTGGTGGCAGCTACATCTATATTTAGACTCCTTACTGGGACCAGATTGTTACTCCACCCATCTAAGTGTTCTGTCCAAGAGATGATAAATAAAGCTGGTACACAGAAGAGGGTCCCAAATGAAAGGCATCTGTGTAAACACGTCTCATAGCTGGCTGTGCATTGTATCAGCCCTCACATACCCTGGCTATTGATCAGGAGGTTTCCATTTGGTAGAAAAGCTCTGGTCATCACAATAAGCTACTTGAAAACAAACCAAGCATCAGTCAGACTACCACTGACAATAATCTAAATATTACCATATCATTCAATGAGATGATTTTACTAATGTAATAAAATGCCATTGTATCTCCAGCCTCTGTTGAATTGTAATTTGCTGTGTAAAAGTGTTGGACGTACACTGGTCTTGTTGGTAACTTTGTGTTGGAATGGACAATATCACAGCAAAGAAAACACTATTAGAGGTGCCTGGTCATAGCTTGTCTCTGCCCTATTATGTGTGCTATCTGTGCATTCCCTGCCACTGTGTCTGTGCAATTAGGTTATGTTCACACACTGTCAAAATGACTCATTTAGAACAACAGCCATTAATATACATATAACTGCCGCTGTTTTGAAGTAGCCGTTATTTGCCACTACGCGAAGGCTGTACAAAAAAATACAGCCGTAATTTTGATAATGTGTGGGCATAGCCTAAAAGTTACCTTTATTATGCTGAGGCACTGTGAATTTTTGTCTCTAAATGGGACATTCTCATCTTCAACATTTATGGCACATCCACAGGACCTGTAGCCAACCCCCAAACAATGAGCATCCTGATTAAACACCTTTTTACAGTTTCTTGATAAGCCCTTCCTCTCCTGAGATATGTATGCATATAATGTGTCTGACTATTTAATTAATAGTCAGATGGTCGTGAATGTTTTACACTGAGGAACATGTATACTTAATACATACCCCTTGACTGTAGAATCACTCCCACCACCTGATATTCACCCCTATCATACCTATCTGACTCTTAACTGAACTATAAACCCACATATCTCAGGAACAGAAGGATGTTTCAAGAAACCGATTTTTATCTTTAAATAATCCTATTCTCATACCGCAGACAAAGAGAACACATGCCGCAAATTTTCTAATCATGCTATGAATTCCCTTGCAATTTTTAATACAGATTTCTTAAAACTGATTTATTGCAGACTAATTCACACCACAAGTGAAACATGCCCAAAGGAGACTATAGTCTCGGGTACAGAACCACACTTCTTACAGAATTAACGCCATCGAGATCTGTCTAGTATTTGCTACTGTATTATAATATATACTTTATTTATATATAACTTGAAATAGAAACTAATGATAACGGGCAACAATCAAGGTAGTGTAATAGATAAATATCCACACAAATAATGTACAGCAGTATTGGAGTTAGATATCAGTGTATAAACCACAGATGACCCTTGGAGTGGTAAAATGTTTGGCAGTTAGTCCTGCTAATCTGTCTGCAATACTCTGGCTCCAGCACTGTGGCTAACACTATGTGGCTTGTCTGTCTTAAGAAAATAACATAACATGAGTTCATCGCAATAAATCGACTGAGTACTAGGGATTCATGTAAATATAATAAAATTCAGAAGCCATCTCAGCACAGTACCTCCCAGCCAACGGCTGATTAACGCTAGGGCGCTCAAATAAGCTAGCGATTGTTAGTGCAGCCCTGGACCCACGATTCTCGAGCCATGTAATGGGCTCTGTAAACAAACACCTAGGAGATTGACGCTCGTTTACAGTGCGGCTCAGGCCATCTAATGACATCTTAAAACCACATCCAGAATGCAAGCAGAGGAGGAAGGGTACATTAAAATTTCAGCATATTAAAGCTATTCTTCTGAATGAAAACAGCAAATATGTATCTAATTGTTGATAAGTTCAGGTATAAAAACCTGACACATGTATACTTGGGTGCTCCAAATTAAAGGGGTTGTCCAGCGAAAATCTTTTTCTTTCAAATCAACTGATGTCAGAAAGTTATATAGATTTATAATTTACTTCTATTTAAAAATCTCAAGTCTTCCCATACTTATTAGCTCCTGTATGTCCAGCAGGAAATGTTGTTTATTTTAAGTCTGACTCAGTGCTCTCTGCTGACATCTCTGGTTGAGACAGGAACTGTCCAAAGCAGGAGAGGTTTTCTATAGGGATTCAGCAGAGAGCACTGTGTCAGATTGAAAATAAAACAGCATTTTCTGCATGACATACAGCAGCTAATAAGTATGGGAATACTTGAGATTTTTAAATTGACGTAAATTACAAATTTATATAACTTTCTGATACCAGTTGGTTTAAAAGGAAAAGATTTTCGCTGGATAACCCCTTTAATAAGTTCTGCCGAAGATCAGAAAGGACACATGAGACAACTCTGTGTTCAACTCTGTGCTTATTTTTTTGAGAACTGAGCAAGTGTTTGAGTTCTGAGGCAAACTTTACTTGAAAATATTGTTTAAGAACCAAATTGTTTAGGTTCAGAGGCACCACTGTACTGAGGAAAAAATACTGACTATGTATAGGAGGCATGGGGGGGGGGGGGTAATTTACATATAATGAAATCTCTCTAGTAATAGCACGCCTAAACCAGATTTCCAGTGAATGACATTTTTGCTGGTTGTCTCAAAGATGTTTCCTTTTAGAACTGAAAACACATTGACATAAATATGTTACATTTGCCTGATAATAACTACTAATCTAAAGTTTTATTTCTTTGCCTCCCTCTTCTCTGAATTAAAAGAAGCAGACCCACATCCTTTACTAGACTCAGGCATGAAATACTTGTTTCTACTGTGGGTGAAATATACACCAGCAACCATTGGATTTTCTTCTAGTGTTCACAGTCCTCACATTCCTCTGTATAACTATGATTATTATTGCACGTTTACCCTCCTGCAACTGTCTCCTATAAAACAGCATTTTGCTTGGTTCTCTTTTACTTACTAAAAGTTTCTGTGTAGCTGTATCACACCCTGTGTTCTATCTGAATTATGGATGGTCATAGATACTGTATGTTGGGTTACATGACAATATTGACATCCAGTCAAGATAAAAAGCTTGAAAGTAAATTAACTATTTATCTTGTCAGTACAGATCTCTTTTAATAATGTGGCATAAAAAGCCATGAGTATAAACCTTGATCATGAAGCCTATCAGGATCCTCAATAGATGAAGCTCCAGGATTATCATCTCATACTGTATAGGAGGGCTGCCACACACACCGGATCTGCATTGGATTTTACGATGGGAATTTGCAGCAAAATCCGCTGCAGATCCATTGGCAGTTCTTTCCTATGAGAATACATACTGGCAGTGGGATTGACATATGAGTATGTAAGTTAACCCCCGGTCGGCCGGAGCATACATTACTTGCTCCACGCTCCGGCTTGCTTTGGGGTTCCCGCCGTCTTAACGTCCCACTCAGCCAATCAGTGCGCTGCCCCGCCGCAGCCACTGATTGGCTGAGCGGGATGTCCAGCCTGGAACTCTGAAGCAAACCGCAGCAGGGAGGAGGTGATCTATGCTCTGGCCAACTTACATACTTGCAGCGGGATGTCAATCCCGCTGTGATTATGTATTCTCATGAGAAAGAACTGCCAATGGATCCGCAGTGGATTTCGCTGCAGATCCGGTATGTGTGAAGGCACCCTAAGAGAGAAACGTGCCAAGTCCACAGTAAAACCTTGTTTGCTTAAGCATAGATTCAGATTGGAAGTGGCAATATTCTACCTTGCAGCATTATGTCTAACCTGCTGATAGTTCCCCTTCTAATTATTACTGTTCTTAGAAATAGAGACTTAGGGCCCTATTATACCAACAGATTATCTGACAGATAATGGACCATTAACAGAAAACAGGTCATATAGGAAAGACTGAGATTCCTCCTCTTTTCAAATCCATTACTGGCTTTGGCTTAAAAAAAAATCTTTCAGATAATCTCTTGGTGTAATAGGGCCCTTAAACTGTCTTCACCTATATAGCACCTTAACTTTTCAATACAGAACAAATAAAGATCTAAAATTGCTGCCCATAGCCATATCATAACCCTTCAGTTCTTGATGTTGATTTGTTGAAGCAGGAGAAGTTGGGTCCCTTTGACTAGGTACACATTGTGATGGCTAGATGACAGGTCTTGGGAGTGTTGCTTGTATACAGTGGTTGAAACTACAAAAAGGGGTCCAAGGGGGAAAAAATGGCGAACCTGTGACAGGGTCATATGCATCCAAAACTCATTGATACAGGAGTGGACTGAAGACTGGTCCTACAGATGAACTACTATATGGATGGGACCATCTTTTTTTGGCCTCTTGACATTTGGAGCCCAAATAATGTCCAAAATCTGTTACCTTGCAATAACATCCTTATAACGTCTTATTTGGGCACTAAATAACGGATGGCCCAAAAAAAGTTTTGTGGTCATGGTCTATCACAAACCACTTCAAATGTGAATGAAAGCTCTGATAGACAGGTGTGAGAACACACAGTGCATTGCAGCTTTACTGGGGACAAAATGGCACCAGAATGCACTAAGAAAGTGGAAACCTTAAGTCCTGGCATTCATGTCAGGCTCCCGTAAAAGTCCTTTTAAATAGGATGACATAGAGATGCACCATTTGCATGTTGAGAGTGCTTACTGAGGCAATCTCAAGGCAGGCTCCTTCCAGTGCCCATTTATTACACTACATCTGCAAAAGCTGATGCATCACGGATGTCATGTGGATGGTTTCTCCAGGACACAACTGATCCTGATTTCTGGGCTCTGAAAAGAAATAATAATGTGTGGGCAAGGCCTTTCTTTCACACATTCTACTTATTTAAACTTTATTGGAGACCCAGCACACTATATTGTAGTAACAGTATTTCTCTTCCAGCAGCTTGAGTTTCTCTACCACACTACAAAAATTGTTTAGGAAAGATATGAGAAAAATGACAAAGAATTCAACGTGTTGGCCTGACCACCAAATTCTTCAGATCTAAATACAATCGAGAACCGGTAGAACGTGATGGAAAAGCCAGTCTGATCTATAAAAGACTCAACTTACAAGATTTAAAGTACTGCTGTTAATGGTGCAAGATACCGTCAGAGGTCCTGTGAAGTCAATGGCAGATCAGGGCTGTTTTGGGGGATGCAAGGGGGCCGACAAATAATTAGGAGAGAGGTTTAAATGTTATGGCCTATCAGTGTTTGCCAAGCCTACCACTTTCTCCGCAGCAGTTCACCCTCCCTTACGGTTTTACAGTTTTGGCTTTCTACCATACTTGTGCTAATGGAATATTTGAAGAAAAACAGGATACTGTACCAAGAAGTCTGCAGGATATATACTTAAAGGTCTTACTTAGATATTTTCCAAAATAGTGAAGAATTACAGAAACCTTTCTGACTTCAAAAACTCATGCATTATTTGTATCACATAACCAGATATTCTTTTATAGCTTAATCTTTCAAAATAAACTAGTTTCTAAAATAAACTATGATTTTCTAGCAAGTTATTTTTTACTTACTTATTTACTACTTTTATTACTGCCTATGGGAGCTACCCTGCTTTCTCTGACTCCTAAGATGCAAATCTGCTCAGTTTTGCTTTGTTTAACCCCTGCTGCAAATTGACATCCCAGAATATCATTAAAAGCAGTTAGTTCTTGCATAATGGCGTCCTGGCACATCATAATTTGCCTCAGGAGCTTGCTTCATAGAGAGTGTGGATGGGTCCTCACCGTTAATGACGGGCCGCAGCGATTGCACTGCCGCTTGCCATTAACCCCTTAAACAATGCAATTGCAGCGTTTAAAGCGAATGTACCAGCAGGTACATTGCTTTAAGATTTTAACATCAATAGACCTGGTCACCAGCCCGAGCTGAAGCATTGGTGGCCAGCCGGCCCACAGTGTGACAAAACCTCTCCCCTCTGTGACGCAGCTCCTTTGATTCTAATGGAGCCGCGCCACAGAGGGGAGGGCAGAACTTCAGAATTTGAAAGATCAAAATGAACGATTTCTCGGTCGTCACTTGATCATTTGCTGCGTTTACACGGAACGATTATCGCTCAAATGCGATCATTATTGCGAAAATTCGAACGATAATCGTTCCATGGAAATGCAGCATAATGTGTTAATTAAGCAGAAAAACACCGCACTACCCCTTTAAGCTCCTGTACCCCCTGTCTACCATGCTTTTTATTTCCATGTGAAGGCATAAGGCTGTATGGTCTGCTTGGAAAGCTGGGTGACAATCTCATGCCTTGTGTAACTGTAGTAACTATATTGGTAGCCATTTGCTTTTCCCAGAAACGGTTGTAATAGAAACAGCTGAATAGAATTTTCATCAACTTAAAGAGAACCAATCACCAAAAAATCACTGTCCCTATTATCAAAGGTAACCTCTCCCTATGTCTATCTATGAAGATACAGACTGCCTTTGCAGTCTGTATCTTATCCCTTTACCCAATTCTCTTGTTTGATGAACGAAGGCCGGGCGCCGCCATCTTGATTACGTCACTTTGCGTTTCACCGCTGGAACGCAAGTGACGTATTAAAGATGGCGGCGCCCGGCCTTCCAGCACTGAACAAGAGGATCAGGTAAAGTATAAGATACAGACTGCAAAGGCAGTCTGTATCTTCATAAATAGAGTGCTTTTGCAGTATGTTTCTTATACTTTACCTAATCCTCTTGTTTGGTGCAGCAAGTCCGGCGCCGCCATCTTGATTACAGTACTTGCGTTCCAGCGGTGGAACGCAAGTGACGTAATCAAGATGGCGGCGCCCAGCCCTGCTGCCTCTATGCATGACGGGAGCTTCCTGTCTCGAGCCGGCTCTTTTGAAAAGAGCCGGCGCGAGGCAGGAAAGTAAAACGTCTGTAATTAGAAAACGCGGCAATAAAAATGATTGATTATATTTACAAATATTCTTAAAGTTACAATATACATCCAATAAGGAAAAAAAATTTTTTTGATTTTCGGCCGTGATTGGTTCTCTTTAAATGGTGAAAATTAAAATGGTTGTCCTAAGGGTTGTCCTAAAATAAAGGTTATTCCCTATGCAAAGATTAGCATAACTAGCTGATCATGGGGGTTTGAATGCTGGGACCCAAACTGATTATAAGAACAAAAACCTGTTGTCCCCAGACTGCATAGAGCAGCAGCATACACGTTTATTTTTTTAAACTGCCCCTTCTTCTTGTAGTAAGAAGTAGGGGACAAATGTAGGAGCATATGACTGTGGACTGGACTACACAGTTGGTTGTCTGTTACCATTGACTACACAACTGAACTCCGCACATAACTATGGCCGGCAACAACATAGAGAGCACTAAGCCTGCTGACGAGTTAGAGGGGCCGCAGAGGTCGGTGATATAACACCAGTATAAACTGAGCATTTATGCACATCTAACATGTGGCCTCATTTTACTAAAGAAAGAATAGATCAGACTTTCCATTTAAACTGAATCAGCCCAAAATTGTATTCATTGCTGTGACTAACGTTTACCAGGTAAAATAATGCAGCATCTAGTCGGGGGTTCTTTGAGTTTGTCACAAACATTTACCCTGTAAACTGTACTGTATTTCTGTCATCATTGGACATATTGGGGGGGGGGATCAATGGCAAATGACAACAGAAGTGTTGCCAATGGCAACCAGCAACAGTCCAACTGTCTTAGTAAGGGTTAGAGAAAGGTACACCGACATCTGATTTGTTACTATAGCAACGCCACTGCTTTCTCCTCTGCATTGTCCCCCACTGTGTCATTGGAGCTCTATAGAAGTTATAAGGCGTGGGTGAAACAAAATCTGCATGTACACTAAATATGCTGCAGGGGTGGAACCCAACAAGTACTGGATTAATAAACCGTAAGTCATACATCAAAACGGGGAAAAGAAAATTGCTGCTTTTTTTCTTCAGTTTACCCCCCGCGTCCCCATGTCGGAGGCTGATCTGCTTGTACGCCTACAGAAAGAAATACCGTAATCTACAGTTATTACATGATCAAAATAACATGGCTACAGATAGATAATCTGGACACCTAACTATTCAAGGCAGAAGTAACATATCATCAACTACAATGTGACAAGACTTCTAACCATAGAGGGGCAGAAAATCTTACAGAAAGCCCAATATATCAACACTCCACAAGCTATCCCCTGCCTTTGTAGGCTATGGGGAGATAACTCAACGACTGCTTATTAGATACAGTGGCACTGTCATTATACAGATGGTCTTTCTATGGATTTAACGTCTGAATCTATACAACATACCAGCGGCACTCACCCTGTAGAAAATTAAAGGGATAGTCCGGCACTTTAAAACATTTTAAAACATTTAAGCATAATAAACATCTTATTCTTACATCACCATGCTCCCCTAGCGTCCTCCTGTGGTGTCTCTGGCTCCCCTACTGACTGCTGCCACCACCACCACCACTTCCTGGACAAACTCATCTCCCGTCTCAGTCAGTGATTGGCTGTGCAGGCTGTCATTTCAAGATGGGTTAGTCTCGGAAGTAGTACCTGGAGACACTGCATGAGGACACTGGGGGAGCATGGTGAGGTAATAATAAGCTGCTTCTTTTAAACAGTTTATTATTAATTAATAAGCTGTTTATATAAGGGCAGCATTATATTAAAAGTTTTAAAGTGCCAGAGTACCACATTGCTCTTCCATCGCAGGTAAAGCAGGACGGGGGAAGTGCCATCTTTCCCTCAGCCATAATAAAAATCTACAATCTGCAAAATTAGCAATATTGACCTGTGGTGCAGATTTTAAATCCATAGCATGTCAACTGTTGTGTCAGGTCCGCTGTAGGTTACATGCCAATTTTCCCCATTGACTTTATTAGGGATGTCAAAATCTGCAGGTCAACTGGTGTTGATTTTGCTGCATATTTATGCACTTGTGAATTAAAACTTGTAAATTTGAAACAAAAAAATAGGTAAAGATTAGAGATGAGCGAACCGGGTTCGGGTTCGAGTCCGAGTCCATGCGAACCCGAACGTTCGGTATTTGATTAGCTGGGGCTGCTGAACTTGGATAAAGCTCTAAGGTTGTCTGGAAAACATGGATACAGCCGATGACTATATCCATGTTTTCCACATAGCCTTAGAGCTTTATCCAGCTTCAGCAGCCACCGCTAATCAAATGCCGAAAGTTTGGGTTCGGATGGACTCGAGCATGCTCCAGGTTCGCTCATCTCTAGTAAAGATATATTGCTCATATAAAATAAAATATGAGCTGTGAGTCATTGCTATAGGGGAAAAAGCAAAATCTTACTATAAGCCAGCTTGATAAATTCCCCCTTTCCTAACTTTTAGCACTGAACCTACAGGAGCAGGTACTCATTTATCCTTGGGCAGGCTGCCCCTGTACAGTAGTAAATCAATGCAGTGATCACTATACCGCATTTACTACTATAGGCATAGCCGCCCCTGCTCTTTGACACATAATCCACACCAAAATCCACTTATTTGTATGGATTTGTACTGCCAATTTCCAGTGGACAATCCACAGCATTTCTACTACTTGTGGCAACAGGAAAATGGTATATTCATTTGCCAGTGTAATGCATCCATTATAATGGAATCTAGCAAATTTCTGCAGTTTTGTGGTACTAATATACTGCAAAGTATTTTTGCCTTAAAAAACATTGGGGAGACAATGGATCTTTGAAGTCAGTATGATACATTAGGCTATGGCTCAATTCACACTACCACTGTGGTTTTCATCATAAATGGTCCCCAGGACACAGTTCCATTGCACAATGCACACAGACAGCAACTGAGTTGTACTAGAGTCTGTCAGGCTGACCCGCAGTGAATGTTGTTTGGATAGGTAGTATAGCCTTGCATGCTGGGCTGTCAAATATGAAGGAACTTTTGACAGAGACTCCTTATGGAGCATTCGCCCAATGTGTAAGCACAGCTTTAGTTCTCAATCACAAACTCATCCATCCTTTCTGTTGTGGCTCCATTGATCACAGAAGCTATGGCAGTAGTGTTCATGGACTCTAAATCAGTTGCAAAAAAAACAACTGCACACAAGTGGTGCTGGTAAAAGTATCCAAGATCTGAGGACTTCTCCCTGAATAGCTCTCCTGAACTGCCCCCACCCCTTCTACCGCCATGCCCAGATCTCATCTTATCAAAGAGGGCACACATGGCAGAACAGAACAATTATTCCTAATAATAGAGTCCCTTATGACTTCTAGTATTTTCCTCCCAGTAAACGCACCATCACTTTGTAAAAAATGTATTGGCAAAATATTCTACACATTTACTTAGAAAACAGTAGTTGAGACAGCAGAGAAGTTTCTTTGGGTGGCGATGGCTGGGGTCTGAGCACGTCTCTGACCATTGTCATGGCACAGCTCTGACAGAAACAACAATGCCCCATTCTGTCAGCATTTTCTGACGTATCACATTTCTACAAGACGGGAATTGTGTGGCTTTTTGTTTGCACTTTTTTGTCCTGCATTATTGATGATTTTACTTGATTTCAAGACACTGAGTAAAGCGATATGCAGAAAACCTCCTAATCTGCTCAGGGACATATGTAAACCTATGAAAGGCATGTACATTGTAGAGGAATGTGTGAAAGCACACTGACCACCATAACTGTGATGTCAACCCTATAATCACCACAAGGGCAGCACATGGTATGCAGGTACCTTATCTACATACCCTATAATGTTGTGTCGTCTATTTATCAGAGGGGGCCACAAATACAGGTCACCCCCCATGTATTCTGCACATGGCAAACTGATTTCTATAGGCTGCTGCAGCTATATCAGCAAATGGTACCAAACCAACAAAGAGGTTGTGCTAATACCACAACCAGTCCATTGGCTCCCGACGCCAACCGGGTACTGTACTTGTACTGCCAATACTGCTATTTCTAACATGTTTTACACTTTTGCTATGATTTTTGCTACATCATTCAGACTGTAACATATATATATATATATATATATATATATATATATATATATATATATATATAGTGGCATACAGAGAACATTCGAATATATCCCAATACTTGGGCTAGAGGCCGCACACCACAACAATGCCAGCCACAGATGGAGTCAATATAAACCTGCTAGGCAATCCCCTCAAATTAGGACAACCACAATGTGGATTAATCAATGTCCCTTCACAGGGCAGACAGAAGGGTAGGGGCACAAATCCTGCCATGTTAGATGCCCCCTGCACCCTCTTAGCCATCTAGAAGTGAAAGAGGAGTGAGGACACAGCCTAAGCCTTCTTCTTGGCATCAGTCATGGCACACAGACACAACACATGTGCCCCCTGGGTGTGACATGCATATACCTCATATACAGAGAGATTTTTGCCTCCAAAAACTAAACTTGGAAGTACAATTTAATCTCAATTAGGAAGCCTCAAGATGTTCTGCAGCAGCTGTAACCTCTTAGCTGTTCTGCTCAGTCCTGGAGGCACAATGCTGTACACCCTAGCAGCAGCAGTTCTAGTGCAGGTAGCAGGAGGAGAAGCCCGGCGGGCACGGTGCTGCCCCCATCCAGCAGCCGGTACTATGGAGGAATGCCCCTGCCACCCTGCAGCACTGACTTACCGCTATGGCTTGCAGGCGCTCTCTCTGCAGCTCTGCCTCCGCCATCCTCAGGTGCCAGGAGACGCTTCAGTGGTGAGGAGCCGCCTGTGTGTGAACAGCGAGTCTATCCCTGGTCGGTGGTGGTGGCGGTGGTGTGCCTCACAGTGACTGGAGCGGAGCCTGGCTGCCTCCCATCCCTCTGCTGCTGTCACACAAGCCAGGCATATGTTCCTGGGAGCTCGGAGCACTCACTGCACCACTACGACGTCTATGCTCCTCCTCTGTGGTGTCAAGTAACCATAGGACCCTGGCATCAGCAGCAGCAGCAGCAGCTCCTCACTCATACAGATGGTTCAGTATGGGGAAGGCTGCAAGATCCAGTGACTAAGCACAAGGGCAGCTTCATTGTTACTAGAACAGAAGCTCTATAAGGGATAGAAGCCTCAGCTCACACTAATGGTACTCTTATTATGACTCCCGAAGGGAAATAGCAATGGAAGCTGCTGGGATTCCCCACTGTGAGGGAAATCATGCCACATAAGTTAATCATCTCCACCCTGTCACTTTCCAGCTGCTGCAAAAACTACAACTCCAAGCATGATGAAAGTTGTCTAAATTAATAAACCAATAGGTAATCCTGTTGATGCCATGTATGGCCCCGTTAACACTACGGAATTGGCGCTGAGATTCTGTGAGGAACCCCCCCCCACACACACACACGGACTTGGCACCATTCCTGCCTTTAATGTGTTTGAATGGGAGGGCTTGCATGTCTTCACTCTCCGCGCCTCTCCATTTAAAGAATTGACATGTCAATTCTTTGAGCGGAGAGGCGCAGAGAGCAGAGGCACGTAAGTCCTCCTGTTCAAAGAGATTAAAGGCAGGGTTCGGTGCCGAGTCCGTGTGTTGGGTTTCCGCACGGAATCTCAGCACCAATTCCATAATGTGAACCGGGCCATACATGGCATCAACAGGATCACAGTTCAGACAAGAAATCAGGGAGTCATCAGCTCAAGTATGTAAGTTATTTTACTTAAAACAGCACTCTCATTTGTACATATATGTACAGTATGTGGCAAACCTCTGATTTTCCCACAATCCCTCTTGCTTGCAAGCAAAGTGAAGACCAACTGCCTGTACTTCCTGGAGATTGCAGTTCAACCGAGCATGCCATATGTCTTAGACAGTACAGCTTCAGAAATGCTTGTACATTTAGAATAGGTTTTATTTAATATAATGCATCAATTTAGAGTTTTCTTACACTAGAAAAAAATCAGTGTAGGCAGAGGGAAACATAATTTTAAAAAGTATACCCATCTCTGTATACCCAGCCTCCTTTGAGTCTCCCCCTGCAACGCCACGCAGCAGCAGCTTTTCATGATCGGCGGCTGCTCCCCCACCTCCAATGCCTGCCAGGTCAGTGACACCGGTGCCCATGGAGCCTGGAGTGGCTGGTTCCCAGCCTGTTCATAACTTCTCCGCCCCTCCCCCCTGCAACTAACTACTCCTGTAGTGAGCATGGAAGGTTCTGGCATTCAGACAGTACTTTTTAACAGTATTGTAACCCCTTCCTTTGTTCTCCATCTCTTGTGGTGCCAGTATTACCTGAAGGCTTTCCCTGATACCCCCTCCCCAGGAGCCACAGCCATATCTCCAGCAGACATTGCTCCAGGTCATCTTCGAGGGAATTGCGACTCCTTTGCAGAAGTTCTTCAACCTACAGAAGCTGCCCTTCCAGGGAGTTAAGAAGTCGCAGGCGGGCCAAATCCTCTTGGTGGCTCACCCCTTCATCTTCTGAGGGACTGACCAGCGGGTGCACAGAAGAAGGTGGGAGCCGTACCGCCCTTCCAGGTGGCGGGACCGGGTCTGGTAAGCGTGCCCTCTCCTGATCCTCCTCCAGCGTCGACATCTGTAGCTCCAGCAGTAACTTTATTTCCTGGGGTTGCTTCACCTGTTCCGTCTGGAGTTGGTGAGTCTCCCTTTATAGGGGCTTGGGGTGCCGGAGGAAGAGACACTTAAAGACCATTATGGATAAGCTTTCCACCCCAGGCCGCTCCACAATCCCATCTGCCATCTCGAAAACTCTCCCGCCTTCATTAGAGGGCATACATAAAGATTCAATCTTCTGTGGGATTGGCCCATTGGGGGCACAATTAGGCGATGAGCTTAAAGGGGTAGTGCAGCGCTAAGAAATTATTCACAAAATAACACACATTACAAAGTTATACAACTTTGTAATGTATGTTATGTATGTGAATGGCCCCCTTCCCTGTGTCCCACCCCCCCCCCACCCGTGGACCCGGAAGTGTAGTGCATTATACATACCTGATACGTGTCGACCCCCGTCCGCATTTCTTCTGACAGTGATGTAATCTTCGGGAGGCCGGCCGACCCGCTCCTGCCGGCCCTCATGCCGGCCCCCCTCTGCCGCGTCATAACTGTGCTCAGCCGCATTGGCTGAGCATAACTGTGCTTAGCCAATCGCGGCTGAGCAGCTCATGACGTGTGCCGCGTCATCAGCTGCTCAGCTGCGATTGGCTGAGCATAACTGTGCTCAGCCAATCGCGGCTGAGCAGCTCATGACGTGTGCCGCGTCATCAGCTGCTCAGCTGCGATTGGCTGAGCATAACTGTGCTCAGCCAATTGCGGCTGAGCAGCTCATGACGTGTGCCGCGTCATCAGCTGCTCAGCCGCGATTGGCTGAGCATAACTGTGCTCAGCCAATCGCAGCTGAGCACAGTTATGACGCGGCAGAGGGGGGTCGGCATAAGGGACGGCAGGAGCGGGTCGGCCGGCCTCCCGAAGATTACATCACTGTCAGAAGAAATGCGGACGGGGCTCGACACGTATCAGGTATGTATAATGCACTACACTTCCAGGTCCACGGGCGGGGGTCGGGGAACAAGGGGAAGGGGGCCATTCACATACATAACATACATTACAAAGTTGTATAACTTTGTAATGTATGTTATTTTGTGAATAATTTCTTAGCGCCGCACTACCCCTTTAAAGAAAAAATATGACCTAATTAACATATTGACATTTGGCCCCTTATCTCTATGGATTAACATACAGTGGACAGGGAATGGTGCCCTGTGACAAAAGCGCCTATTACACGGGGCGATATGGAGAAGCAAACGAGCGCCATCATCGCTCATTTGCTCCTCGTTCCCCACTCACTGCCGCCACTATTACACGCAGCAGCAGTGAGTGGGCTGCGTGGAGCTATGAGGGGGGGCGCTGCTCGGATGATCGTTAGATCGTCCGGGAAGCCCATAGGGGTTAGCGGCGGTCTACTGCCGCACCTATTCCATGAAGCGACAGCAGCAGATTGCTGCTATATGAATCGTTTGTCTTTCAACATGCTGAAAAACAAACGACTGCAACGATCAGCCGACATCGTTCATGTCAGGTGATCGTTGTCTTGTATCACATGGAACAATTTTTGGCCGTAACAGCCGATATTGGCCAAATAGTCGTTCTGTGTAATAGGGCCTTAAGACTACCAGGGTATTTGATAGGAAGCCATGGGTAGCTAAGACCATGAATAACTAGTTACAGGTATTTGTGGTCTTAAGTTGTGTGACGGGTCAAAAAAATCCTGAGAGATTCTCTGAACTGTACATATATATATTTGAATAGCATCTACAATGCCTATAAACACTTGTCGTATTTTTTATTATCTTGGAATCCCCCCCCCCCCAGTTCCATTAAAGTGAACTTATGTATAATAGAAGTCATTGGGTTCTTGACATTGTTGCATGCAAATGTTCTATTTTGTATATGGAATGCAGTGAACTACAACATTGCTTTTTCAAGCTGATACAGTACATGGATTGCAGAAAATGTGTTGTGAAATTTGTCTCAGAATTCACATTGTAAAGCTATGTTCACACAATGTATATTTTCGTTAAAGTACGGCCATTGTTGCAATCGGCAACAACAGCCATACTTTTTACTACAATATGTTGCCTTGCCTACTGTGGAATCCTGGGATGATCATTTCAGAGATCTCTTACACTGTGTGAACATAGCCTAACAATGTTTTCCGAAGTGACAAGGCCTAAGCTCTAGGTTTACTGGTGATTCAAGGGGAAGTTTTACCAGTAGATTTTATGTGTTCCTTGAACAGTCTGATGAGTAATAAAAATACCTGATGTCATGCCACCTGAATAAATATAATAAAATAGGATTTCTTTTGATGATGTCACTTTTAGTGCAAGTAAGCTGTTTGTTGGCATACAGAAAGTGTTACCAGGCATTGGGATTTGGATTGGCACCTATACAGTACATACAGGTTACTCAAGTCTGACTGAGTGCCCGAAGTGGTTAATTTGCAGTCAGAGGAATGGAAACATATGCAAGATTTTGCTCAGTGTCACTTATAATGTCATTTGTGGAACAACAGAGCGTGTGGTGCAGAATAATAATGTTATATGCTTTCCATGTTTAAACCAGTTAAAACCTGAATATGCAAGTATAGCTGCAGCACCAATGAGAGAATTTAAATAGAGGCGAAAATTGTGACCGTTAGGCTATGTTCACACATCAAAATTGAGAAAAGGTGGCCGATTTTGCTATTTAAAAAACGTCAGTTTTTGCCACGATTAAACTGACTACAATGGCGATGCATTGAAGTCAATGGGAAGATGGACCTCCAACACATACAATGCATTGAATAACAGACGTTTTTACCGTGGATGTCAAAATAATGAACATGGTCATTATTTTCGGACGTCTTTTGCAAACAGCGACGTTTTTTATTAGTTGTTCGCACTCAGTTTTTCTTTTGCAACCGTTCTTTCTCCATTTTACTATTAAATTCAATGGACTTTTCAATTAGGCCACACCCAAAGGACAATTAGTAACCCAAACTAGAATAATGAACCAACAGCCGTCACTGCACTAAGGTGCTTGGCCTCTCTAAGGCTCAGCATATTCACTATAATGTATTCCATAAACTGGTGTAAATCATAGCTGAAATAGTAACTATCCTAGATTTAAAGGGGAACTCCGCATAAGAAAAACTTGTTTTCTATTAAAAGTACATTATAGATGTGTCTATACAATGTATTACCATATCTGTACGGTTCTTCCATACTGGTAGCTGATAGAAATCCAGAAAGTAAAGAAAAATGGCCTCTGTGCCAATTCACATTGGTTCCTGCTCCCACTGCACTCCCACCCTAGGAGATAGATCTTCCATGCTTCTGTCTCACATCGTGTATGTTTGCTGAGCACAGGCTGATGATGCAGACAGGGGGCAGGGCGTGATGTCACAGGAGGCTTGGCTGGATCCCCCAATCCCCTGAGTGATCCACCATCTCTGAATCGCCAGAAGCAGGTGCAGCACTAATTTTACTCATTGTGATGGGTGGAGGACTGTGATGATCAGCTGAGGGAAAGTATTGCATTCTGGGAACTGCTCAAACAGGAAGGACAGAAACACAATACAGAACAAAAAAAAAACAACAAATGGATTGTTGGTAGTTTCAAAACTGGGATAGAGAGGTAAGTAATGCTATATGCTTCTGCAGAAGTTTCTTTTTAACCTCTACCTGGAGTTCCTCCTTAAGTCTTCCAGCAGGAGAGGTTTTCTATGGGGATTTACTACTGCATGGACAGTTTCTGAAATGGACAGAGGTGGCAGCAGAGAGCACTGTGTCAGATTGGAGAGAATACAAAACTTTCTGCAGGACATACAGCATCTGCTAGGTACTGGAAGACTTGATTAAAAAAAAAATACTAATATAATAAAGTAATATACAAAACTGTTTAATTTTCTGGCACCAGTTGATTTGAAAACAATACTCTTAGAGAGGAAATTGGAAGCATTTTTTTAGGTGCAGCCTTAAACAGTTACAATAAAGTTATGGATAGTCTCAGAGCTTACATAGCTATGTAGCCATGTAAGCAGCACGGGACGTCTCTTCTAGCTGACAGTTACCCTTCTACGTAAGGCCTCTGATCAGTAATGAAATCCAATTCTTGGCTTTAAATATACAACTAAGCTAAATATACAACCCTAGAATACAGCCGTCATGTGCTCGAATGCTTGCTAAAATGAACCAAAATTTGTATCTGCAAAGAAACGTGTCACTGTGTAATATTCCACATTGTAGTTTATTTTAAAGTACATAATGCCAGGAAATTTCAGCCATTTGTGTGCTTCTTTGCCAGTGTTTTTAAAGAGTGTCTGGGCTAAACCAGCTTTTGAAAAATACCATCTGTTAAAATCCAAGAAATTATGTTTCTGCCTAAAATGTCAGAGGCAGCATTTTCCTGTTACAGCATACCTGTACTGTGTCCCTTATTCTCCAGAAAAATACTTGCAGAAGTACGGGACATTCTTTGGATTGCATGGAATGCAATAGGTTTCAAGCAGCATATTAGGAGTGACACAAGTCTGCCTGCCTGTCCGTTCACCTCCCTGCACTAGTGTAAGAGCTATTCTTAGCTGCTAGTACAGTGTCCCAGAACATGCAGACTACTACTCCTATTATGCTCATTTCTATTGCTATGTCAATGCCTGTTCTGCTAAGTGTTTGCACTGCAACTGCTGTTAGTATTCCCCTGGTATTCTCTGGTAATGTGCATTCTCATGTGTATTCTCATGTATTCCTGTGTATTATTACATTGTACAGTGGTATGCAAGGCTGCTGATCACGTGACCGTGCCAGTGCTCTGTAACCATGGTTCCTCCAATGGCCGACTAGCTCTGGCCAGGGGCAACCATGTGACCTCTCACTTCCTCCTAACGAGTGAGTCTTCCCCTGCTTCCAAGCAAGGAGGGTGTGTGTCGTCTCTCTCCTACCTCACAGGAGTTGGACATGTCGCAGGTCCCACTTCACCTCTAGAAGCGTGGATCAGGTGCTCTGCTGTATTCAAGTCTTCGGCTGTATCTTCCTGCTCAAGTGTCAGGAGTTCCTTCTCTCATCTGGGTGTCATTCCGTTATCTCTCATCATCGTTTCAAGTATTCACAGCAAGTATTATACTCAAGTTAATCCACCCAGCAACGCTACTTTCTCTCATACTCCTACTCCCATCATCCGGCACGTGTTCTCCCAGCCTATGCAGCATCACTCCTGCCTTGTTTGTCAAAGCCTGCTATATACCCGGTTGCAACCGGACAGAACTGTTGCTACTAGTTACCTCATCTATAATAAAACCGCTGTTACTGAACCCGGCATTGGTGCCCACTAACTGGTGCCCTGACTAGGTGCAGCGAGGAATCGCATGCCCATCATCACCCGCAGATTCCACAGACCGGCCCTACAGCTGTGCCGCCCTCAAGCCTATACCGTGACAAGTATACACCCTGCAGCTGCCCCGGTTATTGCCCGCTCATAACAACAGCACTGCAGAAGTGGCCCCCAGGGGCCAGGGCATCGCACTAGTACAGTCTATGGAGAATCTTTCAGACCACTATTTCTATTTCCGTGCAGTGGGGAGAATCTAGTAGTCTGAAATCAATCAGCGATCAGTTACTATAATAGCAGGTATAATCAGACAGGCATGTCAAATCTGCTAGCTGTCATTGTAGGGTAACTAACATGTCAGCCTAAAAGAGATATCACTGAGATATCATTGTATTTCACACTGAGAAATATCCATTCAGTACTTATGCAAGAACCCTTTCCCAAAAAATACTGAGACGGGGGTATTTTTAAAATTTAACCCTTTAAGGACACAGTAGATTTTAGCCTTTTGGTCATTTTTCCCCCATAATCTCTAGTTTTTATTCGAACCATATTGGTGATAATTGCATTTTATTAATTTCTTTTTGATATATAGTGTGACAAACAAAAAAATCAGCAGTCCTGCTGTTTTGTTTCCTCTACTCGCTGTTCGCGTGGCTCTGTCATTACAGCGCAGCACATATCTGTACAGTTCCCCCGCTCCCAGTAACATATCAGAGATGCTGCCGTGCAGGGAACAGACTCTGGTACAAGCCTTCTGTGGTGTCCCACTAGGGGTGTTACTGTTGTTCATACCCTTCGCAAAAGTCTGTACTTTTTGTGGTCTTATTGCAGCCAAAGTAGTATTAAAAGATGACCACTAGATGTCGCTTTATTATGTATTGAAGTGTAGAAGCTGCACAGCTGAAGTGTCTCAAAGGGCTATTGTGTTTGTGTGTACCAGAATCTGTGGACCAGTAGGATCCCACTTTCTTCTGTCCTATCACCTCTTCTCTCTGTTCTTCTGTTGCACCCTTTTCACCCAACCACATCGCACCTTACACGCTGGATAAGAAGTTAGTCCCTTGGGTGAAGGAGGAGTCTTAGTCGGGATTCTGTGGAGGAAAGACGCAGACCAGATTGTTCTCCACAGTGGTCCTACCTGGGCCCTGGCCCTCTGCCAGGTCCCACTGTAAGGAAGAGAAGTAGTCTTAGTCAGTGCCCCTCATGGGTAGGAAGCAAGACAATGCTCTGCTACAAACTTCTCTCTCAGTGCCTATACCCCGTATGATGCAGTGTTAAACCCCTCAGGAGAGGACTAGCCAACAGATTACCTCAACCCATGCTGTGCACTAGGAGAAACAACAGTGCAGGACAGTATCCACTAAAGAGCCAAAAAGCTAGGAACTGATCCGGGTGGAGCAAAGTTACTGTAAAAGTCTATGAACTCCATCTCGCAGCGAAATTGTCAGCCAGGAAACCCTCAGCACTCTGCTCATCCCAGGTAATAAGGTCTGGGGACTATGTCACCTATTAGTACGGTTCAGCCAACACTGGTGGTGTGAAGACTCTAGAAAGGTCAATACACAGGCACAGGTTTTCTAATTCTTCTTCTTCTTCCAAAAGTATTCTTCTATATACTCCAACATCCCGGCAGAGCATATTACTACTTGGGTTGAGGCTCTCACGGCACCCTCCTCTCTACTACGCTACCTCAGTACAACTCTACCAACACTACTACATCCTACTTAGCACTTATCACACAGATCTGGTGGTTCTACGTTCAAGTATTTATTGGAACTTTATCAAGTGTATATCCGAGCTCATCTTTATTACCTGTTGCACATTTGCCAATAGTAAATCAAATCAATGTTATTCACAGAGTCTGTGATTATTTACTTCCACCTACACAGCATATTTCCCCTTTCTGTGGGTGGTGGGTCCTACTATTCGGGAGGGTCATTACACCACTCTGGCCATCTGTGACTACTCTATCCCCGACAGGACACCGACCACAGGGGAAAAGGGTACAACCGGCCTTACATCTTAAAAGCAGGTGTGCCATTACAACTGTGTTCCCACCTGGCACTGGCATCACGTGACAAGATCTTAAGGTCCGGCTGTATCTCAGCCATCCACCACAGGAGTGGTGTCACACTTCCATCTAGCAAGTGACCTGCCGTCCCACTGCTATAACACTATCCAGGGGCTCACCACACTTCCACATCAGTGTTCTGTACGGAACATGTGAATGCAGCCTAAGAATATAGTAGGGGTGGACCTATAGGCTTGCAGAGCTTTAATGTCACTGCTGACCTCTGTGATCTGGAAGTTCTTTATGTTAACAAACAGGTGCTATGAAGCGCGCTTCTTGGCAGGTGGAGGCCGTCTGCAGTCAGCAGCCTGACCCTCACCGTTAATGACAGACTGCACCGATCGCGCTGCAGCCTGTCATTAACCCCTTAAATGCTGTGATCGCGGCGTTTAAGTGTTAGTGACAGTAGCAGCTCCTGTCACTTACCGATCGGGACCCCCGCAGTGTGATAAAAGAGGTCCCGATTGCTTTCACGGATTGCCGGAGGTCTCTTACCGTCCTCTGTGCGGTCCAATTGGCACTCTTCTCATTGAGTCTGCCACAGGCCACAGCCGCACAAAGGCAGGTAAGAGACCTCCGGTGGTCCGATACAGTAATCGAGACCCCCGCAGTCACGCTGCAGGGGTCCCGATCGGTAAGTGACAGGGGACTCCCCCTGCCACTTACACTTAAACGCCATGGTCGCGTCGCAATGGCGGTGTTTAAGGGGTTAATGACTGTAACGCCTGGACTAGTGGATCCACTGGACCGTCACCAGCGATGGCACTAACCTCACCAGGGAGCGGAGTCTAAGGGGCCGCTGGTTTTCACCAGAGCCCGCCGCAAGGCGGGATGGACTTGCTGCGGCAGGCGACCCCCAGGTCGCTACCCCTGGCTTGGTTGCTAGTGACGGCAGGCGAGGCGTGGCAGGAGCAGTAGGCAGGAGATGGTACTGGCAATGGTCTGTAGGTGAGACCGCACGTGACAGGCTGAACACAGGAACCAAAGTGTAACGGGGAAGCAGGAACCAGGAACAAGGAGTGGAGACCAGGTAGCGGACAGGAATCAGGAACAAGGACTAGGGACCAGGTAGCGGACAGGAATCAGGAACAACAGGGAGCTGGGCCAAACGCTATGGGAAGCATGTAGAGGCTCCCACACGAGGGACAGGGCATGCTGGGATTTATAGGGAGTGATTGGGTGCAACTACCAATTAGGGACGCACTGCCCCTTTAATTAGGGACAGCCGGCGCGCGCGCGCCCTAGGAGGCGGGGACGCGCGCGCCGGCCGGCACAGCGACAGACAGGAACGTGGAGAGGTGAGGCGCCCCCCGGGGCCGAAGTAACAGCAGCGCCGGGTCCCTGACTAGGGACACCGGCTGCTGCATGGGGCAGGAGGCGGTCGCGGCGGCGGCCCGGAACGCGGGACGCCGCCGCGGCCGTGACAGTACCCCCCCCCTTTGGCCTCCCCCTCTTTCTTGCCTGCAGATGGCACAGGAAGCCACAAAGTCTTTGACATCTTGGAAAAGACTGGACCACCAGTAGTGACGGGAGATCCGTTGGCAGGTCTTACGGACTCCAGAGTGCCCGGCCTCCAATGAGGAATGTCCCCACTTCAAAATACCTCTTCGAAGCGCAGGGTGAACATGGGTCTTTCCGGGGGGTACTTTCCGAAGAGTAGAAGTGACGATTGGTACTAGGCGATCCGGAGGTATAACGTGGCAAGGGGATGTGGGATTGTGGATGAGATCCTTCTGTAAGTTCTCCCGGTGGTAAGAGGACATGACCTCAGTCTCGGTTACGGAGAGAGGGTACACCTCGGCAGAGAAGGCTTCCGCCAAGTCTTGGTCTTCAGCCGGTAGGCCGGATAGAGGCTTGGCGGGGTCGGATGACGCCATAGAGTACTTGGTCTGAGGTGACTTGAGACACTGGCTGGAACAGTCCTGACCCCAACTGAGAATCTCCCCGGTTCTCCAGTCCAGCTTAGGGGCATGTAATTGCAGCCAAGGGAGTCCCAGGAGGACGGCGGGGGAAGAATGGGGCAGGACGTAGAAGGATATCTTTTCCTGATGTAAAGGACCCACCTGGAGGACTAAAGGTGCGGTCTGGTAGTACACACGGTCGGTAAGAATTTCGCCCGTGACCGAGGAGATAGTCAGGGGCCTGGCTAGTCGGGTCACGGGTAGCTGCCATCTTTGGACCAATGTTGCCGCAATGAAACTGCCTGCTGACCCAGAATCGAGAAAGGCAGTAGTCTGGTGATTTTGTCCTGAGGGAGTCCGGATGGAAACTGGCAAAGACAGACTTGGAAGGGTGGCATTCACACCTAGGAACACCTGTCCCACCGGACCTAGGTGCGAGCATTTTCCGGACGTTTGAGGACGTAGGGGACATCTCAGCCGAAAGTGATCTGAACCACCGCAATAGAGACAGAGATTCAACTCCAGACGACGGATTCTTTCATCAGGCGTCAGGTGAGCCCGTTCCACCTGCATGGGAATCTCAGGAGAGGGCTGGGACATCGGAAAGTCAGGATTCTGGAAAACCGGCGCCAGCTGGGGATGGCGACGGGAACGGCTTAGTAGATGTTCATGCCGAACCTCCTCCTCCCTCTCCGAAAAACGAGTATCAACTCTGGCGGCCAGTAGGATGAGTTCGTTCAGGGAGGTAGGTAGGTCTCGGGCGGAAAGCACGTCTTTCACTTGACTGGATAGGCCCTTCTTGAAGGTGGCTATTAGAGCGGCTTCATTCCAGTCCAATTCAGCCGCCAGGGTACGGAACTGGATGGCGTAATCGCCAACAGAGGAGCTCCCTTGAGAGAGGTTGAGGAGAGCAGTCTCGGCTGAAGAAGCACGGGCAGGTTCCTCAAAGACGGAGCGAAACTCGAATAGGAAGGCCCGGAGATTGGCAGCAACAGGATCATCACGGTCCCACAGTGGCGTGGCCCAGGCCAGGGCTCTACCCTCCAATAGGCTGATGATGAAAGCCACTTTAGAGCGCTCGGTGGAAAACTGACTACTTAAAAGTTCAATATGCATGGTGCATCTGCACCTCTGCACAACTTGGAGTCACCAGAGTATTTGCTTGGGAGAGCAAGTCGGAGTGTAGAAACAGCGTCAGGAGGTGGTGTGCGCTGTAAGGCGGCAGTGAGTTGCTGGATCTGCTGCGACTGTTTCTGGATTTGTTGCGCCTGTTGAGCGACCACTCTGGCGACGTCACGGAGATCAGGCACCTCGCCGGGATCCATGGTTGGAGCCTACTGTAACGCCTGGACTAGTGGATCCACTGGACCGTCACCAGCGATGGCACTAACCTCACCAGGGAGCGGAGTCTAAGGGGCCGCTGGTTTTCACCAGAGCCCGCCGCAAGGCGGGATGGACTTGCTGCGGCAGGCGACCCCCAGGTCGCTACCCCTGGCTTGGTTGCTAGTGACGGCAGGCGAGGCGTGGCAGGAGCAGTAGGCAGGAGATGGTACTGGCAATGGTCTGTAGGTGAGACCGCACGTGACAGGCTGAACACAGGAACCAAAGTGTAACGGGGAAGCAGGAACCAGGAACAAGGAGTGGGGACCAGGTAGCGGACAGGAATCAGGAACAAGGACTAGGGACCAGGTAGCGGACAGGAATCAGGAACAACAGGGAGCTGGGCCAAACGCTATGGGAAGCATGTAGAGGCTCCCACACGAGGGACAGGGCATGCTGGGATTTATAGGGAGTGATTGGGTGCAACTACCAATTAGGGACGCACTGCCCCTTTAAATCTGAGACAGCCGGCGCGCGCGCCCGAGGAGGCGGGGACGCGCGCGCCGGCCGACACAGCGACAGACAGGATCGTGGAGAGGTTAGGCGCCCCCCGGGGCCGAAGTAACAGCAGCGCCGGGTCCCTGACTAGGGACACCGGCTGCTGCATGGGGCAGGAGGCGGTCGCGGCGGCGGCCCGGAACGCGGGCCGCCGCCGCGGCCGTGACAATGACACGCTGTAGCGCGATCACTGCAGCCTGTCATTAGCGGTGAGGTGCCGGCTGCTCACTGCATACACTGCATACTGCTCACAGCGAGCTTCATAGCAAGGATGTACCAATACGCCCAGGGTCATCTGGGCACAGACTTTCAAGGCGTACCGGTACGTCCTTAGTTGTCTAGGGGTTAACAACGGGTTCCAGCAACTACCTATGCTGACCTTGCTTTAGTACTTATATTGCCTACATTAGGCACGTGATCAGAAATGAACCACAGAGCAAAGTTGATTAAAAATTTTTTTGAAAAACTGGGTGAGGGTATGTTCACACAACGTAAAAATAAGGGCAAAGTATGGCTATATTTGGATAAATACGGCCTGAAATAAAAAAACATGATGATTATTTCAGGCCGTATTTATCTAAATACAGACGTATTTTGCCCTTGTTTTTATGTTGTGTGAACCTGGCCTAAAACATAACTTTTATTATTAACCTCATTAAAAAATAAATATCCATGCTGGCTATTAGACTAATACTACTAGGGTACAAGCGTCTCCATATCTTTTTTTCTCCATTGTTATCTCGCTTTCCTGACCTCGACTGTTGTTTCTGACTGTTCTTTTGGTTCCTGATTATGTGCTGCATTGTCCGTTTGGTTTGACCCCGGCCTGTACAACCATCCTTTGGTGTTGTCTGTTTCGTCTCTATTCTGTGGTTTCATCATAGTAAGGCTAGGTTTACACAACGTTTTTGCAAAAAATGGATGAAAAAATGGATGCATTTGTGTTTGTTTCTGTTTTGATCCGTTTTCCATAGACTTCCATAAAAAAACAGCCTTAAAATGCATCTGTTTTTTTAACGTACACAAAAATAAGATCAGCTACGTTTTTCTGCACTTTAAAAAAAAAACTGATGCGTTTTGATCCTTTTTTTATAATGGAAGTCAATGTAAAAATGGATCAAAAGGGATGCACAGGTGCATCTGTTTTTTATCAGTTTTTTTGCAAAAACAGATGACAAAAGACAGATTGCAAAAAAGTGGTGTGGACCCAGCCTAAGGGGCCTATTCCACAGAGCGATAATCATCCGAATCGGCCCAATTCGGCTGATTATCGCTCTGTGGAATAGAGACAACGATCAGCCAATGATCGTGTCATCGGCTGATCGTTTATGTAGGTGCAAACCTAAAATCATCGGGCACCCATTGCGCATCGCTACGTGGAATATCGGTATGCGGCGGGCGACCAACGATTCCACAAACAGAATACTTTATCTAACCATGCTGCAGGTTTTCTACTGCGCTCCTTCTCCTGGTCCCGCGCGCAGCAGCAGCTTCGGAGCGGCCTGTCTTAGCTGACAGCTCAGCTCAGCCAATCACTGGCCAGGACCGCCGTGGCCAGTGATTGGCTGAGCAGTCTGTCAGCTCAGACAGACCGCTCCTAAGCTGCTGCTGTGTGGGACCGGGAGAAAGTGCGCAGGAGAAGCCCTGCAGCATGGTTAGGTAAAGTATGCTGTTTAAACAAGGGCTGTAAGGACATTGGTAACTATGTCCCTGCAGCCCTCGCTAAATAATTATCGGGCCATGGAATAGTCCCAGTAAACGAGCGCTTGTTTACGTTATTGATTGGGCCCCCATCGGCCCGTAGAATAGGACCCTAAGGGACTGTGCCTGTGGTTTTCTGCAGTCGCCTAGGGCTGTTAGAGGCAAGTAGGCAGGGTCAGCTGAGTGAGACCAGGCTAGGGCTCACTGTTTGTGTCCTCCCTCCGTCCCTTCTATACTGTACTCCACCAACAGTCCTGACAATCTAGTTGTGGGAACATAGCCTTTGGCTGTAGATTCCGTCCCCTCTACAGTTGATTGTGGCTAGGAGTGTGCACTGGGCAGCTGGCAATTGTGGAGTGCCTTTTTCTGCTGTGGGCGCATGTGTGTATGTAGGGAGCTACATACACACATTTGTGGTAAACAGTACATAACATGATGTAAACATACCCTTAGGGTGTTAGACAGATCAAAGTGAAATACTCAGACTGCTACAAGGAAGGAACCTTTCAAAGTATCAAGAGCTTGGCAAGGAGGGCGCAACAGAAGTCAGTCCACAGCACTGGAACAGCTAGCAGGAAAGCAATCAGCCATTTCAGTGTTCGGCTGTTGTAAAGGGGGAACTCCCAAAAAAATGAAACTTCTGCAGTAGCATATAGCATTACTTACCTGTCTATCCCAGTTTTGAAACTACCAAAAATCCATTTGTTTTGTTTTTTTTTGGTGGGGGGAGGGTTTGTTCTGTATTGTGTTTCTATTAGAGATTCGAATAGAATAGGCACCGATATTCGACTATTCGAAAGAGTATTCGTTCTCATTATAGTCTATGGGAAAAAAATTTGCAGCACTTGGAAAGCAAAATTCGACCACTTGGAGGTCGCCAAGTCCCCCATGAAACCTCCCTAAACTATGCAAACACCTCCGGAATGACACTGGGACATTAGGGGGAGCATGCCTGGGTGCACCCAACACTCCAAAATCACAGTATAATGCCACTCTCTGCAGTTGCGAAGGAAAAAAATTTGTGAATGCTTTACGAACATTTATGGCAATGTACACACATTTCGTTCGGATTTCTTGCGCAGTGTTACATATATGATTCCAATGTGCGTCCGCAGAGCGTCATGTTAATCGCGCGTACTTTACTGGAACAGTATGTATGACATGCCTTTTTCTGGGCTACTGGAACAATATGTATCATGTGCCTTTTACTGGGCTACTGAAACAGTATATATCAAGTGCCCTTAGTGGGCTACTGGAACAATATGTATAATGTGCCCTTAGTGGTGTTAAACAGGGACACTATAAGTCTCTTGTACACACAGGGTACTGGAATGAATACACCTGCTGATGCTGATGTCATATCATCTATTTCTTAGCACTGAGAAATGCTTTTGATTCAGAGATGACTTTTTCGCTGTATCTTAGCCCTGAAAAGGACTTTTGGGTTCTGTAGTAACCCTGCCTAATCAAAACGCTACTAAAACCTGTCTCTCCCTGCTGCAAGATCTTTCCATGGCTAGGTTGAAAGCTCATCTGCGGTCGAGAGGCGGGAGCCAAGTATTTAAGATTCAAGGTCATGTGGTTCAGCTATCCAATGAGGGTAGACGCCGTTTTTGCGCTGCGTGCATACTCCCAGGGTCCCTCACGGCCTCCCTGCATGGTCATTGGATTAAAAAAAGCGCCAACTGCGATGGGAGGGCTTTCGAATGTTTCCCGCGTATTCGCCTCACTTCTCCATTGAATTCGAATCTTTTGAATACCGCAATAGTCGATCGAATACCTACTCGATCGAATCATATTCGCTCATTGTCACGGCCGCGGCGGCGTCCCATGCTCCGGGCCGCCGCCGCGACCTCCCCCCATCTCATGCAGCTGCCGGGGTCCCGGTGCAGGGACCCGGCGCTGCTACACGTTCGGCCCCTGGGGGCGCCTCACCTCTCCACGCTCCTGTCTCTCGCTGTGCCGGCCGGCGCGCGCGTCCCCGCCTCCTCGGGCGCGCGCGCGCCGGCTGTCTCAGATTTAAAGGGGCAGTGCGCTCCTAATTGGTAGTTGCACCAATCACTCCCCTATAAATCCCAGCATGCCCTGTCCCCTGTGTTGGAGCCTCTACATGCTTCCCATAGCGTTTGGCCCAGCTCCCTGTTGTTCCTGTGTCCTGTCCGTTACCTGGTCCCTAGTCCCTGTTCCTGGTTCCTGTTCCCCTGTCACTCCACCTGTTCCTGTGTCCAGCCAGTCACGTGCTCTCTCATCTGCAGACTATTGCCTGTGCCATCTCCTGCCACGCCTCGCCTGCCGACACCAGCAACCAAGCCAGGGGTAGCGACCTGGGGGTCGCCTGCCGCAGCAAGTCCATCCCGCCTTGCGGCGGGCTCTGGTGAAAACCAGCGGCCCCTTAGACTCCGCTCCCTGGTGAGGTTTGTGCCATCGCTGGTGCCGGTCCAGTGGATCCACTACTCCGGGCGTTACAGTAGGCTCCAACCATGGATCCCGGCGAGGTGCCTGATATCCGCGAGGTAGCCCGAGTGGTCGCCCTACAAGCTCAACAGATTCAGCAACAGTCACAGCTGATTCAACAACTGACTGCAGCCGTTCAACAGCATACCACAGCTCAGCAGTCATCACCTCCGGCAGCCTCTTCAAAACTACGACTGGCTCTCCCAAGTAAATATGGAGGTGACCCCAAGTTGTGCAGAGGGTTCCTGACCCAATGCACTATGTACATCGAACTTTTAAGCAGTCAGTTTGCCACCGAGCGCTCTAAAGTGGCTTTCATTATCAGCCTATTGGAGGGAAGAGCTCTGGCCTGGGCCACGCCACTATGGGACCGTAATGATCCGGTTGCTGCCAATTTTCGAATCTTCCTGGACGAGTTCCGCTCTGTCTTTGAGGAACCTGCCCGTGCGTCTTCGGCTGAGACTGCTCTCCTCAATTTATCCCAAGGGACTTCCTCCGTTGGTGATTACGCCATCCAGTTCCGCACCCTGGCTGCGGAACTAGACTGGAATGAGGCCGCGCTGATTGCCACCTTTAAAAAGGGCCTGTCCAGCCAAGTGAAGGATGTGCTCGCTGCCCGGGATCTGCCTACCTCCTTGAACGATCTTATTCTACTGGCTACCAGAGTCTACACCAGGTTTTCCGAGAGAGAGGAGGAGGTCCGGCAAGGACGGCGTCTGAGTCTGCCCCGTCGCCATCCTCGGCTGGCACCGGTGTTTCAGAATCCTGTTGCTCCTATGTCCCAGTCGCTTCCAGAGGTTCCTATGCAGGTGGAACGTGTTCGCCTGACGACTGATGAGAGGAACCGTCGACTGGACCAGAATCTCTGCCTCTATTGCGGTGGCGCGGATCACTATCGGCAGAGATGTCCCCAACGCCCTCAGCGTCCGGGAAACGCCCGCACCTAGGTCCGGTGGGAGAGGCCTCCCTAGGTGTGAATGCCACCTCTCCAAGGTTGACTATGCCCGTCTCCATCCAGACACCCTCTGGGCAAGTTTTCCAGACTACTGCCCTCATCGACTCTGGCTCTGCTGGCAGTTTCATCTCTGCTTCGTTGGTCCAAAGATGGCGGCTACCCGTGATCCAGCTAGCCCAACCCCGGTCTATCTCTTCGGTTACGGGGGAGGTTCTTACCGAAGCGGTGTACAGCCAGACGGCACCCCTAGTCCTCCAGGTGGGAGCCTTACATCAGGAGAAGATCTCCTTCTATGTCTTGCGCCATTCCTCTTCCAACCTCCTGCTGGGGCTTCCTTGGCTGCAAATCCATACCCCTAAGCTGGACTGGAGAACTGGGGAGGTTCTCAGCTGGGGTCAGGACTGTCATAACCGGTGTCTGAGATCTCCTCAACCCAAGTGCTCTACAAAGTCACCTGCTTGTGTCAAGCCTCTATCCGGGCTACCGAAGGACTACCAAGACTTTGTCGATGTTTTCTCGGCCAAGGAGGCGGACTCACTACCACCTCATCGGGCCTATGATTGCCCTATAGACCTCCTTCCTGGGGCTTCTCCCCCACGTGGTCGAGTATACCCTCTCTCTGTGCCCGAGACTGAGGCCATGTCCTCCTACATCCAGGAGAACTTACAAAAGGGCTTCATCCGCAAATCCACGTCTCCAGCTGGCGCCGGATTTTTCTTTGTTCAGAAGAAGGACGGTTCCCTCCGCCCATGCATAGACTATCGGGGTTTAAATAAGGTGACCGTTAAGAACCGCTATCCTCTTCCGCTTATTCCGGAACTATTCGACCGTCTTCGTGGAGCAAAGATCTTCTCCAAGTTGGATCTCAGGGGAGCGTATAACTTGGTCCGAATTCGTAAGGGAGACGAATGGAAGACCGCTTTCAACACCAGGGATGGGCACTACGAATATCTGGTCATGCCATTCGGCCTATGCAATGCCCCAGCGGTCTTCCAGGAATTCGTGAACGATATCTTCCGAGACCTCCTCTATGTCTGCGTCATTGTTTATTTGGACGACATTTTGGTCTTCTCCCCGGACCAGCAGACTCATGTGGCACAAGTGCGTCAGGTTCTACGAAGACTACGGGCCAACCATCTATACGCCAAGCTTGAGAAGTGTGTTTTCCATCAGCGCAGTCTTCCATTTCTTGGCTATATCGTCTCCGATCAGGGCCTACAAATGGATCCAGCCAAGCTCGCAGCTGTCCTTCAATGGCCACGCCCGGTGGGACTTAGAGCTATCCAACGTTTCCTGGGCTTCGCCAACTATTACCGGCAATTCATCCCTCACTTCTCTACCCTGGTCGCACCCATTGTGGCTCTCACAAAAAAGAAGGCGGACCCCAGACGTTGGCCTCCAGAGGCCGAACAAGCCTTCAAAAGCCTCAAGTCTGCCTTTGCCTCCGCTCCTGCCCTAGTCCGCCCGGATGTCTCCAGGCCGTTTTCTCTCGAGGTCGATGCTTCTTCTGTGGGCGCAGGAGCCGTTCTCTCGCAAAGGGACACATCAGGCAAGACCAGAACCTGTGGGTTCTTCTCTAAGACTTTCTCCCCTGCCGAGAGGAACTATACCATTGGGGACCGTGAACTCCTGGCCATTAAGTTGGCACTGGAGGAGTGGCGTCATCTATTAGAGGGGGCTAAACACCCGGTTAACATCTACACGGACCACAAGAACCTCCTCTACCTCCAATCGGCTCAACGCCTCAATCCCAGGCAGGCTCGGTGGTCCCTCTTCTTCTCTCGGTTCAACTATACCATCCACTTCCGTCCAGCCGAGAGGAATCTAAAGGCCGATGCATTATCCCGAGCATCCGATGTCATGGGGCAAGAGGAATCTCCTCGTCACATAATACCTCCCGACCGCCTAGTACCAGTTGCCACTTCTGCTCTGCAGAGACTGCCTCCCGGGAAGACTTATGTGCGCCCCGCACTCCGTAAACGCATCTTGAAGTGGGGGCATTCCTCTTTGGTAGCCGGGCATCCAGGAGCCCAAAAGACCGGGCAATTGATCTCCCGTCACTACTGGTGGCCCAATCTCCTCCAGGATGTCAAGGATTTTGTGGCTTCCTGTGCAGTCTGTGCCAGGAATAAATCTCCCCGTCTAAGACCTGCCGGCCTACTATTGCCCTTGCCAGTCCCGGATCATCCCTGGCACCACATTGGGATGGATTTCATCACTGACCTACCTCCATCTGCGGGCAATACAGTGATTTGGGTGGTGACGGACCGCTTTTCTAAAATGGCTCACTTCGTGGCCCTTCCTGGTCTGCCCTCTGCTCCTCGTCTGGCTCAGTTGTTCTTCCGACACATCTTTCGCCTGCATGGACTTCCTCTTCACATTGTGTCCGACCGAGGCTCTCAATTTGTCTCTAAATTTTGGCGTGCCCTATGCTCGCAACTCCAAGTGAAGCTGGACTTCTCATCGGCCTATCATCCTCAGACCAACGGGCAAGTGGAGAGAGTCAATCAGATTCTGGGCAACTACCTACGCCATTTTGTTTCAAGCCGCCAAGACAACTGGTCCGATCTACTCCCATGGGCAGAATTCTCTTATAACCACTTGGACTCGACTTCCACAGGCAAGTCCCCTTTCTATGTGGTCTACGGGCATCATCCTCGTCCTCCTCTGCCTCTCTCTCCATCCTCTGAAGTCCCAGCCGTGGAGGAGTTGTTATCTGATCTGCAATCGATCTGGGAACAAACTCGACAGTCCTTACTCAAAGCCTCTGAACGCATGAAGGACCAGGCTGATAAGAAGAGGAGACCTGCCACGAATTTTCTCCCAGGTGACAAAGTCTGGCTCTCGGCCAAATATGTCAGACTCAAGATCCCCAGCTACAAGTTGGGCCCTCGATTCCTCGGTCCTTTCTCGGTGCTAAGACGCATCAACCCTGTCACCTACAAACTCCGCCTACCCCCCACTATGCGGATTCCGAACTCCTTCCATGTTTCCCTCTTAAAACCAGTGGTCCTGAACCGGTTCTCCGATAGGTCTTCGTTCTCTGCTCCTCAAGCCATCTCTGACGACGTCTACGCTGTTAAGGACATTCTGGCCATGAAGACTGTCAGAGGGAGAAGGTTCTTCCTGGTGGACTGGAAAGGATTTGGTCCTGAGGAGAGGTCCTGGGAACCCGAGGCTAACATCCTGGACCAAGATCTCATCAAAAGGTTCCTGCAGGTTAGAAAGAGGGGGAGGCCAAAGGGGGGGGGTACTGTCACGGCCGCGGCGGCGTCCCATGCTCCGGGCCGCCGCCGCGACCTCCCCCCATCTCATGCAGCTGCCGGGGTCCCGGTGCAGGGACCCGGCGCTGCTACACGTTCGGCCCCTGGGGGCGCCTCACCTCTCCACGCTCCTGTCTCTCGCTGTGCCGGCCGGCGCGCGCGGCCCCGCCTCCTCGGGCGCGCGCGCGCCGGCTGTCTCAGATTTAAAGGGGCAGTGCGCTCCTAATTGGTAGTTGCACCAATCACTCCCCTATAAATCCCAGCATGCCCTGTCCCCTGTGTTGGAGCCTCTACATGCTTCCCATAGCGTTTGGCCCAGCTCCCTGTTGTTCCTGTGTCCTGTCCGTTACCTGGTCCCTAGTCCCTGTTCCTGGTTCCTGTTCCCCTGTCACTCCACCTGTTCCTGTGTCCAGCCAGTCACGTGCTCTCTCATCTGCAGACTATTGCCTGTGCCATCTCCTGCCACGCCTCGCCTGCCGACACCAGCAACCAAGCCAGGGGTAGCGACCTGGGGGTCGCCTGCCGCAGCAAGTCCATCCCGCCTTGCGGCGGGCTCTGGTGAAAACCAGCGGCCCCTTAGACTCCGCTCCCTGGTGAGGTTTGTGCCATCGCTGGTGCCGGTCCAGTGGATCCACTACTCCGGGCGTTACACTCATCTCTAGTTTCTATACTTCCTGGTTGAGCAGTTCCCAAAATGCAGTACCGGTTCCAGAATGCAATGCTTACCCTCAGCTGTTCATCACAGTCCTCCACCCTGCCCATTCCCCACCCAAATCTGTTGCAGAACATCTAGGCTGTGTTCACAAATTGCAGTTTTATTGTTTCATTCAATTTTTTGCAGTACTTTATCATTTCATTGTGGTCCCACCCACACAGCACACTGTATTCTCTACCTGTAATGCTGATATTGGAATAAAGTAAAGAACCTTTTGAATTTAATTTTTCTTTTCTTTTCATTTCCACGCACATATTATGATCAATCATCTTTTATCTTTGAAGTTGAGCCCCACGATAAGGACTTTATCCCATAATATCTTACATGTGATACACTGTTTATGCCTTGTTTTTTCTCCAGGTGGGATTGGCAGTGCCGGCTCTGATCCTCTCTACCATTTAGCATCATTTTTGTGTTACTGCATCATTTTTGTGAATATGCTGCAGTACTGCAATGAAACTCTAGCATGTGTGAACACAGCCCTAATTTCACTGCACACTTCTGCACAATCAGTGAAATCAGTGCAGCAGCTGCTTGTGGCCGGTCAGAGATGGTGAATCACTCAGGGGATTGGGCGATCCAGCCAAGCCTCCTGTGAGATCACGCCCTGCCCCCTGTCTGCATCATCAGCCTGTGCTCAGTAAACACTCACAATGTTCGTCAGAGGCATGGAATATTTGTCTCCTAAGGTGGGAGAGCAGAGGGAGCAGGAGACAGGAGGCAGGAGGCCATTTTTCTTCACTTCCTGGATTTCAAACAGCTACCAGTGTGGCAGAACTGCACAGATATGGTAATACATTGTATAGACACATCTATATAACTTTTAATGTACTTTTAATAGAAAACAAATTTTCGTTATGTGGAGTTTCCCTTTAAGTTTATTCATGATACATCATTTCATGATGCAATTCATGATACAACATACAAGCTTTGGTCCAGGATTTGCAGACAGGTTCTGGAGTCAGGTTAGACAGCAGAGGTCTCAGCAGGATACTTGCTCAGTTTTAAAGATTCAGGATACAGGAACAAGTAGACAGCAGGGCCAGGTCTGAAGCACCTCAGCAGCAGGCTCTCATGAGGCTCACATTCAGGCTACCAGGCCTAGGTCAGCTTCACACTCTGGATACAGGGTTTAGGTCCATGTTCTGAATGGCAGGTTCAAGTCCATGTTTTAGATATAAGTAGAGTCTCTTATGTATTCCTTGTATGTACCTCTTTAAGTTGATGTGGCATGTATAGGTTGTCTGCCATCTTGATTCATGTTTTCTCCTATGATAAGGTTCTCCTAAAGCCCCTATCACGCGGAACGATTATCGTTTAAAAATTAGCTAAAACATCAAAATGAACGATTATCTGTCCGTGTAATAACACCCAACGATAAAACGACACATTAATAATCGTTCATTTTTGTCTTAAAACATGTTGACAAATTATCGTTGGTAGTTCGCCGATGGTTTGCATATTTGTTCGTGTAATAAGTTGTTCGCCAATAAAACATGTTGTGTGGGCTGTCCTGAGGAACGATTAGCGACCATATAACGACGTAAAAACAATTGTTCATAACAGTAATCAGTGAATGTAATAACCTCAGAATCGTTTGCTACAAAATCACTAGTTATTGCTACAGAATGATCGCTATAGCGAATCTTTGAACGATAATCGCTACGTGTAATACAGCCTTAATGCAGCATACTGTACATTTCCAGTGATGCCTCTACAAAGACATAGGGCTGGTGTCCTATCTAGGTGCAGCAAGTGATATATTGGTAACTGCACTTCTGTCCCTGGGTCCAACTATAGAGTATCATATGAGATTTAGCTTGTCTCCATGTTACTGTAGCTCTTACACACAGGAGCATAGTGTCCAGCTGCATCTCATAGGACACACTAGAAGAGACTGGAAAACTTAGTCATTGGAGTCATTTAACTTTGCAACTGATCGTTGTATGGATTTACCGACTATGTCACTACTCTTCTGCTGCCATACATATGGCAGCAATAATCTCTTCAGCTGCATTCTATATATGCATACAGATAGGCCTAAATGAGGAGAGGAAGGATCTGAGAGCTGCCGGGAGGAATTTAATAGATAATGATGTAATCCAGTAGAACTCACAGGAGAGATGGGCTTCCTGCGTACACATTAGAACATGTCATTTAGTGGTTGTGAGCAGTAGCGGATTATAATAGGTCCTTTTTGGGTGGTATCCCAGGGCCCTGAGCTCCTGGGGGGCCCATGGCCACCCAAAAAGACTTATGCTTTCAAAAGTGTATTATCTTCTGGCTACAGTTCTGCCATGATTTGCAAAAAAAATCGCTGCTTTTTTACCGCAATTTTTACCGCATCATGACATTATCTATCCTGTACTATGGACACTATGCTAGTGCTGCCATAGTTACACAGGGGTGGGGGGGCCCAAGGTTGGTCAACAGCCCGGGGCCTATGGTAAAGTTAATCCGCCCCTGGTTGTGAGCTTTGAATCACATGACTCAGCTGCAGCAATGAGATGTATGGATGCTGCTGAGCTGTGATGAAACACATTATATTGCTGGAATACTGACAGTGTGCACTCTGACAATAGAATTAAAAAAAAAAAAAAACACAGATTCCAAAGAAAGCTGCGTCAACAGACTTTAACCCTTTGAGAACCAAGCCCAATATGACCCAGTGGACCAATTTTCATTTTTGCGTTTTTGTTTTTTCCTCCTCCCCTTCTAAGAGCTCTAGCACTTTCAGTTTTCTATCTACAGGGCCATGTGGGGGCTTGTTTTTTTCAGGAATAGGTGTACTTTGTAATGGCGTCTTTCATTCTACCATAACATGTATGAAGGAACCCCAAAATATCATTTATGAAGATATAAATAGGTGAAATCGTAAAAAAGAATGCAATATGGTAACTTTTGGGGGGTTCCTGTGTCTACGTAATGCACTATATGGTAAAAGTCATATGATACCACTATTCTATAGGTCAGTCCGAACACAACCATATGCAGGTTTAGGCTATGTTCACACTACGTAAAAGTACGGCCGTTGTTGCCATCGGCGGGGTGGATCAATGCCTTATTTTCAATGGGATCCCGGCCAGGGTTCCGGTGCAGCGCCGCAAATAACTGACATGTCAGTTTTCTGCGGCCGCAATTCAATGAATTGTGGCCGTAGGAAACTCTGTCAGTTCACACAGTGAAGCGAGAGCGGCTCCGGCCTTAAGTACCGGCTGGGATGATCCGGGCAGAGACTGGCCGTTCCGTGACCTGGCTGGGGTCAAGAAACGGCCGGTCTCTTACGTTGTGTGAACATAGCCTTACACAGATTTTCTAATTTCTTTCTTTTTTCTTTTTTTTTTTTTTATGAAATCCTTTTTTTCTGCAATTAGTTATTAATAAATTGGGCCTATTGTGACTCTTATAACGGGTTTAATTTTTCTCCTATGGGGCTGTATGGGGTGTCATTTTTGCTCAATGACCTCTAGTTTTTATTTATACCATATTTGTGTAGATCGGACATTTTGATCACTTTTTATTTTTTTAATATATAATGTAACAAAAAATTGTCAATCCTGGCACTTTTTTCCCTCTTGTTCTTTACGCTGTTCGCCGTACAAGATGACAATTGTTATATTTTAATAAATCGGACAATTACGCAAGCTTTAAAAACTTTTTTCAGTGCATTTTAAGTGCTCCTAGGGGACTTTTACATGCAATTATCAGATTGCATACACTGTACAATGCTTTGCTATAGGCATAGCATTGATCAGTGTTATAGGCGCTCTGCTGATTGAGCCTGTCAGTGGCAGACTCAATGAGAAGAGTGCCGATCGGACCGCACAGAGGAAGGTAGGAGACCTCCTGCGGTCCGTAAAAGCGATCTGGTCGCCCACAGTCACACTGCAGGGGTCCTGATTGGTAAGTGACAGGAGCTGCTCCTGTCACTTACACTTAAACGCAGCGACTATTAAGTGCTTAATGACATGATGGAGTGCGATCGGTGCAGTCTGTCATTAGCGGTGAGGGCTGGGATGCTGACTGCAGCTGGCCCCCACCTGCTATGAAGCACGCTCCGCTCCAGAGCGCTCTTCATAGCTCCTTAGAGACCCAGGACATACAATTACGTCCAGGGTCGTCTGGTGACAGACATCCATGATGTAACTGTACATCCAGGGTCGTCTAGGGGTTAAAAGGTTATTTTACAAAAAAAAATAAAAAAATTTAAATCAACTGGTGCCAGAAAGTAGATTTAAAATTAGTAAATTACTTCTGGTAAAAAATCTCAAGTCTACCACTACTTATCAGCTGCTGCATGTCCTACAGGAAGTGGTATTCTTTCCAGTCTAGACAGCAGGAAAGGTTTTCTATTGGTATTTGTTACTGCCATGGACAGTTCCTGTCACAGACACAGGTGTCAGCAGAGAGCAGAAGAAAATGCTACTTCCTGCAGGGCATACAGCAGCTGATAAGTAATGGAAGACTTTTTTTGTAATAGAAGTAAATTACAAATGTCTGGCACTTCCTGGTACAAGTTAATTTTTTTTTAACTACCCCTTTAAATAATTATTTAGAAATACTTAGTGGATGTCCATGTATTTGAGAGCCCCATAACCAGGTAGGTTGAGCACCAGTAGCGTAAGGAATAAAAATAAATAAAAATGAATCCTTTAATCTATTTCATAGACTGTGTTTTAAGAATGGATATGATCCCTAACATCTATTTTGTAACTACATTTTCATAAATAGAAAACAGTTCCCTCAGAATTGATGTTAATACTGTAAAAAGGCTTGTGCAGTACCAGTTTGAACTGTGAGGAAGACAACTGCAATGAGCATGATGCTCACATTGTTCATATCCCATATGCCAAAACCAATGTATCTCATCTGGATGATTCCAATACATCAGAAAATTAAAGCGTCAACAAAAGCTTCACAATGCTTCACTAACAATGCGTCTGTTACATTGTTGTAAGGTACTGTAAAAAAAAAAAAAAAAGATAATATGGATAAAATATATTTTTAAAATTAGGAACATGAACATGTTGGTGGTCATTTTTCAGTAGATATTAGGAACTGCACGCATATATATATATATATATATATATATATATATATATATGCCCCCATCACCCTTTATGGGTATGTGCACACTAAGGAATAGGCAAGGAATTAAAAGGAATCTGCTCTTAAAGAGGTAGTAAGTTCAAGTTGTTTAAGTGAATGGCCCCCTTCCCCATGTTCCCCCCACCCCGGAAGTGTGATGCCATACATATACTCACTGAATCATTGTTGACTCCGGCCACCATCTTGGGTCGAACACGCCATCTTCAGGAGGCCAGTCGGACCACTCCAGCCCTCCCTCATGCCGGCCCCCTCCAGCGCATCATCAGCTGCTCAGCCCCGATTGGCTTAGCATAGTTATGCTCAGCCAATCGCGGCTGAGCAGCTGATGATGTGCTGGAGGGGGGGCACGCATTTTCCCCCCGAGTTATGATGACATCACTGACTGGCTGAGCGGGGCAGTCATCAACTGGGTCTTGATCTCTTGGGTCTTGGAGCCGGACGCGGTACAGTGCAGGCACAGGGGTTGTAAATATGCATTCTTTACTATGTTTTCCCCACCCCCTGCCCAAACTCAATTTTTATTGCCCCCGCCGGACTTACCTACAATCTGCCCTCCCCAAACCTCTTGTACCTTTGGATAGGTGATTTTAATCCAAGATCTGTCTTGGGGTCCGTTCGGCAGGTGATACAGTTATTGTCCTAAAAAACTACTTTTAAATTTGCAGCCCTGTGCCAAACTGGTGTGGCCTAGAGTGTGTGTGCATTAGGCTGGCACACCCTCTCTGTCCCTTCTGCTCCAGGCAGGTATTTTCCTATTTATCACCTGTGAGGACACGGCACATGGGCTGGATCGTTAAGGCACCTGTGCAGTTTTCACTGCAGAGGAATAGGAAAAATCCTGCCAGCAGGGCCGTATTTACCACTAGGCACCCGTGGTGCGGTGCCTAGGGCAGCACCTTGCAGGGGGGCAGCTCCAGGGAGCAGGGGGAAAGCAACTTTTTTTTGTTTTTATTTTTTTAATCTTACACCTCCTGTTCAGACTTGCCAGTAAATCTGGTGTCTTTTTAAGGGGGTAAGGGAGGTATGATCAGGTCTGGTGTGGCAGTGTTGTTCAGGTCTGTTTTGGCTTTGACGTCTGGAGCTATTACCTACCAATCCTGTGGTGAAAATTCCTTCAGACAATATGCAGATGGCTCTAATCATTGATTCAATGTGGAAATGTATGTTTTAAGCAGTTAAAAACCATGAAAATGCGATTAAGATAATCTTTCTACATGTAGAGAGATGCATGTGGCCGAAACCACGTTCCCCCACACTCCCCAAGATTGGGGCGTCTTCAGGTTTAGTGCCTAGGGCAGCAGCAGCTGTTAATACGGCCCTGCCTGCCAGTAGTATTCCTAATGATGAAGAGGGTGGGGAGGAGGGACGGAGGGTTGGTGCAGGCCTAGGGCACAGATACACTAGGCCATGGCAATTTGGCACAGGGATGCAAGTTTAAAAGTAGTTTTTTAGGACAATAACTGCATCACCTGTCTAACGGACCCCAGGACAGATCTTGGATTAAAAGCAGCTATCCAAAGGTACAAGTGGTTTGGGGGGGACAGATTGTGGGTACAGAGTCACTTTAATGCTCATCTGATTTGAAGGACACCACAGTGGTATGAGAGCTATTCTGTTCTTGGCCAAAACAAAAAAAGACAACAAAGTAATATAAATCATCATTGAAAATTACCTTGAAGTATTGAAACACAGCCTGGCTAGTGCTGCAAATCAGCACCAGTCTGCAAGATCAGCACTTATTTGCAAAGCCTTTACAAGGTTCAATCACTGGATCATTCACATGGTGCATTCATAGTCAGCCGCACATACCCGTTTACATGGGAAGATATGTGTCTGACTAGGGTGGATTTTAACATGCAGACACAATGTGCGATCAGCTGACGAATGAGCAATTTCTTGTTCGTCAACAGATCACCGACCCTTTTACTGAGGCCGATTATCGGCAGTGAGTGTTCCTGCCTGCCAATGATCGGCCCAAGTAAACGGCCTAAATACACTTTAGTAGATAAATACTTCTACAGACAAATACAGTGGGGGTTGCTCTTTTGCTTTGGTTATTGCTTTGGACATTTCCGGAGCTGGCGTTTTGTTAATCCACAATGTCAGCACTGGTTTTAATGCATTCACAAGTAGTTTATTGGTGTACATTTGAAACTAACCAGTGATGCCCGTTTTCCTGTTCTCTCTCCCATCCTGTTATCTGACAGTAAGCTGTTTTGTTTCTAATGCTTTATCATTTGTCATCAAGAGCCAGGTTTAGTCTCAATGGGACAAGAATGAGTCAGTGTATCTAGGAATTGTGTATCCTGCATTCTCCGTATTTGGGTTCACATGGGAACATAGCTAGTAATGTCTCAAATAGGATTTAGCCAAACCCCTACATCTATTTATAGATGCCTGTTGTAAAAGTATGCAGTTATCATGCTAAGGGTTTCCAATACAAAATGTTTTCTTGGATACATTTTCTCCTACTGCTGAGCAGCTTGCAGACACTCGGGATTATAGTATGTATTATTCATTCAGTTACACAATCATTTTCTTGTATTAAATTGATGCCATAACCACTCTAGCTATTCTGGAAGTCATATCTGTGGGCATATTTTTTTATATTTTGAACCACAACTTTTAAAATACTATTAACTCCTTATTAGCCACACAAAGACTTTTGGTGTGTATGGGATGAATTATCTTTTGAATGGCATCCTTTTTGGGGAACATATTATTTTGTATTTAGTTTTCAGAAGGAAATGCAAAAACACATCAGTTGGTTACCATGCTGTAAAGTATAGTTGACTTTATAAAATGGGTAGTGGCACAATACTAAACATTACGAGGGACATTTATGTATAGGCGTAAGCCAGGGAAAAGGCGCAGATTCTGTCCTATCCCCCACTTGCCTGATTTACCATGATTTACGCCTGCTTGCAGGTATAAATCATGGCCAAAATTTACACCTGCTCTGGCGGGCAAAGGTGTGGCTGGATTCAATATTCGCACACACCTGCTCCCGGTGGGACAATTGTGGGCATACGAGTATGCCGGTCTTCATAAATGTCCCCCTTTATGTTTAGCTTACATTTTTGTAACAATCTTCCAATTACTTTTTTTGTATTTTTCTGTCAAAATAGCTGTTGTACTTTTTGGCGTACATATAATTTGACAAAATTTTAACAACTTTCTGGGGGGATTTAAATTTATGGTGAAATTAAGTAATGAAAAGAAAAGAGTAGCCCTGTAAATGTCTGTGGTTAGTTAAAGGAGTATTCCAAAGAATAAAAATAATATTTTTTACATTTCTTTCATAAAGTTATATAACTTTGTATTATAACTTTATTAAACAAACATGTATTTTTAGTTTAACATTGTTACATTGAGTGGCAGCAGTAATGGGGCCACACGGCTCCTCTACTGCCACCAATGGCTTTATCAAGAACTACGCAGTCCTCACACTGTTACATATGACTAGTGTGATTGAGTCTCCCCTAATGTCTGTTCTTATGTATATTAGCATTAGAATAGACATTACGGTTGGGAAAGCAGCCTTTTGATACTAGCCTTGCAGCCAAAGCATTATGAGGCTGGAAACACACACAGCAGTTTTTTGTTTTGTTTTTTTAAACTGCCAGTCCAGTTTTTTTGTGCCAAAACCAGTAGTGGATCCAACAGTAAAGAGAAATACAAGTCCATATTTTCCATCTCATCTGAATCCACTTCTGGCTTCGGCACAAAAACTGCAGTGGGAGTTAAAAAAAAAACTGCTGTGTGTTTCCAGTCTGAAGCAGACTGTCAATCTGTTGTGAAACAGGATGTTGGGACTAGGGCTTGAGCAGCCCTGCAGTTCCCAGCAAAGCTTTTAGTGGCTACTGCCACTCGATGTAGAAGTGTTAACAAAAAAAAACAACTACATTTTTGTTAAAACAGTTCTACTATATTACAAAGTTACATATCTTTATTAAACAAATGGAAAAAAAAAAAAAATTACCAGAATACCCTTTTAAGCATTGTACCCTTTGCCTTTGCAGAAATATACAGGAAGGCAGCAGGGATCTTACTAGCAGTAATTTATGTCAACCATTGGTGTATGGGTATTTTCCAAGGAACTGGCACTGATTGCTGTTCCAGATCAGTATGTCATGGGAATTACAAAGCTGAAGAAACAGGTTGTCTACTTTGGAAAACCCACTTTAGAATTATCTGTGATGAAAGTCAACAGTGAATGAACAAGTATGACAGGTAGCATAAATATATATTCTCTTCAGAAGCGGTTCTGTTGTCTTGCATTACTCACAGTATGAATGACTGAATCTGTCTCCCACTGACTTGAGCACGATGTTGTGCTACAAGAAAATGCAGACAAGGAATTGCAATATGACTACCAGCTAAGACCTTACTTACAGATTTTATGGTTCATTTCATTATGCTATTTGATTTTATTCTGCTTCATGCGTAATACATTATTATTAGAGATGAGCGAACCGGGTTCGGGTTCGAGTCCGAGTCCATGCGAACCCGAACGTTCGGTATTTGATTAGCTGGGGCTGCTGAACTTGGATAAAGCTGTAAGGTTGTCTGGAAAACACGGATACAGCCAATGACTATATCCATGATTTCCACATAGCCTTAGGGCTTTATCCAAGTTCAGCAGCCACAGCTAATCGAATGCCGAAAGTTTGGGTTCGGATCGACTCGAGCATGCTCCAGGTTCGCTCATCTCTAATTATTAATATTCAGAAATTTTAATTTAGTGGGATTCATAGACCATCTCTATAAATATAGTGTGGTGGATTGTGCTTGAAATGGTGGTCCAATAAATTAAATAGTGTGGATAATAGTATACTGCAAACAATAGTCAATGTAGCATTCAAGAAAGTTAAATAGAAAATAAAAAGAGTGATCCTAGCTTTTATATTTCTATTCTCTATTTTTATGTATTAAATTCATTCTTAAAACTTATTACCCTGCCCTTCACCTCGCCAAACAAGCCTTCTTCTTGTTTGTTTGTCATCTCTTCACTGTCCAAGAATCCAAAATGCCGCTTTGATACCTTTAACTCTCTTCTTAGGCCTAAAGCTCAGACACCCATCACTTACCCCTGTGCTAAACACCTGACTTCCTACTTCAGATCTAAAATTGACAATATTTGCATCACCTCCCAGTTCCCCCCTGCTATCCAGCATACCCATATAGTATAGCCCCCCTGCTGTGCAGCATCCCCATATACTATAGGCCCCTCTGCAGTGCAGTATCCCCATATAGCATAGGCTCCCTTGCTGTGCAGCATCCCCATATAGTATAGGCCCCCACTGCTGTGCAGCATTCACATATATTATAGCCCCCTGCTGTGCAGCATCCCTATACAGCATAGCCCCCCCCCTGTGCATAGCCCCCCACCCTGTAAGGCCAGCCCTGATTCTAAATTGCGCAGTACAGCAGCCTCCTATACATAATGTACTTCCTATATCCAATGTGAGGGAGACGTTGGAGTGGCGTCCGCCCCCGCATGACGTAATGGCCAGACAGCGCTTTTAATCACGCCTAGAGGGGATGCCCCTGGAATGCCCAGGGGACCATGACTACTTTAAAATGAGAAGACGCCCAGATGACTACCTCAGGGGGATTCACATACAGCGCGGCACTTGATTAATGTATGTTTTCTCAAAACACTGGGCAGGGATGGGGGCTTTAGAAATATATTAAGGAAGTGTGCTGGGTTAATACTTACAATGACAAAAGACATCACATGCTGTGTATTGTTTTATATGTATGTATTTATAAGTTAGCCTATAAAGCACTATATAATTATAAGGAGAGTTAAATGGCACTGTATAATGTAACAACCTTGCACCAAATGTCCTATGTAATTGGAATTTTATAGAGGCACTACCCCCATGATTTCATCTGTCAGCTAGAGAAGATGTCCCAAGCTGCTTACATAGCTTCATACATTAGATATGTAAGGAGTGAGACTATCCATACCTTTATTGTAGTTTTGTAAGGTATGAAAAGTCTCACTGTTTAAATAGCTATATAGACATGTAAGCAGTTTGGGAAGTCTTTTCTAGCTGACAGTTTCCCTTTAAGCCACTGGTCAACAGGTGACAGTAATGTGCAAGTGTCTGCTGGATGTATTATATGACACTGCAGGCAAACATTATATTAGTAAAAGGCTTCAAAGGAAATGATGAGTTTATGGTAAAATTCATCTGCCACATTGCCCTTTATGCACAGTAAGATAATTTTAGGATACAAATAAAAGATAAATTAATTATCATTGTTCAATCTGTTCACACATATGGTAATAACTGCCTTTAATTGAATTAAGAAAATTAGATGATAATACATGATGATAAAATACATTTTCTCCAATTTGATTCTTATTAATCAGATAAAGAAGCTTCTCCTAATAATCTAAAAATAATGAGAAAAGTGATGTTCTTATAACAGCCCGAAAGGCCCCTTGTATCTTAACCTGTAAGGCTATGTTCACTTACAGTAAAATTAAAGTAAAAGATTGGGTACATATACCCATGCTGTCCTGATCGCGCACACAGTACATAGATACTAAGGGCACTGCTGTGTGATCCAGCATCCCGCTCTCTGAAAATCCTGTCCTGCTTCCAAGCTTGATAAAGGCGCTATTGCTGAAACATCACATTTGTGGATTTGAATAAACAATACACAGCTTTTTTTTGACCAGACCTCAGTTTCTGCTGTGATCTCATTGCATGGTGTTGTGTGGATCTGGACTGGCAATCCCGGTGTCCACTTGTGGTGTGGATGGTAACCCAGTGCCGGCTTTACTCTGATGGAGTTTACACAACACTATAGTTTGTGTGACAGTAGGGGACAAGTGCGAGATCACGGGGGGTTTGACCTCTCTCTCTAGATCGGCACCTAGAGTTCTTTGTTTTGAATGGAGACGTGGGTCGGCACATGAACCGCAGCTCCATTCAATCTCTCTGGAACCGCTGGAAAGAGCCAAGTTCTGTACTTGCCTCTCTGCGGCCACTCCATAGAGAATGAATGGGACTGCAAATCACACACCAACCCAAAACAAGTGAGTCGGGGTGCCAATCTGGAGATCCCCGGGGAGCACAGCAGCCAGACCATTGGATAGGGGACAAGTAAACATTAAATTGGCAAACCCTTTTTTAAAGCTTGGAAACCACAGTGTTTAAAACATGATAAAACAGTGTGTGTGTTAGGAACCGGACAGCAGGACAAGACAAACAGTGAGCCCTAAGCTCAGCCCCGCCCACTGTCCTCTACCTATTTGCCACAATCTGCCCTAAAATGGCGGCGAGCAACTGGGCGGCAGTCCCTGCGCTGGCTAGGTGGGACACAAGGACAAGACAGACAGACAAAACACAATAACGAATGGTCAACAGTCCGGGTCACAACAAACGGGCAGCAAAAGTACAAAATCACAATCCGAAGGCAAAGTCAATATACAGGCAGTATGGTCAGGGGCAGGCAGCAAACAAGAATGGTCAGAAAGGCAAAGCAGGGTCAGAATCAACAGAGCAAGAATAGAAACACAGAACCAGGCAGAGACAAGCTCAATATCCGGCAATGAGAGCACAGACTGGGTTAGTTATATAGGAGGCCAGGATTCTGGTCCAGAATGTAATTGGACCATCCCCCTGATCTCCAAGCACAGACACCTGAGAACAAGACAGATCCACTGGCAGGATGACCTGTCAGTCACAGCAGAACCCAAACACAGATTAACCATGACATGGCCAGACAGAATTCAGCAGGTGAAGTCGGGTGTGTCTCCCAACAAAGGTGAGCATATAAACCAGTGTTCACACACTGCAAACAAAACACGGAAACAGGATAAGAAAATCAGCACCTTCTCGGCCGCACAGCATGAGCAGAGGGACGCATGACGCTCCGCAAAGATACCATCCTGACAGTGTGTAGGAAGACTTAAGATGGTCAAACACGTAGGGGTAAAGTCACACTTAAATGATTAATGCAGTGACTTCTACAAATTATACTTGTTTATTCTGTCTCCTTATTTTTTAATTTCTTTTTTTTTTGCCTTGGTTCTAGCACTTCACCTACATCCAGTTGTTTTTCTTTAGCAAGAATCTGCATAATACCTAGTACCTAGTCCCTAATAGCCCCTAACAGTATTCTGCCAACGGGCCTCTGGGCAGCTGGCATCATGATTCGTTATTGGAATGTGGGCACGTTCGCGTGTGCCCGCATTCCAAATCACCATAGCTGACAATGTAAAGTGCATCCGGAGACAGACTTTACATTGTTTGCTCTGTCAGTCTTGTGTACCAACCAACATGTTAGTTTTTTGTGCAGCCGCTTGGAGTGTATACACTCTGGCCAGGATTCCATATTCATTAATGTGATCAGCAATTTCTTTAAATAACAGCCATGTTTAATGAAATTATACGCTGTGTGAACTTTGCCTCAGGAGTGGATCCAAAACACATAAAAACTATAATGGGAACATGTGCACCTTTTTCTGTGTTAGGGACCAACTCCTGCTTTTGGCTAAAAACACTGTTCGGAATTCTACATGTGAGCTTAGTCTTGTGCACATCCTTTTTTGGATACTTGACTTGTCTTGTCTGTACATGTCTTACAATAGCCTACAGTCAACAAACTAATTGGGTGGTTTTATTAATGGATAGAAAGGTAAAAAAAAATTTAAAAAAAAAAAAAAGGTAAGCTCACCAGCCCAATAAAGCCTAGGGAGCGACTGTAATAAGAACAGAGCATGGAGAAAAGTATAGGGCTGACTCCCGATTTGTAGCAGCCAAATAGCAATGTAAACTCCAATTCCGATAAAACGTACACATAATTTAATCATAGTAAAATTCCATGGATCATGAAATCAACTAAATGTGTTTCATTGGTTTTATGATCCATAGAATTTTACTATGGCATTTTACTATACTTGTAAGTTTTATTGGAGCTGAAGTTTGCTATTTGGTAGTTCTATTAATACTGTCCTAAAGTTAGACTAGATAGAACTAGGCTAGAGTGACTGTGCCAAATGTATCACAGCAGCACACACTGTGTAATAAATATGGCACTACTACTTTTTTTTTAGGGCCCTGGTAAAAATGAGACGGGGGGGGGGGGGGGGATGAAAACTATAGTCACCCTTCCCATCCAGCATGATGTCATTTTGGTGGCCCTGCAGTTAGTGATTGGATGACATTCCTACGCACACTGAGCAAAGATTGCTGCAACCCAGCACAGTGTTTTATGATTGCTCTTAGTCACCTTTTAAACTGGAGAAGTCTAAAAAGTGCCTAACAAGTGCCTGACAAATTTGGTGGTCAGCATGTGCAACACTTTTGGTACAATTTGTGTCAGAATTCTGGAATATTTTGCTGACATAAAGCTCCTCCAAAGTAGTTACTCCAGAGAACTCCACAATGGAGGTGATTCTCATACATCAGAGTGTGGAAGTCTGAAAGGAAACATTGACTATATTCAGACACATATAATCACACACACATAATCAAGAAAGGCAACAGGCCATGCAACTTTCTGGCATTCATTGCAGTCCACTGGCACTCAACATTGAGCTTCATTGTGCTGCCGCCCATTTCACAGACATTCTCAGTCATGTGGTACAGGCTGTTGGAAACTCCTGAAAACTGGGTACTCTTAACCCTAGATTGATGTTAAATATGTTTGGCCTTATAAGAACCATGCCTCCTTTGGCACTGTACACACACACTTAACCACTCTGCCCTTCAGATGACAGATGCAGCAATACTGTTACATTTTGTGGTTTGTCTCTCCACTGTATAAACATAGCTTAACGGCAATTTAACCTACTTATAAAGCAATATTTCCTTATCTGCAAAGCTTGCTAGATCTCATTTTCATGCCTCTGCATGCTTTCCCCAAAACATCTTTGTACTATACTTTGTACTTTGTATTACTATAGCCATTTTCTATTTAAACATGAATAACTTAGGTTACTACTAATAACTATAAGCATTGTTCCACCCTGGTTAGCTTAATGTTGTCTGTGATCTTTGCCAGGGTCATACCATGCATTCCCATGATTCTCGAGCACTTTCCACTGCTGCTCAGTCTTTGCCTTAAAAGGTATTTGAATTTATTCAGCAAAGAATGACAACCATTTCAAGTGGCCAGGCTGTTGGGAACAGATGATTGCAATCTTTCACTTGGTCTCTGGAGAATAGAACCTGCTATCACGTTTGTATCATCACCCTCAGCAATAATAGCTTAAGTATGCCAAAAGCTGCATGGTTAAATAAAATCCCAGTGACTTGTGAGTGGACAAATACTTTCATAACAACAAGGGCCCTCCTATTTGTTTTGGTAAGGCCCTGGTGACAAACCTCCGAACACATTTCTACAGTCGTCTCTATGTGGAGGAAGGATTTATTTTTGATTTGCATTCCAGACCAAGGTTATCCTGGTCACTCAAACATTGCTAACCCTCTGAATTATTCCTCCTGGTATTCATCTCATCATCTTACATAACAAGCTGTTACAACTTTCCCAAGTTTTAGCAACATGATGGGAAAACCAAGCCAATATACATGATAGAAACAAATAGTTGGTGAACGACAAAATGAGAAAAAATGAAAATTTTAAGGAAAATAAGCAGCTAACTAATATGGATTCAACAAGTCCTTACATACAACAGTCAGAAAGAGCTACAAGAGACTCTAAATTTCTTTCTCTGTAGAGGACTGGAGCGTTTTCATGTCGTATACAGGTCATGCAGGGTCCCAGAAAAATAAAATGAAGTTGCCCTCAACTGGTGCCCAAAGGTGTTACTCATCCTGGCCCAGGTATAAAGCAGTACAGGGCATGTAGTATCACATTGTACTATAGAGAGGAGATACTACACACACAGCAGTACAGGACATGTAGTATCACATTGTACTATAGAGAGGAGATACCAGACAGCCAACCAGTGCATGCAAAACACTGGGGTTTTACCAGTAAAATGGCCACTTTTATTGGTTGATCAGCTAGTTTTTTAACATGTTCCGCAGATCTGGACTGTCTGCAGCATTGTATGTTGAGTCTGGTCTCAAGTTACGATGGTCTAGTAAGTAACATAATATGTTGAAAATATTGTATCTTGAGGCCATTGTAAGTTGAGGGATCTCTGTATATATCTAAGCAAGGCTCTGTTCACACTTTGTTAGTTATTTTGTTGGGTGTTTATTCTGCTTCTACTAACACCGGGAAAATGTAATTCCAGAAACAGTTTAGGCAAGAAAGGGTTGTCTATTAGATGTGTCCACCTGCATCTGGTAAATGGAAGACAGGTACACCATGGATTCAGCAGTGTGGCAGAAAAGGGATTGTTGCTAAAGCAGTAGTTGAAGATACAAATCTTATCTTACAAGTTAGAGTCTTATTACACAAAACGATAATCTCCAAAATCAGGCCAGTTTGGGCAGATATTGCTCCGTGTAACAAAGACAATGATCAGCTGAAGAGTCGATCATTGGCTGATTGTTGTCCCTTACCAAGTTTAAAAATCATCATCTGCCGCCCACCGCAGCTGTGGTTGAAGCTTTTGAAGCTGCCTGTGAAGTGACAGGCCGCTCAGTCAATCACTGGCCACAGGATGTTGTCCCATGTCTGCCAGTTGATTGGTCTGTCATGTTAGAGATGGCGTTAGAAGCTTCAGTGGCAATTGCAGTGAGTGGAGAACAGGCAGGAGGACACCAAGGTACAGGTGGACAGGCAAGTATTATCTTTTTACTTTCCTTGTAAAGCAAGGGCTGCATAGACATTGCTAATTATGCCCCAGCAGCTGTTGCTGCATGATATTTGAGCCATTTAATAGGTCCTGTAAAGCTCCATTTACACAGAAAGATTATCTGACAGATTATCGGCCAAAGATTTGAAGCCAATGCCAGGAATGGATTTGAAAAGAGGAGAAATCTCTGGCTTTCCTGACCTGATTTCTGTTTATAGTCTGTTTCTGGCTTTGGCTTCAAATTTTTGTCAGATAATCTGTCAGATAATCTTTCTGTATAAATGGACCCTAAGCAAGCACCAATCTAGCAGATCAGTGCTCACTTACTGCATTAATTGGACCATGTAATGCAGCTCTTACAAGTCTTCAGTAACTGCAATCAACGTGAGTCCAGAGGCCAAGGCGACTGGCAGACAGATTTTGTTTAAGTTTTTAAAATGTTATGGTTAGTGCTGACAAGAACTGTCTGCTAGAATATTGATTGCCATATGAACAGCCACAGGAGTTCATTAACCCCTTAACGACATCGGGCGTAAACTTACGCCCTCGCGCCCTGGTACTTAGCGCATCAGGGCGTAAATTTACGCCCGATGTTTCCCCGAACGCTGCGTGTTCGCACACAGCGATCGGCGAAGATGGCCTGCTATAAATCATAGCAGGCCATCTTAGCTTCTCGGCACGGGGGGTGGTTAACACCCCCCGTGCTTACGATCGCCGCTATAGGCTGATCAATTCAGATCACCCAATAGCGGCGATCGGAACCTTTCCGAGGACGGCACCGACCGCCATTACTGTAAAAAGTCCAGCAAAATAATAAATACCTGCCCTGTAGCTGAGGGGTCCAGAGCAGGTATTTGTACATTACTCACCTGTCCCGGGGTCCTGATCGGCGTCTTCAGGGTTCGCGGCGTCCTCCGTCTTTCCGGCGCGTCTTCGGCTCTTTCCGGCGGTCCCCATCGGCTTCTTTCGGCTATTTTCGGCTCCAGCCTCGTGATTTTCCGGATTTTGCGCTCTGCTGCCCTCTAGCGGCTGATATGTGTAATACACTTATCAGCAGCTACAGGGATGTTCAGAATGTAGAAAAAGTTTTTTTTTTTTTCCAATTTTTTTTTTTTCTATTTTCCGCACCCTATCGCCGCTGAGTGTTGATCAGCATCGCGCAAAAGTGCGCTGCTAATCAGCAACTCCTCTTTTTTGGCGTAGGGTGTTTTTTTTCTATATTCTACAGCCACGGTCTGCTGATAAGTGCAGCACATAAGAGCGGCATTTATCAGCAACTCCTTTGTTGGCGTAGGTTTTTTTTTATACTTACTGTAAAAAAACACGTAAAAAACACTACATTACACCACACTACATTGAATAAAGTTTGACACTACACCACTACATACCCCATATACCAATCCCCGTATAAAGATGACCCCCAGGGTGTTTTCGGCGTCAGAGGGATACGTTATTATTGCCTCCGACACCGAAACAGCCAGTGAGGATGAATGGGGGGATCCTTCTTTCCTCCATTCATCCTCATCATCCAGTGACGTGTCTGGGGGGCAGCGTACGCCAGTACCGTCCCAATAAGAGATGACAGTATGGTGTGAAATTCTACAAACTCTGTGAGTGTACCTCAGGGTACACTTACAGATTTAGGGTACGTGCACACTACGGAATGGCGAAGGATAACCCTTCGTGCATTCCGCAGCTGGCACCCGCCGGCGGACTGATGCGGGCGCCATTCTATGCACGGGCGGATTCCGTCGTCCATCCAAAGAATGAATACGTTGGACGGAGAGCGGAATCCGCCCGTGCATAGAATGGAGTCTATGACACGTGTGGAGACGTGCGCCTGCATCAGTCAGCCGGCGGGTGCCAACTGCGGAATGCACGAAGGGTTATCTGTCGCGATTCCGCAGTGTGCACGTACCCTCAGAGTGTATGTAGGAAGGGACACCCGAATGCAGCCCCCAGATGCCCCCTCCCCCCCCATCCTCGGAACAAGTGGGAAGATCGTCCGGGAACTGATCTTCCCACTGCTGGATAAAGGTTACCACCTGTACGGGGATAACTTTTATACCAGCACCCCCTCTTCCGGTCCCTCGCTGCCCGAGCTACTGTAGCTTGCGGCACGATCTGAACATATCAGAAGTAGTAACAGAGCCCTAATATTTAGCAGCCATGGAGCGGACCCAGCGCTTCTGGATATGAAGGACCCCGTACCGCACCAGGACAACATTTTCCAGGTGACGTCCCCCACACTGGAGAAAGGGAGACCCCAGAAGAAGTGCAGAGTGTGGCGTAACAGGGGGATCAGGAAGGACACCATTTACCAGTGTGACACCTGTCCTGATCACCCCGGCCTCTGTATACTGGATCGCTTCAACGCGCACCACACGTCATTGGAGTTCTACATTATCTAAATTCTGTCCCTTATTCCTATTTCAGGGGTCACGTTGATCCAGGGATTATTCTGATCGCCATTATGGAGTCGGTAAGGAATTTTTCCCCTGTGATGAGGCTACTGTCGTCTGCCTCACGAGGGGTTGTTGCCTTCCTCTGGATCAACACAGGTTGAATTTGATGGACACCTGTCATTTTCAACCTTATAAACCAATAATTGGCCTAATACCCCCAAATAAATTAGAATTGTCCCTTTTCCCCAGCTAAGTAGGTATGGCCGCCATTCCCATTAGAGACTTGCCATGATGCAATTACAAGGCCTCTGTGCTGCCAGGACAGTAGAAACCCCCCACAAGTGACCTCATTCTGGAAACTACACCCGATAAGGAATCTAACAAGGGGGGCAGCGGGGATATGGCCCCCTGGTGACGGCCACATTTGGGACGTGAAAATGAAAAAAAAATGGTATTTTTTATTTTCTCGGCACATGTTCTACGTAAGTGCCTGTCACCAGTGGGGTCCATATCCTCACTGCACCCCTTGTTAGATTCCTTATGGGGTGTAGTTTCCAGAATGGGGTCACTTGTTGGGGGTTTCTACTGACCTGGCAGCACAGGAGCTTTGTAATTGCGACATGGCCTCCATCCTCCATTCCAGCCTCTAAATGGCGCTCTGTCCCTTTGGTGGCGTGCCCTGTGCCCATATGGCACATTATGCCCACATGTGGGGTATTTTCATACTCAGGGGAAGCTACCCTACATGTTTTGTGTTCATTTTCTTTTTAAACCCCTTGTGGAAATGGAAAAAATCAAGGGTAGACCAACATTTAGTGTAATTTTTGTAAAATTTTTACTCTAAATCATTAATCTTGTCAGGATTTTTTCATTTTCACAAGGGGCTAAAAGATAAAAAAAAACACTAAATGTGTAGCGCAATTTCCCCTGAGTACGGAAATACCCCACATGTGGACATAAAGCGCCATGCGGGTGCAGGGTAAGCCTCCGAAGGGAAGGAGCGCCATTTGGTTTTTGAAGGCTGGATTTGGATGGAATGGATTTCGAGGGGCCATGTTGCATTCAAAAGGCCCCTGTGTTGCCAAGACAGTTGAAACCCCCCACAAGTGACCCCATTATGGAAACTACACCCCCCAAGGAATGTAACAAGGGGTGTAGTGAGCATATGGACCCCACTGGTGACGGGCACAAATGTGGAACAATGTGGCGTGAAAATGAAATATTAAATTTTTTACACTATAATGTTGGTTTAGCCTTGAATTTATCATTTTCACAAGGGGTTAAAAGAGGGGAAAAAAAACAAAATGTGTAGAGCAATTTCCCCCGAGTCCGAAAATACCCCACATGTGGACATAAAGCGCCATGTGGGCGCAGGGCAAGCCTCCGAAGGGAAGGAGCGCCATTTGGATTTTGGAGGTTGGATTTGGCTAGAATGGATGATGAACGCCATGTCGCATTTACAGAGCCCTCGTGCTGCCAAAACACTGAAAACCCCCCACAAGTGACCCCATTCTGGAAACTGCACCCCTCAGGGAATCTAACAAGGGGTGCACCGAGGATATGGACCCCTTGATGACGGGCACATTTGTGCCATGAAAGTGAAAAAATGAAATTTTTTACTTTTACGTCACATTGTTCCACATTTGTGCCCGTCACCAGTGGGGTCCATATGCTCACTGCCCCCCTTGTTAGATTCCTTGAGGGGTGTAGTTTCCAGAATGGGGTCACTTGTGGAGGGTTTCCAGTGTCTTGGCAGCACGAGGGCTCTGTAAATGCGACATGGCCCTTGAAATCCTTTCCAGTGAAATTCAGCCTCCAAAAGCCAATTGGCGCTCCTTCCCTTTGGAGGCTCGTCCTGCGCCCGCTTGGCACTTTATGTCCACATGTGGGGTATTTCCGTACTCGGGAGAAACTGCGCTACACATTTTGTGTCTTTTTTTTCCTCTTATCCCTTTAAGAAAATTAAAAATTGAAGGCTAGAACAACGTTTTAGTGTAAAAAATAAATTTTTCTGTTTTCACGCCATATTGTTCGGAAAATCTGTGAAGCACCTGTGGGGTCCAAATGCTCACTGCACCCCTTGTTACATTCCTTGAGGGGTGTAGTTTTCTAAATGGTGTCCCTTTAGGGGTGTTTTTTAGGTTTTGGCACCCCAGAGCCTCTGCCAACCTGAAGTGATAGTCAGAAATGACCAAATATAACGGAGGCGTTGAAATTCACTAGGCGCTCCTTTGTATCTGAGGCTTGTGGTTGCGTCAAATAGCGCAATAGGGCCACATATGGGGTATTTCTATAAACTGCAGAAACGGGGCAATAATTATTGTGGTGCATTTCTTTGGTAATAGGTTTATAATTATGAAAAATATTGGATTACAATAAAATCTCTGCACAGAAAATTAAAATTTTCAAATTTCTTACACACTTAGCTTTTATTTCTGTGACTCCCCTAAAGGGTTAAAACACTTTCTGGATATGCTTTTGCAGAGTGTGGGGGGTGCAGTTTCTGAAATGGGGTGCTTTGTGGGGCTTTCTAACATACAGGCCCCTCAAATACACTTTCCCACCTGAACAGGTCCCTAAAAATATCTGATTTTGAAATTTTACTGAAAATTTGGAAATTTGCTGCTAATGTTTTAAGCTTCCTATTGTCTAAAAAAAATGAAAGATCGTTTAATAAATGCCGCCAACATAAAGTAGACATGTTGCTAATGCTATTTAATATATAATTTATGTGGTATAACCACTTTCTGTATACGCAAAAAAGTTTCAAATTTGGAAAAATGCAGTTTTTCACATTTTTTCACATTATTTTTTCATAAAGATTTGTTATGAGTATCGACTCCAATTTACCAGAAATGTAAAGTACAATATGTCACGAGAATCAGCCAGATAGGTAAAAGCATCCCGAAGTTATTAATGAATAAAGTGACACTGGTCATATTCATAAAATTTGTCTCTGTCATTAAGGCCATTTCAGGCTCTGTCCTTAAGGGGTTAATTGAATAACACGCAAACACACAGATCAGGGTTTGTTGTTATTATGTGGTGGGTTTCCTCTCTATGTAGTAGACTGACTCTGAAAGATCAGCTACTGTAGCTGAAAAAAACACATGATGGTGGAGGAGCAGGCTAAATTCAGCTGGAATGCATCCTAATGGTCAGGAGGCTTGTATACTTCTCTACACAAATTTTGTAGAATTGTAGAATTTTATAGGTTTTTGCTACTCTTGACCACTCAAATGCACAACATCTACCAGCAAAGCAAAAGCAAACTTGCTATAGGTAAAGGGGAATTAACTGTGCATTCTCCCTTGTAGGAACTATATCCTTTGTAAAGTGCTGCGTCTCACTTTAAATGGACATTTTGCATCCGAGGTACAGTTCTGTGACACTTTTATTTGTTTTGCATTTATGTGCAGTATATACTGTATAAATATGTTTGTTTTATATAATGTATGCTAATGTGTCTGTCTCGCTTTAAAAAACTTTCGACATGTTGTAGACCATAGGTGTCAAACTCAGGCCCTCCAGCTGTTACAAGACTACAATTCCCATCATGCTTGGAAAGTCAAAGATTTAGCTTTGGCTGTCCAGGCATGATGGGAATTGTAGTTTTGTAACAGCTGAAGGGCCCAAGTTTGTCACCCATGCTGTAGACCAATCGCTAGGAGCAAGAAGAGTGCATTACTAGGCATTCTCCATGTACACTGTGTGCGTGGCAGAGATTGACCCACAGATGTAAAGTAGGAGTCTGCCTTGCTAACATAGATAAAAGCTGGGAGAGAACATGCTTAGTGTTCACTTCATCCAATTCTAGTGATCAGTCAGGGTCTGGGCAGACCCCTGGAGATCCGTACCAATCAAAACTTTAGACATCTATTAAATTTAATTCCTTATGTAAATACCAGTTTTATGCCTTGTTCTTTTTACTTGACACAGAGAAGTTGTTAGATTGGGTACACTGGGGCTATCTCAAAGAAACACTTCAGAGGTTTGGGATAAAGGCTGAGCTATTATCCGCTATCTTCGCATCATACAAGTGTGCGGCTGCTTTAAACCCTTTGACATACGTAATGGAACTTGACAAGTATGCCCATTATCATCAATCATCTTTGTCCTAATGATGAAACCTCTTGCTACCCATAAGAAACAATCATTTAACAGTATTATTATTCCGCTTGTGAACAACAAATTAATTAGATAAAAAAACACTATCTAGATTCTTTGCTGTATCATATTATAAGGTAAGGCTCTTAAAGGATAAGTCCGACAAAAATGTTTATTAAAATATAATAGCACATAAAGTACTTTTATTCCTGCACTACTGTATCAAGGCTTCACTTCCTGGATAAAATGGTGATGTCACGACCCAGAGCTGGAAGTGAAGCCTTGATGCAGTAGTAAGTGCAGGGTAAAAATGCATTTTATAAGCATAATAAGTGTATATTGGTAATTTGTATAACTTTTGGGGGTCAATGCAATACTTTAATAAAAATTGTCGCTGGACTTCTCCTTTAAGCACACAGTCTACACCTTTGCTCAGGAAAACAAGGGACCAACAACACTCAGGCAAGGAGGAAGAGGCAGAAAAGATTTAAATAGGTGCAGGAAAAACAGGATAAATGGACAAGAAAAGGAGGAGTCAAGAGAGCCAAAAGTACCAAGCAGAGACTGGGAGGAATGAGGACACCAGCAGACACCATCTTTTACTACCCAGTTAGACATCCAACGAGGCACAAATTCATCAGTCGATGCAGACACTTGTACAAATTCTTTTGGCTCCCTGTAAGTTACAGCATGGTGTATGGTTGTCATAATTTCCTGTGTGTAGCATGAGTGAGACAGTAAAAAGACTTGCAAAAGCAAAGCAATATGCAACAAAGGGTCTTTTTAAATGCCCTGAGTAGTGCTGCAAAAAAAGTGTAAATCAGTGAGATCCTTCCAAGACTCAATAAGTCCTACTGCTGAGCCACATGAACAATCCCTGGACCATTCATTAACTTGCCTGGACCATTGAATTAATTTCCACACATTCCTGTTTACACAATGTGGCTAACTGGTGATAAATTAAATGCCTGCACAAAAGATCAGTCTATTTCTTGTTCATTGGCTAATCGCTGGCCATTTCACATGAACTGATTAATGACAGTGAAAAAGTACCCATGTAAAATACCTTGAGGAAGTAGTCCCATCTTGTAAACATGGCTTCTCGGAACCCCACCACCACCACCACCACCACCTGTTTGTGGCTGTCAGAGGTGGTAGGGAAACTGAAAACAGCTGAATGGCAAGTAAATTCCATTTATCCTTTAAGATTGGCATATTTTTTGGCAGAAGCTTGTTTAGTATAATGCTGGGTTTACACAGAGCGATAATTCGCCCAATCGTACGATTAACGACTTAGAATTAACGATTTTTCTTTTATAACGATCAGCGTTTAGACGGAACGATATATCGTACGGAAAATTCGTTTTGCGATCGCTTAAGCCTATCTCACACATAGGTAAAATAGGTAAACAACTGTTTACACGGAACGATCTGCGAATTTTTTGCGAACAACGTACGACGATTTAAGAACATATTCAAAGATCAAAATGAACGATTTGTCGCTCATCGTTCGATCGTTCGTTGCGTTTACACATACGATTATCGTTCGAATTCGATCGTTATCGTGCAAATTCGCACGATAATTGTTCCGTGTAAATGCAGCATATATCTATACAATAAAGACATAACCCCAGCAGATGACTGCTGTCTATCAATCATTGCTAACTCAGTTGTCAATTTGGGATTTGGGGGGAAAATCATAGTGTATGTGTGGCGGAACTGCAAAGTTTTAGGCTATGTTCACACTACGTTGCCGATGGCAACAACGGCCGTAGTATTTGTACAATGGAACACAGCCTATTAAGCAATGGCATCCCGGCCGGAGCGTACACACATGGTATACACTCCGGCCAGGATCTGTGCGGAATTCAGTGAATTCCGGCCGCAGAAAGACCTGTCAGTTCACACAGTGAAGCAAGCGGCTCCGGCCGCTCGCTTCACTGTGTGCTATGGTAAGCTCTGATGCTTGCGCACGCTGATGCGCCCGCATCAGAGCTCTGCGGCCGGAAAGATCATCCGATGATCCAGAGACCGGCCTTTCCGTGACCCGGGCGGGGTCATGGAACAGCCGGTCTTATACGTAGTGTGAACATAGCCTTATAATGTAAAATATAAAAATTGCTTCATGAGAGGGATGTTAGATACCTAATCTCTTCCACAAGTCACCAACACTGACAAGCCGAGTGATAGAGCGGGATCTCCTTTTGCTCTGCTGTTTGGCCTGTCAGTGTCTGCAAGTGCAGAAGGTCTTAAAGACCGTCATACAGGATGAAGCAACAAAAGTGCATGTCCCCTGAAAGGATAGGATAGCGCTTGTGTGGCATTCATCTAACCCGAAGCTGAGCTGGCTGTCAATCATTTATAGAGGAGGTGAGAGAATAAGCCCTAAGGGTACTATTACACAAAACGATTATCGGCCATACTGGACATTCCAGATGATAATCGTTTAGTGTTACAGGTCATGCTAAAAGGCAATGACCAGCCGACATGCACAATGTCAGCTGATCGTTGTCCTTCAGCATGTTTCAAAAAAGAAAACCAATCATGATAGCAGCTAGTTGCTAGTTTAGTTATTTTTAGTGGTCCTTTTTTTACCCCTGTTTAGCTGCTGACAGGTCCTCTTTAGGGTATAATTAGTATGGGAAATATAAAAGGAATGGCAGCTACTGTAGTCCCCAGATTGTCTTCACATACCAAACACAATTTTACATGTTATTGTTATTTCACTTTATAAACATGACTGTATAATTCTCTTCCATTCATCTAGTGAGAACAAAATGAAATCTTAGCAAATAACGTGGTATATTTAGATCTAATCTGTACCAAGGCCTAAAACAAATAAGACAACTGCATAAATAGCAGCTGAAAAAGATCTAAACCCAGATCTCTAATTATAATAATTAATTTGACACAAAGTAACATTACATCAGAGAGTTAATAAAGAGGTGCTCTGAACAGGGGATGCCTATGGTTTACAGTATAACTGCTTAGGGTACACAGATGGAGCATTATCTCATTTCTTCCTTATTTAATGTGGAAAAAAAAAAACATAAAAAAAAATGTAGTGCAAACAAAGAAAAAAAAAAGAAAAGAAGAGAAAAGTCAGGTCAGCGCTTTCTTGGTCCTTGTTCCCCACTTGCTGTTTGGGCTATTACACACACAGACATTGAGCAGGGTTGCCCATAGAAGAGTGTGGCATTCTGCTGCAGGCCGCTTCTATTGCACAAAGCAACGTCTGGCAGACTGTCACTATCGGGATCGGGATTTTAGTTCATGCTTTAAAACAACAATCAGCCGACAATGGAGTGAGTATAATGCACCACACTTCCGGGGGTGCGGGGAACACAGGAAGGGGGCCTTTCACTTAAATAACACAAGTAACAGAGTTGTATAACTTTGTAATGTGTGTTATTTAGTGCATAAATGTCGAGCACCGCACTACCCCTTTAAACTTGAACCATTAGGGTCCATTTACACAGAAAGATTATCTAACAGATTATCTGCCAAAGATTTAAAGCCAAAGAAACAGACTATAAACAGAGATCAGGTCATAAAGGAAAGACTGAGATTTCTCCTCTTTTAAAATCCATTCCTGGCTTTGGCTTCAAATCTTTGGCAGATAATGTGTCAGATAATCTTTCCGTGTAAATGGACCCTTACACCAAACAATAATTGGCAGTCTGGTGTAATAGTACTCTTAGGTAGGTTCACACTGCACTGTTTTTGCAGTTCATTTAATAGATTCGTTTCTAAATGGTTATTTTTATTGTGCACAAAAAACTTAGTCAACAACATTTTTGTGTACGCTTAAAAAATAATTAAAAAATAAAAAAATGATATTTTTTTTTATAATGAAAGTCAATGGAAAGACCAATCCAAACAGATGCGCACAATTGCATTTTTAATCTGTTTTTTCCATTAAACTGATATGTTAAACGGATTGCAAAAACGCAGCGTGGCCCTACCCTTATTCGGCCGATTATCGTTCTGTGTAATAAAGAGAATACTCAGCCGTTGAAACGATCATCGACCGATTTTTTTTTTAGGTCCAGACTTAAAATTGTTGGGCACGCATTTCTACGTGTAATAGCATTGTTTGGCCAACGGCTGATGACTGTAGTATAACATAAAAAAGTATTAACTCACCTTACCACGTTCCCTGGTGTGGTGGTCTTCAGAGGCCTTAGCTGGTGTCTCAGCCATTCAGCCCTCAGCCATTCACAGGCTAAGAAAGGCCGCCGGCCGCTCAGTCAGTCACTGGCCGAGAGGGCCGCGGCCTGTGATTGGCTGTGCTGCTGATGTCCTGTCAATTTTGTATCTGGCTACTTTAGCATTGCTCTTGGGATACACTGTTGATAGTTCTCTACCCAGAAAAAAAAAATCCTGTAAAAATCCTCTTAGAAATATGGGGAATCAAATTTTTCTCTTTTGAAGAAATTCTGAAGTGATTTAAAGCTATTTTACTCTCATGGAAACAAAAAAATACTTTAAGTAGCGGCAGACAGCTTAAATGTTGCCCATGACTAAACTCCCACATAAAGCTGAATGATTCTCATGGAAAATATCTATTAATTTCTTTCCCGTGCTCTTGCTGTTATCTTTGGCCTACACAATCCATGGTCCTTGACCACATTAGTGTGTGGTTATAACATTTTCTTTTTTTTAAATATATTTTTATTTGATTTTCAGCAAAAGAAAAAGAAAAAAAAGAAAAACATTTTATAACCAAAAACAACCAGGACCAAAACAGAGGTCCCCAAATCAGTGATAACTTGGCGCATGTTAACAGTAAAAATACACACTATATGCTCCCAAACCAGACATCTGCCTCCAGTGGTCGTCCGTGTCACCTATATAAGAGTAGTAAGCAGTGAAATGCACTCTCTCCACAAAGATATATGAAATATAAAGAGGGGATTCCCATAATAGCAAAATAAACATTCACTCTGTGGTATAAATCACCCCAATTGTCCCGTATCTCTGCGATCCACAGCAGGAAGTCGAAGGGGTCCCAGAGTCCCTGCTAGGTCACTTTTACGATACCAGTCTGTACAGCGAAATGGAAAAACATTATCAACAATTTCCTGTGGTTGATAGTGAGAGATCAAAAAAGACTTCCATCTATTAAAAAATCGCTGTGTTCCTTGTATCTTGTGACGTTCAGCATAAATTCTATCAATGCCGAGTAACAATTTCAGTTGAGATACTACCATAGAAACCTCTGGGACCTCTTTCGCCAACCACTCGTTAAACAGGCACCTAAGGGCTACATGTAACACAATGTGGGATTACCCCCTCACTGTTTTCCTCCTCTGGCGGGCGAAGTTGGTGGAATAGGAAAGCCTGGGGAGTGACGGGGATCCTGACCTTCCAGTGTGTCTAGATATAGGTAGATACGCTATCCCAATAAGCTCTCGTTTGCGGACACTCCCATACCCCGTGCTATAAGTTGGTCAGCGGTGTATCACATTTCGGGCAAGCTGTTATTCTATTGGGGAACGTGGGAGAGGGGCGAATATTAAAACCATACAGCGCTGCATGTGCTAACTTAAAATAGGTTTCTTGCCATTGCTCATTTATTATGCACTTACGAACAATCTGCCAACCCTGGAGTATGGATTCCTGTATTTGGGGGTCATTTGTACATCTCCGTAATTAGTAGACTCAGCTCACCCAGCCAGTGCACGACCAAAAATCGAAGTATACAGGTAAAGGCAAAAAGGAGGTCAGCACTTCCAGTAAAACTTGTTCTTTATTTCTTACTCCATTAAAAACGAACAAAAGGCAGATACAAAATAGGTGAGAAAATACACATCTGACGCGTTTCTGGCTATACGCCCTTAATCATAGATGACATGTACAAAGGTATACTGGGATAAATATAGGGGAAATAAACACATGTTCCCTCCCACATAACACCTGAATCACATTGTTTTCTCATTAACATTTAAAGTGAAAGACATGAAAAAGCGCACATAAAGTGCACAGTGCTGTATATAATAGAAAATACAAAATTACAAATATGTATATAAAGATACAAAAATACAAAAATACAAAACATCATACAGATTAATAATTCATGATAAGATCCAATCTATGGTTCAATCCTTTTGGAGATGAAGAATCCAACATGAGAATCCAATATCCTTCACGATTTAAAAGTTTCTGTTTTCTATCACCTCCACGATCAGGATTTGTACATCTCACCCATGTAGGAAAGATGGCCTTAGGATTTATTTTAAGGAAATTAGTACGGATGGCAGTATACAATTCTGATATGGAGGTTTTTCTAGCCCTATCCTCTATTATGCTATCCAGCGTGTGGGAAGTGGCTTCCACATCTAAGTTACTTAATCTAGCCGAGCAAAAGGAGTGTACCTGAGTAACATAAAGAAAATGTGTTTGTGGCAGAGAAAATATATAACATTTTCTTGAAGGTTGTTTTTTGATTACTGACTCTTTGAAAAAAAATAAATAAATATATATCTATATAAATATATATATATATATATATATATATATATATATATATATACATACACAGCGGTACCTTGATTTAAGAGTAACTTGGATTAAGAGCGTTTTGCAAGAAGAGCTCAGTTTTTCAAAATTGTAACTTGGTGTAAGAGCATTGCTTTGGTTTAAGAGTTCCCTGTACTAGGTGGGAGGGGGAGTGGGGGAGGGGCATGGCCTTCACAGCATTGTCTACAGCACTATACAGTCATGGCCAAAAGTTTTGAGAATAATACAAATATTATTTTTTACAAAGCCTACTGCTTCAGTTTTTAAAATGGCAATTTGCATATACTCCAGAATGTTATAAAGAGTGATCAGCTTAACAGCAATTACTTGCAAAGTCAATATTTGCCTAGAAAATGAACTTTATCCACCAAAACACGTTTCAACATCATTGCAGCCCTGCCTTAAAAGGACCAGCTAACATTGTTTCAGTAATTGCTCCATTAACACAGGTGTGGGTGTTGATGAGGACAGGGCTGGAAATCAATCTGCCATGATTAAGTAAGAATGACACCACTGGATACTTTAAAAGGAGGCTGGTGCTTGGCATCATTGTTTCTCTTCTGTTAACCATGGTTATCTCTAAAGAAACACATGCAGTCATCATTGCACTGCACAAAAATGGCCTAACAGGGAAGAGTATCGCAGCTAGAAAGATTGCACCTCAGTCAACAATCTATCACATCATCAAGAACTTCAAGGAGAGAGGTTCAATGGTTGCCAAAAAGGCTCCAGGGCACCCATGAAAGACCAGCAAGCGCCAGGACCGTCTCTTAAAAGTGTTTCAGCTGCGGGATCGGGCTACCAGCAGTGCAGAGCTTGCTCAGGAATGGCAGCAGGCAGGTGTGAGTGCATCTGCACGCACTGTGAGGCGGAGACTCTTGGAGCAAGGCCTGGTCTCAAGGAGGGCAGCAAAGAAGCCACTTCTCTCCAGAAAAAACATCAGGGACAGACTGATATTCTGCAAAAGGTACTGGGAGTGGACTGCTGAGGACTGGGGTAAAGTCATTTTCTCTGATGAATCCCCTTTCCGATTGTTTGGGACATCCGGAAAACAGCTTATTCGGAGAAGACGAGGTGAGCGCTACCACCAGTCTTGTCTCATGCTGTAAAGCATCCTGAAACCATTCATGTGTGGGGTTGCTTCTCAGCCAAGGGAATCGGTTCTCACAGTCTTGCCTAAAAACACAGCCATGAATAAAGAATGGTACCAGAATGTCCAAGAGTAACTTCTCCCAACCGTCCAAGAGCAGTTTGTTGATCAACAATGCCTTTTCCATCATGATGGAGCACCTTGCCATAAAGTAAAAGTGATAACTAAATGGCTCAGGGAACAAAACATGGAGATTTTGGGTCCATGGCCTGGAAACTCCCCAGATCTTAATCCCATTGAGAACTCATTGTGGTCAATCATCAAGAGACGGGTGGACAAAAAAAAACAACAAATTCTGTAAAAATGCAAGCATTGATTGTGCAAGAATGGTCAGGATTTGGTCCAGAAGTTGATTGAGAGCATGCCAGGGAGAATCGCAGAGGTCCTGAAGAAGAAGGGTCAACACTGCAAATAATGACTTGCTGCATTAACTCATTTAAACTGTCAATATAAGCTTTTGTTACTCATAATGTGATTGCAATTATATTTCTGTATGTGATAAAAACATCTGACAAACACACATGAAAACCAGAGGGCAGCAGATCATGTGAAAATATAATATTTGTGTCATTCTCAAAACACACATACACACACACACCCTTCCCCATTGCTGTCATGTGACCACATAGACCCCTGACAGCAGTCCTGCTTCTCTTTTGTAGCCATATGTAGTAGTAGTAGTATGCTCCTGCATTATGGGAATCTGCAGCTGCATTCTGTATCTACAAACTGATGCTGTGTCACGGCTGCGGCGGCGTCCTGCGCTCCGGGCCGCCGCCGCAACTCCTCCTCCCCGCAGGCCAGTACCGGGACCCAGCGCTGCTGCTAGTTTGGCCCCTGGGAGCGCCTCACCTTCCTCCGCTCCTGTCTCTCGCTGCGCCGGCCGGCGCACGCGTCCCCGCCTCCTAGGGCGCGCGCACGCCGGCTGTCTCAGATTTAAAGGTCCAGTCCGCCCCTAATTGGAAGTTACACTGAATCACTCCCTATAAAACCCAGCATGCCCTGTCCCTCGTGTTGGAGCCTCTACATGCTTCCCATAGCGTTTGGCCCAGCTCCCTGTTATTCCTGGCCTCAATCCTTGTTCCTTGTTACTCTTCGCTACCCGGTCCCTAATCCCTGCCCGCTGCCTTCCTATTGTTCCTGAGTACTGTCTGCCACCTGCGATTACGCCTACAGACCACTGCCAGCACTATCTCCTGCCTACTGCTCCAGCCTCGCCTGCCGTCACTAGCAACCAAGCCAGGGGTAGCGACCTGGGGGTCGCCTGCCGCAGCAAGCCCATCCCGCCTTGCGGCGGGCTCTGGTGAGAACCAGCGGCCCCTTAGACTCCGCTCCCTGGTGAGGTTTGTGCCATCGCTAGTGACGGTCCAGTGGATCCACTACACCAGGCGTTACATGCTGTTTTTTCAGATTTATGCACATAGTATACATTTTACTCAACATGATGATTTCTATATTGTATAGTAACTTATAATACCACATATTCAGCTGTTTCTCATTGTTTAATCTCTTCTACATGTTTTTCAGAATAAAAAAATCTGTATTTTTGGGGTGTGGAACCAATTGTCTGCATATCAGTGATTTCTTATGGGAAAATTTGCTTTGGTTTAAGAGTGGATTTGGATTACAAGCATGGACCTGGAACGAATTATGCTCATAATCCAAGGCACCACTCAGTGGTACCTTGGTTTAAGAGCGTTTTGGTTTAAAAGCTCACAGTTTTTTAAAATTGTGACTTAGTTTAAGAGCATTGTTTTGATTTAAGAGCTCCCTGTACTGGGTGGGAGGGCGAGTTGGGGAGGGGCATGGTCTGCACAGTGGTGTCTACAGCACTGTACTTTGACCCAGGAATTCTCCCTCACATTCCAAATCTTAGATCCACTTCAGGCTGGGGCTTACACCAGGGGACAGGACTGTGGAGGTAATCTCTTCATAGCTGTACCGCCTCTCTCCCCAGACAGAGAGTGCTGCATGTATGTGCCCACATCTGCCCTGCTCATTCCTTCATGCTCCCTGCAGTCTCTGTCAGTCCTGATTGGTCCATGCTGAACACACACCCCTTCCCCATTGCTGTCGTGACCAAACAGACCTCTGAGAGCAGCCCTGATTCTCTATACTAGCCAGTTGTACTACGCTACTGCATTATGGGGATCTGCAGTTCCATCCTGTTGCATATCAACCACATGCTAATTGTTATACTGTACAGTAACTTAAAACATATTCAGCTGCTTATAAATGTTTGTTTCATTTGTTTTACATGTTATTCAGAATAAAAAATCATTATTTTTGGGGTGTGGAACTAATTGTCTACATTTCTATGATTTCTTATGGGAACATTTGCTTTGGTTTAAGAGTGGATTTGGATTACAGGCACGGTCCTGGAACGAATTATGCTTGTAATCCAAGGTACCCCTGTATATATGTATATATCACATACAGTGGCCTCAGGATACAACATTTTCAACATATAATGTTCCTATTTGGGCCATCATAACTTGAGACCAAACTCAACATACAAAGCTACAGATTCTGCAGGACATGTGAATAAGTAGATGATTAATCAATAAAAGTGACCATTTTACTGGTAAAGCCCCAGTATTATTAGTGAAGTGCATGCAGTGATTGGCTGTCTAGCCTTTCCTCTCTACAGTACAGTGTGATACTACATGTCCTGTACTGCTCTGTGTGTGTCTAGTATCTCCTCTATACAGTATCGTGTGATACTACATGTCCTGTACTGCTGTGTGTCTAGCATCTCCTCTCTACAGTATAGTGTGATACTACATGCCCTGTACTGCTGTGTGTGTCTAGTATCTCCTCTCTACAGTACAGTGTGATACTACATGTCCTGTACTGCTGTGTGTGTGTCTAGTATCTCCTCTATACAGTATCGTGTGATACTACATCTCCTGTACTGCTGTGTGACTAGCATCTCCTCTCTACAGTATAGTGTGATACTACATGTCCTGTACTGCTGTGTGTGTCTAGTATCTCCTCTCTACAATACAGTGTGATACTACATGTCCTGTACTGCTGTATGTGTGTCTAGCATCTCCCCTCTACAGTATAGTGTAATACTACATGTCCTGTACTGCTGTGTGTGTCTAGTATCTCCTCTCTACAGAACTGTGTGATACTACATGTCCTGTACTGCTGTGTGTGTGTGTGTGTATATAGTATAACCTCTCTACAGTATAGTGTGATACTACATGTACTGTACTGCTGTGTGTGTCTAGTATCTCCTCTCTACAGTATAGTGTGATACTACATGTCCTGTAGTGCTGTGTGTTTCTAGTATCTCCTTTCTACAGTATAATGTTATACTACATGTCCTGTACTGCTGTGTGTCTATTATCTCTTTTCTACAGTATAGTATGATACTACATGTCCTGTACTGATGTGTGTGTCTAGTATCTCCTCTCTACAGAACTGTGTGATACTACATGTCCTGTACTGCTGTGTGTGTATAGTATCACCTCTCTACAGTATAGTGTGATACTACATGTCCTGTACTGTTGTGTGTGTGTATAGTATCACCTCTCTACAGTATAGTGTGATACTACATGCCCTGTACTGATGTGTGTCTAGTATCTCCTCTACAGTATAGTGTGATACTACATGCCCTGTACTGGTGTGTCTAATATCTCCTATCTATAATTTAGTGTGATACTACATGTCCTGTACTCCTGTGTGTGTCTAGTATCTCCTCTCTACAGTTAGTGTGATACTACATGTCCTGTGCTGCTGCTGTGTGTAGTATCTCCTCTCTACAGTATAGTGTGATGCTACATGTCCTGTACTGCTTTGTGTCTAGTATCTCCTCTCTACAGTATAGTGTGATACTACATGTCCTGTAGTGCTGTGTGTGTCTAGTATCTCCTCTCTATAGTACAGTGTGATACTGCATGTCCTGTACTGCTCTTTACCTGTGCCAGGAAGAGTTGCTCATTTATGCACCAATTAAGAGCAACTTCATTTTATTTCCTGGGAACCAGAAGGAACTGTACAGGACCCTGAAAACGCTCCCATCTTCTACATAGGAAGTAATTTACAGCTTCCAGTAGTTCTTTCTGACTGTTGTATGTAAGGACTTGCTTTATCTATCTATTATGAGGATATTTTGCGGCGTCAGAACCAGGGATTCCCTGCCCTATGGGGTTTCCCACCCAGAAGCAGAAAGCAGTCTGCTTCTGAGCAGGATATTTGAAATCCCCACACAGAAGTTACAGTCTGGCACCCAAGGACTTAAGCCTCTGGGAGCCAGACTGTAACTGCCATGCCCATGCTGGAGGTCACCCAGCTTTCTCAGCATCCTGTCGGGTTAACCCTTACAGGATCCTGGGAAAGCTGGGTGACTTTAAGCATGGGCTTGGAGTTACAGTTTGGCTCCCAGGGACTTAACCCTCTGGGAGTCAGACTGTTCTGGCACTGCACCTGCACCAGCAAGGAAGGGGGTTAAGTTCCCCCTTCCTTGCTGGGGCAGATGCAGTGCGCTCTCCATGGGGGGGTTGATGGTAGGGGCTGGGAGTTACCTGCTGGTTCCTCGACAGTCCCAGTATGTCCCATTAGGCTCCACCTCCATAACAGCGGGAGGGCCTTACTGGAACATAGCGGGACTGCCAAGGAAGCAGCTGCAGGTAACTTCCAGCCCCTACCATCACCCCCCCCCCCCCTTGGAGAGCGCACTGCATCTGCCCCAGCAAGGAAAGGGGCACTTAACCCCCTTCCTTGCTGGTGCAGGTGCAGTGGCAGAACAGTCTGGTTCCCAGGGGGTTAAGTCCCTGGGAGCAAGACTGTAACTCCCATGCCCATGCTGAAGGTCACCCAGCTTTCCCATGATTCTGTAAGAGTTAACCTTACAGGATGCTGAGAAAGCTGGGTGACCTCCAGCATGGACATGGGAGTTACAGTCTGGCTCCTAGGGGGTTAAAGGGGAACTCCAGGTAGAGGTTAAAAAAATGAAACTTCTGCAGAAGCATATAGCATTATTTACCTATCTATCCCCGTTTTGAAACTACCAAAAATCCATTTGTTTGGGGTTTTTTTGTTCTGTATTGTGTTTCTGTCCTTCCTGGTTCAGCAGTTATCAGAATGCAATGCTTTCCCTCAGCTGATCATCACAGTCCCCCACCCATCACAATCAGTAAAATTAGTGCTGCACCTGCTTCTGGCTGGTTAGAGATGATGAATCAGTCAGGGGATTGGCGAATCCAGCCAAGCCTCCTGTCTGCATCATCAGCCTGTCCTCAGCAAACACACACAAGACAGAGGCATGGAATATTTGTCTCCTAAGGGTGCGTTCACACCTACCGGATCCGCAGCTGATTTTCATGCTGCTAGTCTGCAGCGAAATCAGCTGCGGATCCTATACTGTGAATCTCAATGGGTCCCATACACACATGCCTGCATGGGACCCGGCCCCTTTAACCCCTGCGCCGCTGGGGCTGTAAGCTGCGGGCGGCTGGCGGCGGCGCAGGGGTTAAAGTGATCGGATCCGCTGCGTGTATGGGACCCATTGAGATTCACAGTACAGGATCCGCAGCTGATTTCGCTGCAAACTCGCAGCATGAAAATCAGCTGTGGATCCGGTAGGTGTGAACGCACCCTAAGGGGGGATAGCAGTGGGAGCAGGAGACAATTTGAATTGGCACAGGGGCCATTTTTTTTCACTTCCTGGATTTTTATCCGCTACCAGTGTGGCAGAACCACACAGTTACAGTAATAGATTGTATAGACACATCTATATAACTTTTAATGTACTTTTAATAGAAAACAAGTTTTTCTTATCCGGAGTTCTCCTTTAAGCCCTTACTTGCTGTTTGTTTTTGCTTGTGTTTTTTCTTTTTGTTTTTCAGATACCGGCATGCAAAGGATTATGTTGGATTCGTTTGGACTACGTCGATGACCAGTGGACTTTAATGTACAATAAAATGGTCAACGAGGGGTGTGGGGGTCTTTTTATTTGAATAAAAAAAAATTTCTAGGTGTGTTGTGTTTTTTTTCATTACTTTGCAGACTTAGTAGTGGAAGCTGTCTGATAGACGGAATCCATTACTAAGTCGTGGCCTAGTGTTAGCCGGTATAAAATGGCTAACACTAACCCCCCCATTAATACCCCAGTACCCAATGCCACCAGGGGTACTGGGAAGAGCCAGGTGCCAGTAGTCCCGGGGCGTCAACATTGGCGCTCCTGGACTGGGCGGCATCAGGCTAGTATTATTAAGCTGGGGAGGGCCAAAATAAATGGCCCTTCCCACCCTGGCACAACTAGGCTGCTGCTGCTTGGTTTATAACCCGGCTGGGTATGAAAAGGGGGGGGGGGGATCCTATGCGTTTTTTTTAAATAAATAAATAATAATTAAAAAAAACCGCATAGGATAACCCCCCCCCCCCCCCCCTCCTTTCCATAACTAGCCAGGTTAAAAAACCAAGCAGCAGCGGCAGCCTAGTAGTGTCAGGGTGGGAAGGGCCATTTATTTTGGCCCTCCCCAGCCTAATAATACTGGCCTGCTGCCGCCCAGTCCAGGAGCCCCAATTTTGACACTCTGGGACTACTGGCTCCGGCAGGGCCAGCTCCTGGTTTTGGTGGGCCCTTGGGCGGGCCCCTTTGTATAGCAAATCACGTGGCATCACTGTTAGAGGATCTCTATCTCTCTATTCTGTGTAGGTATACAGCTGTGTATTATATACATATTATCCTCCTGTATGACTGTGTATATATCTCCCCATTCTGTGTAGGTGACCAGCAGTGTATTATATACTTATTATAATACACTGCTGATCACCTACACTGAATGAAGAGATAGATATGCGGGTGTAAAAATCGGATGCTGCCCTAGTAGTCCTGGAAAACATTTTAACTGAAAAATTGTAATACAACACAGTGGATTTATTGCATATTATGCTTCCCCTGTGGAAAGTAAAGGGGAAAATCTGCAACAAATCCACTGCAGCAAATAAGCCAGATGACCCTAAAACCTTCCTACTCCCAGCACACATAGACAGATACACACACACAGGGGCTGGCTGGCAGATTTTAGCCTGGGGGGCAAGCACACGGCACTGGCCCTTGACTGGCAGGCTAGCGGCCCATCCACCACCCTGGCCCTTACCTGGTATTACCCTCCCCAAATAAGTGCGGGAAAGGAAGATTACACATGCGCCACAGAATTATAGTATTGTGGCCAGTGTTCCCAGCCACGAAAAGCCCTTGTGATATACATCTATTGGATTAAAGGGAACCTAGCTCCAGGTGCACAGCATAGTACCTTAGGGTGCCTTTAAACAGAGATTTATCTGGCCGATGTTTGAAGCCAAAGCCAGGAACAGACTATAAGCAGAGAACAGGTAATAAAGGAAAAACTGAGATTTCTCCTCTTTTCAACTCCATTCCTGGCTTTGGCTTCAAAAATCTGTCAGCTAAATCTGTCTGTGTGAATGCACCCTTAAGGTACCATGCTGTGTACCCGGTGACCCTGTTATCAGTGCTGTAATGCCCTTTTGGTTCTCTTATCATGTTAAAACCATCAGCCCTGAATCTCTGCAGCACCAGCTGTTATCAGAGGATGTACTACAACTCCCAGCATATCCTGAGGGCTGCAGACTGTAAGTAAATGCTGGGAGTTGTAGTGTTTGCAGCTGTTGTACTTGGAGGATTCCTGGTGTATTGTATACTGGAGGCTTTGTGAGAGATCAGTATACAGAGTTCTGTGGGGGATCAGTGTGTGGATGTGACCCCAGAACAGAACTAATAGGGGATAGAAGAAATATACCGTTACTGACCAAATCCAATACACCAGTATATAAGAAACATATATTGTCACTGTGACCACAACCATTACCACCCCATACTAACTAATACCACCACACCATAACTGAGATCCAGTATAACAAGACCAATAATACCAGTATAAAAGAAACAAATATCACAACCCCTTCACCACCACCGCCATTACTAACTAACATCCACTGTACAAATACCAGGATCATCCCCATAGAAGGTTCTCATTATTAAAATGTGTCTGCTGGTCGTGATCTCATGTGTAATCAAAGATACATAATGAACTGCTAGATAGCTATTTCCTACTGGATATCTATCTATCTATCTATCTATCTATCTATCTATTTTTAGTAATTTCAGCAGCACAGGAAAAATATGGGTGCCAGGCAAATACTCCAACCACGAGTCCACAATATATATGTAAAGTAGCTTGACTGCACTCCAGATAAGGTGAGAAAAAAGGTTTCACATTTATTCACAAAGTGCACAGCACAGCATACAAAGTAATTAGGCAACGTTTCTGTGGCCTCTCGCCACCATTTTCAAGCCACAGTAGTGAACAAACCATATTCATTTATACAGGTGCATAATCAAAATCAAGCAAATTCATTGGTCGTGAGATGTGTCAATCACATGTGTAAACTTCTAGTGCTTCATCTATTAGGTAAAGAAATTCAGGTGCATACAAATACATAATCACTGGTGATCTCAGTGTTGCAAAAGTTGTGTGAATATATACAAAGACTGTGTGAATATATACAAGATTTGCATAAGTACAAAGTCCATTCTCTTGAAACGTCTCTCCACTGCAGAGACGCACAGACATGCTTGAAAGTTCATGTATCTCTCCAGGACACTTAGGAACAGAACTGTCCGGATAGAGCAGGAGAAAGCATCATGTTGTCAAGGAGATTAATGACGTCATTAAGGGTCTGTCTCCTTGCACGATCTCTCTGGGAGTGAGTCAGACACAGGAATCTCGGATTAGCTGACATAGCAGTCAGCAAAAATGAGTGAAGCAGTGTGTTCCACAGGCTCCCAGTCCAGATGAGAATCAGCCTTCCTGGTTGCTCTGTATCACAACAAGGACCCGACAGGTCGCACAAAAAAACCGCATCCTGTGTGAACTGACTCTAATCCACTATCCCAGCCATGGCAAGTAAATCCTCCTAGCTCAAAAATGTCCGGTTCAGTTATATGTTCCACACGTGTCCCGTTTCCAGAATCTATGTCTGACTCACTCCCAGAGAGATCGTGCAAGGAGACAGACCCTTAATGACGTCATTAATCTCCTTGACAACATGATGCTTTCTCCTGCTCTATCCGGACAGTTCTGTTCCTAAGTGTCCTGGAGAGATACATGAACTTTCAAGCATGTCTGTGCGTCTCTGCAGTGGAGAGACGTTTCAAGAGAATGGACTTTGTACTTATGCAAATCTTGTATATATTCACACAGTCTTTGTATATATTCACACAACTTTTGCAACACTGAGATCACCAGTGATTATGTATTTGTATGCACCTGAATTTCTTTACCTAATAGATGAAGCACTAGAAGTTTACACATGTGATTGACACATCTCACGACCAATGAATTTGCTTGATTTTGATTATGCACCTGTATAAATGAATATGGTTTGTTCACTACTGTGGCTTGAAAATGGTGGCGAGAGGCCACAGAAACGTTGCCTAATTACTTTGTATGCTGTGCTGTGCACTTTGTGAATAAATGTGAAACCTTTTTTCTCACCTTATCTGGAGTGCCGTCAAGCTACTTTACATATCTATCTATCTATCTATCTATCTATCTATCTATCTATCTATCTATCTATCTATCTATCTATCTCCTATCTATCATCTATCTATCTATCTATCTATCTCCTATCTATCTATCTATCTCCTATCTATCTATCTATCTCCTATCTATCCATCCATCTATCTCCTATCTATCTCCGGTATAAGAACACTGACAATAGAACACAGTTGTCAAACTCCGTCCCTCCAGTTGTTACAACACTACAAATCCCATCATGACTGGACAGATAAACCATGACGGGAATTGTAGTTTTGCAACATCTGGAGGGACATAGTTTGACACCCCTGATAAGTTATAAGACCTTATAAGTTATTATAGTGCAGTTACATTCAGTGACTCACAGTAGGCGTCTTCTCTGCATGAAGAGACGTCCACTTTTCCTTTTCTTCTCCATCCGGCTCCGGCCATCATGAAGGCTTCTCTGGCCATGACTCCTCTCCACGGGATCTGTCAGACAGACATTTTAGGCTTCTTGCTCCAGCAACATCCTCATCAATACATCCCTCCATATAGAATAGCCCCCCGCTGCACATCTCTCCATATAGAATAGCCCACCTGTGCATCCCCCATATAGGATAGCCCCCTTGTGCAACCCCCCTCGTAGAATAGCCCCCTGTGCATCCCCCCTCATAGAATAGCCCCCTGTGCATCCCCCTTCATAGAATAGCCCCCCTGTGCGTTGTCCTTTATAGAATAGCTCCCCCTGTGCATCCCCCTTATAGAATAGCTCCCCCTGTGCATCCCCCCTCATAGAATAGCCCCCCTGTGCAGCCCCCCCAATATAGAATAGCCCCCCTGTGCATCCTCCCATATAGAATAGCCCCCTGTGCACCCCCTCATAGAATAGCCCCCTGTGCATCCCCCCCCTCATAGAATAGCTCACCCTGTGCATCCCCCCCTAATAGAATAGCCCCCCTGTGCATCCCCCATATAGAATAGCTCCCCCTGTGCATCCCCCCTCATAGAATAGCCCCCTGTGCATTCCCCTTCATAGAATAGCCCCCCTGTGCATCCCCCTTCATAGAATAGCTCCCCCTGTGCATCCCCCCATATAGAATAGCCCCCCTGTGCATTCTCCCTTATAGAATAGCCCCCCTGTGCATCCCCCCTTAGAGAATAGCCCCCCCCCGTGCATCCCCCCAATATAGAATAGCTCCCCCTGTGCATCCCCCCATATAGAATAGCCCCCCTGTGCATTCTCCCTTATAGAATAGCTCCCCCTGTGCATCCCCCCTTATAGAATAGCTCCCCCTGTGCACCCCCCCCCTCATAGAATAGCCCCCTGTGCATTCCCCCAATATAGAATAACCCCCCCTGTGCATCCTCCCATATAGAATAGCCCCCATGCACCCCCCCATATAGAATAGCCCCCATGCACCCCCCCATATAGAATAGCCCCCTGTGCATCCCCCTTCATAGAATAGCCCCCCCTGTGCATCCCCCCTTATAGAATAGCTCCCCCTGTGCATCCCCCTTATAGAATAGCTCCCCCTGTGCATCCCCCCCTCATAGAATAGCTCCCCCTGTGCATCCCCCCTCATAGAATAGCCCCCCTGTGCATCCCCCCCTCATAGAATAGCCCCCCTGTGCACCCCCCCTTATAGAATAGCTCCCCCTGTGCATCCCCCCTCATAGAATAGCCCCCCTGTGCATCCCCCCCTCATAGAATAGCCCCCCTGTGCACCCCCCCCCTTATAGAATAGCTCCCCCTGTGCATCCCCCCCTCATAGAATAGCTCCCCCTGTGCATCCCCCCCTCATAGAATAGCCCCCTGTGCATCCCCCCTAATAGAATACCCCCCTGTGCATTCTCCTTTATAGAATAGCCCCCCTGTGCATCCCCCCCCCTAATAGAATATCCCCCCTCATAGAATAGCCCCCATGCACCCCCCCATATAGAATAGCCTCCTTGTCCATCCCCCCTCATAGAATAGCCCCCCTGTGCATCCCCCCTCATAGAATAGCCCCCCTGTGCATCCCCCTTCATAGAATAGCCCCCCTGTGCATCCCCCTTCATAGAATAGCCCCCCTGTGCATCCCCCCAATATAGAATAGCCCCCCTGCGCATCCCCCCTCATAGAATAGCCTCCCTGTGCATCCCCCTTCATAGAATAGCCCCCCTGTGCATCCCCCCAATATAGAATAGCCCCCCTGCGCATCCCCCCTCATAGAATAGCCCCCTTGTGCATCCCCCCAATATAGAATAGCCCCCCTGCGCATCCCCCCTCATAGAATAGCCCCCCTGTGCATCCCCCTTCATAGAATAGCCCCCCTGTGCATCCCCCCAATATAGAATAGCCCCCCTGCGCATCCCCCCTCATAGAATAGCCCCCTTGTGCACCCCCCCCCCCCCCCCCCCGGTGTGGCCACATGTTAATGGGTTTAAAAAAAAAGAAAAACAACTCACCTCTCCTCGGGCCGGATCTTCAGTGTGCAGCAGCTTCTCCCTGCTGCTGCAGCGCGGCGGCTCCTCTCCTCTCCCTTTCCTATCAGGTCCTCAGCGGCGCGTCAGGGAAGTGACGTCACCGCTGGGGACCTGATGTAGGTGCCTGCAGACGTGCCTGCGTACAGCACGTCTGCGGCTCCTGGGGGGATCAGGCGGCCCGGAAGAGACTGAGGGAATAGCGCGGCGGCCGGCCGCGCTATTCTTTCAGTCTCAACTACTGCAGAGAGTCGGCCGCGCGTCGCGGCCCACTCATTGGTGGGGAAGACCGGCCCGGGGGGCACATGCCCTCCTGCCCCCCGGCCCAGCCCGCCCCTGCACACACAACACTTGCATACAGACTCACACACATGCAACTATACCCAGTCACACCATACACTCACCTCTGTATGGATCTGTGAGGCAGCAGTACTATCACCTGTCACATCTCCCTCTGCCCTGGGCCGCTGTGGACGGGTCAGGAGTAAGGAGACACAGGAATACAACTGGAGGAGGGGGCACAGGATGCAAAGCACAGGCAGCACTGTGCGGAGGCTTTTGGGCCCTGACCTGCTGTTTGGCCTCTACAGGCTGCCGTGCAGTGAGCCCCACCCCCCTCTCCTCTGGTCCGACGCTGAAAGAGTAAGGCCTGGAGGAGCCACAATATCACTAAAGTGGCTCACCAGCGCCATCCTCATCCCTGCGCCCGGATCATCCCCCCTCCCCCCACAGCCTCCTGTAATGATGTTTGCGCTCACAGTACAGCACACAGTGCGATGTCTGTGACAGTGTGTCAGGCATTGTCAGTGTGTGTGAGCAGGTCTTGGCGGCCCCCTGCAGCTGACTATGTGACCTGCAATCCTAAATACACAATGTAATGTGGTGATGTGCAAGAGAGGGAGACAGGCGGCCCACAGACAGTCCAGGATTCTAGGAAGACATCAGGCTGTGTGGGGTGCCGGCGTATGGATCTCAGTGAGGGGTTCCAGCAGGGTGCAGTTGTGCTGTGGCTGGCATCTTGACACCACTTAGAGACCCGTGTGTCAGTGATGCTGACTGATTCCCAGGGAGAGGGGAAGAGATGGCGTGGGCAAGTGCCGGGGGGCCCCTTGAGGCACTGTGGGCCCCGGCACTTGCCCGAGTATGCCGGGTGCTGACACCGGCCCTGGGCACTCGGATCTTCCCAGTACCCCTGGTGGCATTGGGTACTGGGGTAATAATGGGGCAGTTAGTGTTAGCCAATTTATATCGGCTAACACTAAGTCCCGACTTAGTAATGGAATCCGTGTATCAGACAGCTTTCACTACTAAGTCTGTAAATGAATGAAAGAAAACGCAACACACCTAGAATTTTTTTTTTATTCAAATAAAAACACCACCACACATTGACCATTTTATTGAACAGTAAAGTCCGCTGGTCATCGACGTAGTCCAAACGAATCCAACGTAATCCTCTGCATGCCGGAATCTGAAAAAGAAAGCGAGAAGAAAATGCTCATTACCTAGGAGGCAAACCAGAGCCAACGAGATTATTTTGAGACAATTCTGAGAACATTTTGAGACAATTCTAATGGCCCTATTCCACGGGTCGTTTAGAGGAGCAATATCGTTCGTATTCGGACGATATCGGCCGCTACGAACGATAGTCGTCCCGTGGAATAGAGTGTAACGATCAGCCGACATCGTTCATGTCGGCTGATCGTTGCAGTCGCTTGTTTTTCAACATGTTGAAAAACAAGCGACTGATATAGCAGCGATCTGCTGCCGTCGCTCCGTTGAATAGGAGCATCGGCAGCAGATGCTGCTATATCCTATGGGCTGCCCGGACGATCAGCGATCACCCGGGCAGCCCCCCCAGCAGCTCCCCGCCGCCCCTCCCGCACTCACCCGCTCGCTGCCGCCGCGTTGAATAGCGGCGGCAGCGAGCGGGGAACGAGGAGCAAACGACTTGTGGAATAGGGCCATTAGACAAAAAAATCTGCACCACAGAAAATAGACCAGGCTTATCCCTGATAGTATATTGCACTTTAAATAGACCAGTCTATTCTTGCCAAAGCAGAAATAGACCACACCTAGAAAAATCCCCTGTTGATAAATTTCCCCCAATGTCCGTTATTTAACGCTACCTATGGCTGGAATTAATGATAATGATCATTAATTGTGGCCATAGGTAGCGTTAAACAAAGGCTGTTCACATGGAACAGCCGTTGTTTCTACAGCGTGTGAACATAGCCTAAAAGTACTTTGCATGCCCACTTAATTAAAGGGATACTAAAGTGATATGAAGTTATAAGATATACCATAACGCCCAGGGCCGGTTTTAGGCTAAGTGAGGCCCTGGGCAAAATTAAAAATGGGGCCCCAATTAAATGTACCATGTTTGCTGTAGATTGGATGCAGTGTTTCATCATTCATTTACATAACTTAGTTCTGGCCCTGCATTCTGAATATCTGCTGCAGGAATGTAGTGACCGCCATGTTTAACTAATTAACTGCCAGTAAAAATAATAAAGAGCAACTGCTTACCTGCCTGCGCACCCTCGACACGCTCCTCCATGAGTCTCTGGGTCTCTGCACTCAGCCACTCAATGTGCTGTCCCGCTGCAGCCTGTGATTGGTTGAGTGGCTATCAGTGAGCAGGGACCCAGAGACTCCTCAAACAGGAGCATGGACAGGTAAAAGCAGACAGGTAAGCATGAGCAGGTAATCATGGGCTGGTTATTATTTTTACTGGCATCTAATTAGTTAAACATGGCCATCACTACATTCCCATAGTAGAATGAATATCCTATGTAAGAATCCCGGGCCATTGACTATAATGATACTGAGTATTGCAGCGGATTTGCTGAGAAACTTGCAGCATGAAAGCCACTGCAAACTCGCTACATGTAAATGCACAATAAGGGTACATGCACACGTACTGACTCACAGCGGAAATCTCGCTGCGAGTTTGGCAGCAAGATCTGCTATGAGTTAATATCCTGCCAGGTCCTGTGCACACATACTCGCAGCGGTAGTATGTAATGCAGCTGCCCCCTTAACCCCTTCCTCCGCTGTGTATATACATTACCTCTCTCCTGCACGGGGTCCCGGCGTCCTGCTCTCCCGCTCAGTGGCTGCGGCTGGGCTAAACACTGATTGGCCGGGCGGGAGAGCAGTACACCGGGACCCCGTGCAGGAGAGAGGTAATGTATACAGAGAGCAGGAGCTGGGTGGGAACGGAGGAAGGGGTTAAGGGGGTGGCTGCATTACATACTCGCAGCAGTCATTCAAGGGGTTATCCAGCGCTACAAAAACATGGCCACTTTTCCCCCTACTCTTGTCTCCAGGTCAGGTGCGGTTTGCAATTAAGCTCCATTTACTTCAATGGAACTGAGTTTCAAAACCCCACCCAATCTGGAGACAACAGTAGGGGGAAAGTGGCCATGTGTTTGTAGCACTGGATAACCCCTTTTCAGACCGCTGCGAGTATGTGTGCACAGGACCTGGCAGGATATTAACTCGTAGCGGATCTCGCTGCCAAACTTGCAACGAGATTTCCGCTGCGAGTCGGTACGTGTGCACGTACCCTAAAGGAGATTTGTTTTACTTCGTACATATCAATAAGAATCTGCTTTGCTCCTCTCTAGTACCTGCATTAGATGGTTTGCTTGGCAGCTGTGCCACATGGCGTGCAGCAGTTTCTCTACATAGCCAATGTAAAATTGGGCAGAAAAGTGCTGCGCTGCACAGTGGTATTGTCACTTATCTAAACCTCTGACATGTCGGGGAGAGACCTGCTGAAATTGTCAGTTATAAGTGGGTGAAGCACACAGTAGAGCACTTCACTCCCTGGCTGATTCACTCACTCCACAGACTAGAAATCAGACCTTGCACTGCGCACATCACCCGCTTATAAGTGGTGATCCCCATAGGTCTCTGAATGACATGTCACAAGATATGACAAATGACAGCACCGCTTTAATACCTCAATATATTATGAATATAATACAATACACCTTATACAGTGTGTATATATATATATATATATATATATATATATATATATATAGCCACTTCTTATAATACTTATGTATTGAGGCACTTTATATTTACTCCATATTGAGGTGTTACTAGCAAGGTGCACTACATTGTATTATATCCACTACGCATTGTGATGTTTACTTGTACATGAGAACACAGACATACACAGTCTCAGGCTATGTTCACACAACGTATGTTTTGTATCAATCACGGCTGTTGTTGCAATTTGCAACAATGGCCGTGATTTATACAAAATGCACGTTCTATTGAAATTAATGGAATCTTGGCCGGAGTGTATACACATAGTACATATATATATATATATACATACACATGGTATACACTCAAGCCGGGGTTACATCTGGCCACACTAAAAAGCGTCATGTTCGTTTTTTGTGTCCACTATTCATTGAATAGTGGCCACAGAGAAGCTGTCAGTTCACACAATGGAGCGTCTGGCTTCAGCCACACACTCCATTGTGAGCATTGGTGTATTCGGATGCAGGTGCACACTGTGTGCGCTTACATCCGGATTCACCAGAAGTGAAGATCATTCGGCCTGTACTGCTGTACCATCCAGGATGATCTTCAGTAACACCGGCGATTCGACCGGGTCACAGAACGGCCGGTGTTATACTTAGTGTAAACCTGGCCTCACACATACAATCTCACACATATTTAAACACACATTATTATGCATAAATATCCAGTACACACACAGACACACACCATACACACTGAATATACATTATATATTAGTACACCCCCAAACACATGATATAACCGTACACACACACCCATACACATTATATAACAGTATGACCCCCCAAACATGATATAACTGTACACACACACCCCCATACACATTATATAACAGTACGACCCCCCCAAACATGATATAACTGTACACACACACACACCCATACACATTATATATTAGTACACCCTCCAAACACATTATATAACAGTACAAACACACACACACCCATAGACATTATATAGTACCCACATATACACTCTCACTATCTAAAAACACATTATGCATATGTAAACCTCCAGTACACACACACGCACACCTACACATTGACTATACATTATATAAGAATACACCCCCCATACACATTATAGAACAGTACAACCCCCCATACACATTATATAGCAGGATACCCATACATTAAATACACTATATACACATATACTTACATTAGTAGTTGGTAGTTAATAATTCAGCAGCTGATGACAGGGCCGGACTGGGAGCCTCATGCTGCTGCTGGTTTCTTCCTCCTCTTTCCTGTTGTCCCGACTGCCAGCAGTGTAACATTACACCAGCTGCAGCAGCAGGACAGGAAGCCTGGTGTGTACGGGACCTTGGGAAGGAGAAGGAGGGGGAGGGGAGGTGTCGGCTCCAGCAGCAGGACAGGACCCTCAGTGTAAGGAACCTCAGGAAAGGGGGAGGGGGAGTGTGGGCTCCAGCAGCAGCAGCTCCTCAGTGCAGGGGACCTCAGGGAAGGAGGCGGGGGAGGGGGGGTGTCGCTCCAGCAGCCGCTCTGTCAGCCTGTGCTTAGAGCAGAGCTTCCTCTGCCCTGGTGCAGGCTGCTGCCGTGTATTCCTGAATCTGACACCCAGGAATCACGGCAGCTGCAGGGGGCCCCCTGGGGGATGGGGGCCCTGGGCAACTGCCTTGTTTGCCCCCCCCTAACGCCGGCCCTGATAACGCCTCTAACAATCAGAGACAGCATGAGCCATTTGGTATTCTTTTTCTGCACAGCATTACTCTTAAGAAATCAGAACCACGTACAAAGTAGTTCTGTGCAGGGAAAAGGGAAGTAGTTTGTGTGTGGAAACTAGCTCATAAGCAGTAGCCCAGGTTTACTAATAGAGCCTAATACAGAGTAGATAGCACAAACCTAGAATAGGCAGTCTACATATGCATAAGGTGATTCACAGCGATTCATGCTGTTCAAATATGTTCACACAACATTTATTTTTTAGTGTATTTTTTGACATGTCATTTTGAAGCTAAAATACAACCGTATTATAATTACGCCTGTAATTTAGCCTCAAAATTACAGGCATCCAAAAACACATCAAAACAAGCATGGGGGGGGGGGGGGGTATATCAAGCAATAGATGGTATTAAGAACAGGGGTATGTAAACTTTTGATCAAGGTCATTTGGATGTTTTTGGTTTTCTTTATAATTTAAAATGAGAAAACACAGTAGTTTGACAATAAACGGCTTCACCCAACCACTAACCATGAGTGGGAAACAAAGATTTTTGTGTTATTCATAGTCTCTGAAAAAAGGACAAGAAAGCAAAATTCTGCCAGGGTGTGTAAACTTTTGAGCACAACTGTGTATGTGTTGTCTGTTTCCAGATCACAGTATAAGCAGTGTATGTATACTTATCAGCGTTGCTTGTAATCTGGATGGTGTCCAGTCTTTGGCCAGAATGATTGGCAGCTAGAGGAGGAGGAGCCTGAAGATACAGCTGGAGGACTGGATAGACATGCCAGATCACAAGCAGCATGGTTAGTTTTAGCAGCAGTTAGTTTTCAGGGCTGCATGAACAATCTGGAAACTGAGTGAACCTGTCCAAATTTTTGCGTTTGGCAACGTTTGATTCCCCACGGCTGCAAAAGTTGGACCACAGGGAGTCTATAAAGTTGCCAAACCTAAACATTTGTTTTTCGATCCATGGCCCAGTTTCCATGTACGGTGCCATTCTATGCTCAAGGTCAAGCTTTAGAATCGATGGAGCCGCGTCATAGAGGGGAGGGAATTCCCTCCCACCGGGTGCGGGCCGGCCGGCCTCCAGTGCTTGAGCACTGGCCCGGGACCCGTGGATTGAATGGCGATGTACACGGGGACGGCGGCACCGGCTTCCCCGTTCTATCTGTGGGTCAAATTAAAGAGGATGTACCTGATGGTACATCCTCTTGAAGCTTAGATTGGTTGGTTGCAATTTGACTAATCACAGTCCATGTCCAATTTTTGTTGCAGAGAGAGAGAGAGAGAGAGAGAGAAAAAAAAAAAAAAAAGAGAGAGAGAGAGAGAGAGAGAGAGCATCTACTTCTATTTATAGCAGGTGAATATACAATTAATATTTAATATTACCACAACTGCATTAGTAGATATAAAAATAATATATCACTCCTTTAGAAGTCGTAATCAGCTGATGGATGAAAATCCCATATGCAGTCTGCCTGCAATTCATTTGCCAGCTAGGCACTTACTTACGAGCAAAAATATACACTTTTTTTTCTGCAAATGATAACTTTAATAAATTCATCAGTGCATCATGGAACCACTCCTTCTACAAGCACACAGCCAAAAAAAAATCTTTAAAAAATCCATTTGCTTCCTGTTTACACATCGGTTTGCTCCTGTTTTAACAGAATCTGTTTTTTTACATACTGTCTATGAGACTGTTCACGTGATCTGGGGTCTCTTTCTCTTCTGGGCATGCTTAGTTTCACATTGTGACAGACAGATGTATAACGAATGCAAACAGAACATCGATCCGTTTACATAAGTCACCCTGACTTCAATGGAAAAAGAAAAGCATGATTCACCTTTGTTTCACTTTTTTTTTTTTCTTTGTTAATAGAAATAAAATTTGTCCATGACACTTTTTTTGACTGTGGAGCTTTGACAAGGTGTTTCTAAGGGAGAGATTTAACTGACAGATTTTTTTAAGCCAAAGCCAGGAACAGACTATAAACAGAGATCAGGTCATAAAGGAAAGACTGAGATTTCTTTCATTCCTGGCTTTGGCTTCAAGAATCTGTCAGATAAATCTCTCTGTGTAAACGCACCATAAGAATATAAAATTACATTGAACATGACATAATGTTTATTACTCTTCAATGTAGGGCCAGTATGTTGTACGCTGCTCTTGTGAGTGGATATCATAAGAAAAACACACTGAATGAAAAGGATTGTGATCGGTTGTTCTGTGGGTTATCCACTTGGTGTCACTGTTCAACTAGCTGAATGGTTACCATAACCCAGCCTGCATGAGCCCACAAAATGTATGCCATCTGTACAGTATGTCACAGTCGACATATACATGGGACTTTGATAGTCCTCTTTTCTTACTTACCATCTCTTTGTAAACAGAAATCCCCTAATGTGGAGTCCCCCATGTGAACTTCAAAGATAGGGGACCTATAGTGACAGAAAGACACAACCAAGAGTACATGGTTCTGATTATAAACTCCAAAGCAGATTACTAGTTAAAATAATGTTTTTAGTAATGTTATTTATGCATTTTTCTAGTGTCTTTAACCCCATCAGGACCGGGCTAATTTTTATTTGTACTTTGCAATGACAGACTTAATTTTTCATAAAATATGCTGTGAAACCGTAAAAAAAAACATTTGCGCATTGAAATTGAAAAATAAAAAATTGTTTTCATTTTGGGGTGTTTCGTGTTTACGCTGTTCATCCTGTGGTAAAACTGACATGTTATATATATATTTCTCTAGTCAGCGCGATTACAATAATAGGCAACTTGTATAACTCCTATTTTATCTGACTGCTTTTACAAAATTAAAACTAAGGGGGAGATTTATGAAAGGGTGTAAATATATGCCTGGTGTAAACTGCCCACAGCAACCAATCACAGCTCAGCTTTCAGCTCTGGTATAATCCCCCCAGGGCCGCTTTAACCAGAGGGCACATGGTGCACGTGCACCGGGCCCACTGGTTAAAGGGGCCCCCCCGAGCCGGCCGGCCGTTGCTATGTGCGACCGGTGCGGTCGCACAGGGCTCCGGCCACCAGCCTGTCAGGGGGAGCGCCATGGATGGGTAATCTACTTACCCCTCCATGGCGCCCCCTGCAGGGCCCCCCGTCCGCCGCTGCCCCCGCCCGCTGCTGCTGCGGCGCTTCAGCAGCAGCGATACTGACAGAGAGAGAGCCATTGGCTCCCTCCCTGTCAGTCACTCTTGTGGCCGCACTTCCTGCGGTCACAAGAGGCCGCACTCTCCCTCTAGCGCCCGACGTCACTGGAGCGTCGGCACGAGGGTAAGGGGAGTGCTGCCTCTTGTGACCGCAGGAAGTGCGGCCACAAGAGGGAAGAGAAGAGGAACGTGTGGACCTAGGTGAGTAAAAGTGTTTGTTTTTTTCAATATTATATGGGAGGGGGAGCGCATATGCTATTGGGGAGCACAGGGGGCTATATACTATGGGGGAGCACAGGGGAGCTATACACTATGGGAGGGGCGGCTATATACTATGGGGGAGCACAGGGGAGCTATGTACTATGGGGGGGCGGCTATATACTATGGGGGAGCACAGGGGAGCTATATACTATGGGGGGGTTATATACTATTGGGGAGCACAGGGGAGCTATGTACTATGGGGGGGGTGGCTATATACTATGGGGTAGCACAGGGGGCTATATACTATGGGGGAGCACAGGGGGCTATATACTATGGGGGAGCACAGGGGAGCTATATACTATGGGGGGGCGGCTATATACTATTGGGGAGCACAGGGAAGCTATGTACTATGGGGGGGGTTATATACTATTGGGGAGCACAGGGGAGCTATGTACTATGGGGGGGCGGCTATATACTATGGGGGAGCACAGGGGAGCTATGTACTATGGGGGGCGGCTATATACTATGGGGGAGCACAGGGGAGCTATATACTATGGGGGAGCACAGGGGAGCTATATACTATAGGGGGGTTATATACTATTGGGGAGCACAGGGGAGCTATGTACTATGGGGGGGGCGCCTATATACTATGGGGGAGCACAGGGGAGCTATGTACTATGGGGGGCGGCTATATACTATGGGGGAGCACAGGGGAGCTATATACTATGGGGAGCACAGGGGAGCTATATACTATGGGGGAGCACAGGGGGCTTTATACTATGGGGGAGCACAGGGGAGCTATATACTATGGGGGAGCACAGGGGGGCTATATACTATAGGGGAGCACAGGGGAGCTATATACTATTAGGTTGCACAGGGGAGCTATACACTATTGGGGAGCACAGGGGGCTATATACTATGGGGGAGCACAGGGGGCTATATACTATGGGGGAGCACAGGGGAGCTATATACTATTGGGGAGCACAGGGGAGCTATATACTATTGTGGAGCACAGGGGGCTATATACTATTGGGGAGCACAGGGGTCTATATACTATGGGGGAGAGCACAGTGGGGCTATATATTGGGGAGAGCACAGGGGGGCTATGTACTATTGGGGAGAGCACAGGGGGGCTATATACTATTGGGGAGAGCACAGGGGGGCTATATACTATTGGGGGGAGAGCACAGGGGGGCTATATACTATTGGGGGGAGAGCACAGGGGGGCTATATACTATTGTGGGAGAGCACAGGGGGGCTATATACTATTGGAGAGCACAGGGGGGCTATATACTATTGGGGAGAGCACATGGGGGGCTATATACTATTGGGGGAGAGCACAGGGGGGCTATATACTAATGGGGAACGCACAGGAGGGCTGTATATAACTGGAGGAGCACATGAGGGTCTATATACTACAGGGACACCTTAAAACTATGGAGGCACAGAGGGGTGTAACTATGTAGGGGTACAGAGGGGTGTAACTACTGTATAGGGGTACAAAGGGACCTAACTACTGTATGTGTTGGAGCCTAAAATATTTCTCTGGCAGATTCTGGAGAGAAGATTCACAGCCAGGAGAAGACTTCAAGGTGGCCCAGGCTGGATGGAGAGAAAAAGAAAAGGTGACAGACTCTGATCGGAGAAGACGCCCCCGGTGAGTCACTGGATATAACTGCACTCTGTTAGAGGGTTGTAGTGTTAGGGGTCATGATGTGGCGGTATTATGTAATGGTATCATTGGTGATATCTTTCTGTTTTGTTTAGTGCAGTTTTTATGTAATATGTAATCACTGTATGGTGGAAATAGTGTTATAAGGTAACTACTGTTTTTATTGGGGCTCTTGATACAGTGTGGGGGCAAATTCAGTACATTATACAATGTGCCAAAAGGGAAGGGGGGGGCCCACTCTTAAGGGCTGTGCACTGGGCCCACCAATGTATTAAAACGGCCCTGAATCCCCCTAAGGATGTGTTCACACGTACAGGATCTGCAGCAGATTTGAAGTGGCAGATTCAAGGAAAATCAGATCTGAACCATCAAATCTGCTGCAGATCCTGTACGTGTGAACAAACCCTAAATGTTCCTTAAAATTGCTCTATTTCTATCCTTATAAAGCTTAAATTTTTTGGTCTATGGGGCTGTGTGAGGTGTAATTTTTTTGCGCAATGATCTGTACTTTCTATTGGTAGCTTGCTTGCATATATGTGACTTTCAAAGAGTTTCCCCGCTGCCGGCGTGATGTTCAGTGTCGGACTGGGATACCTGGGGCCCACTAGAGGAAATGATCCTTGGGGCCCAGCAAAGAACAATCGGTAAAAAGCGACATACTGACCCAGCCCTATCCTGGATTAATCTGGATCTGTGACAACTCCCTTGTCCCCCACTCAGAGCAGGCTATAGAGATAGCACTCCAATGACTGAGTGTATATACTGATAGTTTGTGCCCATATGATGCAGCTGCACCCCTTATCATTTTATTACCCCCTTCATCCTCCTGCCGCCCATCATCATACTACTACCCCCTTCACCCTCCTGCCCCTCCATCATAATACTACCCCTCCATCATCCTCCTCCCCCATCATACTACTACCCCCTTCATCCTCCTGCCCCTCCATCATAATACTACCCCTCCATCATCCTCCTCCCCCATCATACTACTACCCCCTTCATCCTCCTGCCCCTCCATCATAATACTACCCCTCCATCATCCTCCTCCCCCATCATACTACTACCCCCTTCATCCTCCTGCCCTGCCATTATCATACTACTTCCCCCTTCATCCTCCTGCACCTCCAAGATCATACTACTACCCCTTCATCATAATACTACCACCCCTTTATCATCATACTACTACCCCCTTCATCCTCCTGCCCTTCCATCATCATAGTAGTTCCCCTCTCATCCTTTTGCCCCTCATCACCATACTACTGCCTTCTTCATCATTATCCTGCCCCTCCATCTCTATTTAAAATAAAAAAACAGCTATACTTACCTAACCTGTATGGTTCCACTAGTCTCCCAGCGATTCCTCTCCCTGCTCTGCATGAGAGATCAGTCATGCAGTCAGGGGGCGTGGCTTCCCGGGTGATATCGGGGACATAGTTTTGCCCGATCTTGAGTCCAGGTATCCTCCCAAGGCTGCTGGAGACCTGACAGCTGCTGCAGCGTCAGATACTGGGGCCCACTGAGGACAGTCAGCCTCACTCTATGGCTGTCTGGGGGCCCCAGCTGTGGACTGCCAGTCGGAGCTCCACACACAGTATAATCCCCTGAAAATGCCCCCACACTGTATTAAGAGCCCCAATACATACGGTAGTTACCTCATAACGATATCACCAATTATACCATTACATAATACCGCCACACAATGACCACTATCACTACAGCCCTATAACAGTTACATCCATTTACTCACAGGGGGCGTCTTCTCTCATCAGGGTCTTTCACCTTTTCTTTCACTCCATCCAGCCTGGGCCACCTTGAAGTCTTCCCCGGCTGTGAATCTCCTCTCCAGAATCTGCCAGAGAAACATTTTAGGCTCCAACACATACAGTAGTAAGGTCCCCTGTACCCCTATACAGTAGTTACCCCCCTCTTTCCCCCTATATAAGTAGTTACCCCCCTTTTTCCCCCTATATAGTAGTTACACCCCTATGTGCCCCCCCACAGCTGTGTGCTGCCCCCAGTAGTATATAGACACCTGTGTGCTGCCCCCAGTACTATAGACCACTAGGTGCTGCTCCCAGTAGTATATATAGCCCCTGTGCACCCCCCAGTAGTATATAGACCCCTTGTGTGCTGCCCCCAGTACTATAGACCACTAGGTGCTGCCCCTAGTAGTATATAGCCTCCTCTGTGCTCCCCCAGTTATATATACCCCCCCCCGTGCATTCCCCAGTAGTATATACCCCCCCGTGCAGCCCCCAGTAGTATATATATCCCCTGTGCTCCCACAGTAGTATATACTCCCCCTGTGCACCCACAGTAGTATGTATATCCCCTGTGCTCCCCCAGTAGTATATAGTCCCCCTGTGCAATCCCCAGTAGTATACATACCCCCCCTGTGCACCCTCCAGTAGTATATATATCCCCTGTGCTCCCCCGAGTAGTATATAGTCCCCCTGGGCACCCCCCAGTAGTATATAGTCCCCCTGTGCACCCCCCAGTAGTATATATATTCCCTGTGCTCCCCCCAGTACGCTTTCCCAGTTATATATAACCCCTGTGCACCCCCCCATTTATATATATATACCCTGTGCATCCCCCAGTTATATATATATATATATATATATCCCCTGTGCGCCCCCGAGTAGTATATAGCCCCCATGTGCGCTCCCTGTTATATATACCCCCCTGGGCACTCCCTCAGTTATATATACCCCCGTGCGCTCCCCCAGTTATATATATACCCCAGAGCGCTCCCCCAGTTATATATATCCCCCTGTGCACTCCCCCAGTTATATATACCCCACTGTGCACCCCAGAGTAGTATATAGCGCCCTGTGCACTCCCCAAGTTATATATACCTCCTGTGCACCCTCAGTAGTATATAACCCCCCTGTGCCCTCCCTGAGTTATATATACCCCCTGTGCGCTTCCCCAGTTATAAATACCCCCTGCATGCCCCCCCGTGGCACCCCTAGTAGTATAGACCCCCCCCCACTGTTATATAGCCCCCCTTTGTGTTCCCCCCTCCCATATAGCAAATTAAAAAAAAAAAAAAAACATACTCACCTGGGTCCGCGCGTTCCTCTTCTCTTCACCTCACCCTTGTGGCCGCAGGCAGTGCTTTGCCTGCGGTCACAAGAGGCCGCTCTCCCCTCTCGCGGTGTCGGCGCTGAGTGACGTCACTCAGCGCCGATACCACTACGGAAGAGCGGCCTCTTGTGACCGCAGGCAAAGCACTGCCTGCGGCCACAAGGATGTCTGGCAAGGAGGGAGCCAATGGCTCCCGACCTGTCAGTGCTGCTGCTGCTGCCTGTACCTATGAGCGCTCATAGCTACAGTGCAGAGCGCAGCAGCAGGCGGGGGGCCCTGCAGGGGGCGCCATGGATGGGTAACTTACCCATCCCGATGGCGCCCCCTTGGCAGGCTGGTGGCCGGAGCCCTGTGCGACACAGAGCAAAGGCCGGCCCTGCGCAGGGTGGGCCCCTTTAACCAGTGGGCCCGGTGCACCATGTGCCCTCTGGTTGAAGCGGCCCTGTTGCCATGGTTTAAAGGGAAATGATCAGTAGGTTAGACAAATCTAACCTGCTGATAGCTCCCTATTGCCCATGAGGAGCTGAGAATGAAGATATTTCCCTTACCTTCCTTTTTGGTGCATTCCCCATGCTGTTTGTAGTGTATTCATCAGCCCCCCAAGCACCCATCCACCCCTCCTAATGATTATCAGTGGGGCAGGCCGGATCTTAAAACATCTTACCACTACGCCGCCAGGAATAAAGACAGCAGACATTGTTACTCTTTGCTGGGTGAAGCCACAGCTATTATTGAACCACAATAACTTTATGCAACCAGCACTCTACAGAGCCATCTCAACTCAACCCGTAGACCAGCCATAGTGTGCCTCTGGCGGACTCCCACCATACACGTCCGACCGCTACCCCAAAATATAAGGTATTACACTGCCTGCTGTAACTTGTAAGAAAAAACAGCAGATATAGTCCAGGGGACAGAGGAGAGGGGTCAGACATAGGGACATCAGCTTATGGGATCATTATGATGCCATAATCTGATGTCCAAAAACAACCTGGGCATTGATGCATCAATGACCCCAGGTCGTGAAAGAGTTAATTGGTTCAAGGACAGTCATTGTATGTTGAGGCCAAAACTTTATCGAAAACTGCTAATTGGTTCTAAATCCCCCAAAATGAGAAAAAGTTTAAATTTAAAGGAAAATAAGCAGCTAACTAATATGGATACAGCAAGTCCTTACATTCAACAATCAGAAAGAGACTCTACAAGTCTCTAAAGAGACTCTAAATTTCTTTCTATGTGGAAGACGGGAGCATTTTCAGGTCCTGTACACAGGGTCCCAGAAAAATAAAATTAAGCCGTCCTCACCTGATGTCCAAAGGCGCAACTTATCCTGGCCACAGGTAAAGAGTGGCACAGGACACTGTAGTATCACACTGTACTGTACAGAGGAGATACTAGACACACACAGCACTACAAGACATGTAGTATCACACTGTACTATAGAGAGGAGATACTAGACACACACAGCAATACAGGACATGTAGTATCACACTGTACTCTAAAGAGGAGATGCTAGACACACAGCAGTACAGGACATGTAGTATCACACTATACTGTAGAGAGGAGATACTAGACACACATAGCAGTACAGGACAAGTAGTATCACGCTATACTGTAGAGAGGAGATACTAGACACACACAGCAGTACAGGACATGTAGTATCACACTGTACTGTAGAGAGGAGATACTAGACACACACAGCAGTACAGGACATGTAGTATCACACTGCACTATAGAGAGAAAATACTAGACACACACAGCAGTACAGGACATGTAGTATCACACTATACTGTAGAGAGGAGATACTAGACACACAGCAGCACAGGACATGTAGTATCACACTATACTGTAGAGAGGAGATACTGGACACACAAATCAGTACAGGACATGTAAAATCACACTGTACTATAGAAATGAGATACTAGACACACGCAGCAGTACAGGACATGTAGTATCACACTGTACTGTAAAGAGGAGATACTAGACACACACAGCAGTACAGGGCATGTAGTATCACACTGTACTATAGAGAGGACATACTAGACACACAGCAGTACAGGACGTGTAGTACCATACTATACTGTAGAGAGGAGATACTAGACACACAGCAGTACAGGGCATGCAGTATCACACTATACTGTAGAGAGGATACACAACACACACAGCAGTACAGGGCGTGCAGTATCACACTATACTGGAGAGAGGAGACACGACACACACACACAGCAGTACAGGACATGTAGTATCACACTGTACTGTAGAGAGGAGATACCAGACACACAGCAGTACAGGACATGTACAGTAGTATCACACTGTACTGTAGAGAGGAGATACCAGACAGCCAATCACTGCATGCACTTCACTAATACTGGGATTTTACCAGTAAAATGGCCACTTTTATTGGTCGATCAGCTAGTTTATTTTACATGTTCCGCAGATCTGGAATGTCTGCAGCATTGTATGTTGAGTCTGGCCTCAAGTTTCGATGGTCCAGAAAGTAACATTGTATGTTGAAAATATTGTATCTTGAGGCCATTTTAAGTTAAGGGACCATTGCACGAATAGTCCTGCAAAAAGATGGAAAACAAAAAGTTATGATTCCTTTTACAAAGTGGAGTGGAAATATAATCAGAAAAATTAGTTTGTTTTTAAGGGGTTAAAACAGGTGATGCAGGGGCGAAGCTCAGAAGCAATAAGCACTCTTGTGTAATGCTACGTTTACACGGAACGATTAACGAGCGAATTTTCGCGATAACGATCGAATTCGAACGATAATCGAATGTGTAAACGCGGCGAACGATCGATAAATCGTTCATTTTGATCTTTTAACATGTTCTTAAAATGACGTTTATCGTTCGCTAAAAATTTGCCGATCGTTCCATGTAAACAGTCGTTCACTGATTTTACCTTTGTGTGAGATAGACTTAAGTGATCGCAAAGCGGTCGCAAAACGAATTTTCTGTACGATATCGTTCCATCTAAACGCTGATCGTTATAAAAAAAAATCGTTACTTCGAAATCGTTAATCGGATGATCGGGCCAATAATTGCCTCGTGTAAACTTAGCATAAGGGTGCATTTACACAGACAGATTTCTCTGACAGATTTTGGAAGCCAAAGCCAGGAATGGATTTAAGAAAAGGAGAAATCCCAGTCTTTTCTTTATGACCTTTTCCCTGTTTATAGTCTGTTCCTGGCTTTGGCTTAAAAAATCTGTCAGTTAAATCTCTCTGTGTAAACACACCATATGACAGGCATGTGGCTTGTTAGCTGCAGCTGTGTGATAGATCTATGTCATACAGAGGTGCTGCAGGGCTCATACCTGGTCTATAATACTATTACCTGCAAAAAGTTTTAAGGATTACAAAGCAGAGAGTTATTAGAGTATCATATCTTTTCCCTGTGACATTATAGATATCCCATGCCGCCAGCAGTTCCTCCACTCCGAAGCCCAATTCTTCAGAGCAGCCTGGCTAGGCGTGCAGCACTGAGGGAAGGAGGGCTTATTGCACTCCAGAGGGTGGGGCCCTGCGTGACCCTGAACTAGGAAACACTATTCAGTCGCCTGTGTGTGAGAGGTAACAGGAGCAGATAGATCATCATGAGACTCCTCAGCAGTCTATGGAAGATTAGCAGAACCCCCCTGCTGACTGTGAGTAATAGAAGGAGCTGCCACCACCCACCAGCACACAAAGCTTCATACTCACTTCTGCTACGTTTTTACCAGTGCTTTATTGTTACTATCTATCTGGCACAGTCCAGAACACGTATGTGTTGGATTTAACCACTTACCATACAGTAGCTTACTGTATAGTGAGAATTTAACATGAAATGTTGATCAACAAGTCTGGTATAAAAATGTTTGCTAAAGTGGCAACTTTGTTTTTTTTCCAGTGCTCTTCCACTTCTAGTGCATGCTGTGATATAAATAAAAATCCAGTTCATTCTACGCTGTTTAATATGATTGACATTGCATCTATATGATATGAGTTCTGTTCCCATGTCCAATTCTAATTAATAGACTTTCAGTGTGTTCATTTAGCAGCTGGTCTGCCATCTTAGTACTCCTATGGTTCCATACTTGCAGAAATAATATTCTGCACTGATTACCATAGTATCGGGGTTAAGTGATGGACAGTCAAAGATTGATATTTATTAGGAACACTAATGGTCTCGTTCCAATTTTCGCGATAACGATCGCATTTGAGTGATAATCGGCTTGAGTAAACACAGCGAACGATCAAGTGACGAGCGAGAAATCGTTCGTGATCTTTCAACATGTTCTCAAATCTTAGTTGGTCGTTTGCTGAAAATCTGCAGATGGCTTCGTCTAAGACAGATTCACCCTATGTGTGAGATGGGCTTAAGTGATCTTAAAATGATCGCAATAGCATATTTTTTTTCTAACTATTTATCTCTTCGTCTAAACGCTGATCGTTATAAAAACCAAATTGTTACTTCAAAATCGTTAAATGATCGATTGGGCGAATTTTCGATCCGTGTAAACGGACCATAAGAAAAGCTCTGTATGGGGGAGTGTACACACAAGGTGATATTTACATGCAAGGTGGTATGCAGTGTCTCAGAACGGACAGCGCTAACAACTGAGCCTCCTACTCCATCCGTACAAGATTAGAACTGAGAGTCTGCTTCACAACCACTCCTGAACCTGTGGGGCTGTGTGAAGCATCATGATCTGCACTTTTTATTGATATCTTGCTTGTATATATGCAACTTTTTGAACACTTTTTTTTATAAAAAATTTTTTTTCCTGGGATGTAATGTGACCGAAAATCAGTAATTTTGTGCTTTGGCAGGTTTATGCAGCAAAACAGCAAAGGAAGGGGGATTTAAATTTTTTGTTACGGGATGAATTTATATATATTTATAAATTTTTTACATACTTTTGTAGTCCCCCTAGGAGACCCTTATGAGCAATACCATAATTGCTCATAGGGATCAATGCAGTACATATAGACTATGTTCACAAAACCTCTCTCTTTGGCTGTTTTTTTGGACAGACGTCATTTAAGCGCCAAAACACAGCTGACGCCATTTGCATAACACAGCTGCGTTTTGGTGCCAAAATCACAGTCATCAAAAACAGTCAAGATAAGATGTTGTGTGAACGTAGCTGTATACTTCATTGATCCATTGACTCTGCACCTGATTGTTAGGAGCTGCTGAAGGCAGCCTCTAACAATCGGCGAATACAGGCAGCCTGGAAAGCATAGCAGAGGACTTGTACTTGGACTTAGCTGCCTGTACAACGTATCGGCTCCTCACAATCTCTGTGGGGAGCCTATCCGACCACCAGGAAAAGGTAATCCAGGCCATTTGACAGTGGCATTTAAATAGTTAAAGGGATTATCCAGTGCTACAAAAACATGGTCACTTTCTTTCAGAGACAACACGACTCTTGTCTCCAGTTCAGGTGCGGTTTGCAATTAAGCTCCATTCACTTCAATGGAACTGAGCAGAAAAACCCCGCCCAGCTGGAGTCAAGAGTGGGGCTGTCTGTGGAAGAAAGTGACCATGTTTTTGTAGTGCTGGATAAGCCCTTTAAGTAGCCCGGACAGAGTGACGGCTAGTAGCGGTGGCCTCCAGCTACTGATATTGGGGTATTGCCTAACAAAAGGATGTTTTAGCCCAAGAAATGTGCCATAATTTAGGTGCATATTTTTAAGCCAACTAGTAGTTGGTCCAAACCTAGACCATATTTATCATACAGCCCAAGCTTTGATAAATCTGGCATAACTGTATACTGTGTACTCTTAGGCCTGGCTGACAACACGATTTTGCTATCTGTTTAACCTGTTAGTGACCGCCAATATGCTTTTTACGGCGGTCACTAATTGGCTTTATTCCAATACATATGCCTTTTTACAGCATGTGTAATTGGAAGGCTCTGCCGCGCTTTTTAGATCAGATCTCCCCCTTAATTACCGTGAAGCAAAGAATCCTCTGCTCAGGGTAACTTAACCTGTTAAATGCCGCTGTCAATCATGACTGTGGCATGTAACGGCTTCCAGTGGCTACGCGGGCATAGTTACGTGATTGTGAAGTCCTGCGGCTCGGTCCCAGCTCCCCATCGTCTCCATGGTAATCCCGTGGGCTTTTTGAAGGCCCCTGGGATTACCATGTATATGCCTGTGATTGCCTGTCATCTCATTGCTGACATAGATACAGTATGTACATGATACAGTAGTAATGCAGTGTATTGTATCAGTAATCAGCAGATCACTGGTTAGTTTACACTAGTGTACAGTAATGTACACTAGTGTAAAAGTAAAAACATAAAAAAACACCCTCCCCCAATAATAAAAATGCATTGTATTCCCCACATATAATAAACTGTTATGTAAAACACGTAAAAAAAAAAAACACGAAACCTATACATGTTTATCACCACGTCTGTAACAACCAATCTATAAAACTATATCATATATCGCATGACACACGCTGTAAACATAAAAAAAAGAAAGAAAAAAAAACAGCACCAGAATTGCTCATCATAAAAGAGATCCAAAAGTCATACATAAGTAAAACTTGGTATCAATTAAAACTACACATCTTCCCGCAAATAAATCAAAAGTCCTAAACCAGCTGTGGTAGTGGTAATAGTTAAAAAAAAAAAAAATACAAATTTGGTATCGCTGTAACTGTAGTGCAGGGGTACGCTATGGCAGCACTAGCCTGGTGTTCATAGTACGGGATACATAATGTCATAATGCCCTGATCTGTGCAAAAATCGCGGTGAAAATCATGGTAGAACTGTAGTCAGGAACAATACATCACTTAAAGTATAAGTATGTTTGGGTGGCCATGGGCCGCCCAGAAGCTACCACTCGAAACGGACCTATTATAATTCACTACTGACCCAGAGAATGCATTTATTATATTTTTATCAAACGCTGAATAGCATAAGTTTAACCCCTTAGCGTCCCATGAGGCTGGTACGTCATGGTGACGCAGGGGGAGTTCACAGAGGGGAAATTAAATCAATGTCTTTTTTTTTTTTCCCCTCATTATTGTATCATTTTTAAGGCTATGTTCACACACACAGTATTTTTGCTCAGTATTTTGGTCAGTATTTTGCAACCAAAACCAGAAGTGGATTGAAAACACTAAACGGCTATGTTCACATACTGTTAAAATTGAGTGGATGGCTGTCATTTAATGGCAAATAATTACTGGTTTTTTTTTAAAACAACGTCCGATATTTGCCATTAAATGACGGCCATCTGCTCAATTTCAACAGTGTAAGAACATAGCCTTTCTGTGTTCTCAATCCACTCCTGGTTTTGGTTGCAAAATACTGACCAAAATACTGAGCAAAAATACTGTGTGAACATAGCCTTAAAAATGATACAATAATGAGAAAAAAAAGACATCTATTTCATTTTCATCAGGGGATTTGAACCAGAGAAGGAACTGCTGTCAGAGTTACCCCTAGACCACAGCTCCAATACATTAGGGAGGAGAGATTCTTTCAGAGATAAACAGCCTACAGAGGACTGATCTGCAATCAGCTGACAGCTGAGTGAGCAGGAGGCCGGGCAGCATTGATTATTCATGAAGAGGGAGGAGGATGCATGACAAGTGTGGCACGAACAACTGCTCTGTGACAGTAGGAGACATAAGATTGTACATAATCCGCTGCATGGAAAATTATCAAAAGGCACCATGCTTACTGGGGGCTGCCAGCTACAGCACACTGTCATCACCTTAGGTAGTACCCGGGAGCTGACGGATTCCCTTTAAATAAAGCATACATAACCAATTACAGTCAACCCCATTCTCCCAGGCGCCATTTTGTGACAATGTCATCACAGCGGGGGACAGGCCAGGTCTTCTTCCTCCTCGGTGTCTTCTGGTAAAGTGAATTTGACATGAAAAGGCCTTTTCATTGGCTGGAGTGCATTACAAGGCTTCTAGCTTGCTCAGCCCTCATTGGCTGAGCTTGCTGGAAGCCATGTGATGCACTCCAGCCAATGAAAAGTCTGCTGGTGCGATTGCACACTGGCAGCATTTTCTCTCACGTTTACTTCACTTGAAACTTGAAGTGAGAGAGTTCCAAAGACGCCGTCCAGGGGTGACGGAGTTTCGACCGACAAGGGATGGTGTGTATGAAGTGTGTCTGTTTATTTTGTGTTTTTTTTAAGGTCCCGCCAGAGTTGTCCTTTAACTCAGAGCCTTTCAGACTTTTTCTACTAAAGCTTTAACCAACTGTTTAAAATGATGCCTGGACTTCAATATGCTGTATGTGGTGGAATACCATGGGAAAATTGAAAAGGTTGCTGTCTGCCTTTCATTTGTCGAACTCTGTATAACAATAAATAAGAAGTACAAATAATCAATAATGTTGGTAAACCAGAGATTGCTGCATCCAGGGAAAGTAATGTGCAGCTTATATTTACATTTGTGAATACTGCCTCCCCTGCTGTGCCCCACTAACAACTATGGGGCACCTCACAGATAAGACCTGCCTAACAGCTTGAGAAGCACTGGCTTAAAGGGTACATGTCATTGTGGTCTTTGCCACAGTACAGCATGCAGACGCTGAAAAAATCGGGTTGCTGGGGAAATGTTCAATGTTCAAGCCCTATTCTTTTTTTTTTTTTTTTTTTTTAAAGGATTTTTATTTCTGCTTTAAGTAAAACAATTAATAAGGCTTGTGCACTGAACTTGCCGAGATGGCAACCTGATCTTCCGTTGTCATAGTGATAGTACCCTTTAAGCCAGTGTATTTTCATCCAATAAACTTTTACAATTAGATTTATTAGATTTTAGTTTTATTGCAAACATAAATATGATACTGCAAAATGAATCAAGCTTTTCAATAGCAAAATAGCTTAGTTTGTATTTTGGCCCTATCCTCTTACTCTATTGTATACAGCTTGCTGCCTAGGTTACCCATCACTGCTCAGCTCGGGGGCTGGTAAGTGTGCTTTTTACAGTTACTGTGTTAGGCTAGGTTCACACTGCGTTTTCAGCATTCGTTTAACGGATCCGGTTTTTTTAGCGGTCAAAAAAGTAGTGTCAACAGTACTTTATTGTGCGTCAAAAAAAAGTATCCGTTTTGATCCGTTTTTTTTTTATAATGGAAGTCAATGGAAAAACGGATCAAAAAACGGATGCGCACACATGCATTCGTTTTTTGCAAAAAACGGATCCGTTAAACGGATGCTGAAAACGCAGTGTGAACCTACCCTTACCCTGTGAGATCACAGATGTTTCCAGGGCTTGTGGATTGTCCCTGGAGATGTTTGTTATCTTAGTGGGAGACATAGTGATGCAGAACCAATTCAGCTCAGCATTACAGCATTCTATTCTCATTCCCCCATCTGCTAAAGCAGAAATAAGAACAGGAGACAAAGCTATGTTAAGCTGAATCTGCAGGGTGAGAGAACCCCTTAAAGATATGGTTGGCTTTTATACCCTAACAGTTACCAACTGTGTTTGCAGCACTTAGCAGTACATACAGCTGACAGATTCCCTTTAACCCAGCGTTTACAATGAGGCAATACATTAGATACACATTCTCCCCTAGAATTCCTGCTCCATAATATGGTGCTGTATAAAGACATCATATGGAGGTAAACTTGCAGGGTTTATTACTTATTTCAGTAAGAGACTCTAGTGCCCTAAGCTTGCAGGGTGTAAAATACAGACTGGTGCAAACTGCCCACAGCAACCAATCACAGCTCCTCTTTCATTTTACCAGAGCTGGAAGCTGAGCTGTGATTGGTTGCTGTGTTTACAGGAGTATATATTGTACACCCTGTGATAAATCTCCCCCTTTATCTACATATTAGATATCATCTATTATCATCTATTAGTCTAATAAATCAGAAAATGTTTCCTCTTTTTATGTTTTAGAACTTGTCAGGAAATGCTTCCCATGGAATTTGGAGATCAACTGGAGCTATTTCACTAGGACGTTATGGTTATGGGACACAACCTGAAGAACCTAGACCAATAAGTCGCTATCCTATACCATACAAAAAAGACTTGCCATATGATATAGTGGAATTAATGGAGGAGGTAGAGAAAAAGGTAATTATACAGACAAGCGATATGTAAGGAACACTTACTACAGACAGTTTTCACATGTAACTGTGCGCACATTACCAAAAATAAAGAATCCTGTTATTTATTAAAGTGGATGTCTAATTAATGACAGCAGGGGCGTAGCTAATGTCTCTTGGGCCCTGGTGCAAGAGGTCAACTTGGGCCCCCCCCCCTTACCACATACTGACTAACACAACCGCTGCTACTGAATAAAATCCTCTGTACATAGACCAATATCACCTCATCCAGTCATATAGAGGTGGCCCCAGCTCTACACAGGCTCTATACACCATATACATTACAGTGCAAATATATCAGGTGACTCACAGGGGACGTCTTCTCTGATCGGAGTTCTTCCCTTTTCATCTTCTCCATCTGCCCAGGGCCATTATGAGAACTTTTTGGAGCCACGAATCCACAGAATCTGCCAGACAAACATATTAGGCTCCTCACACTGACACCATCCTCATCTCTCTACAAACTGCACATCTGTATTGGCCCCTTTACACCCTCATTTAGTGGGTAGCCTGACTCTATGTGACTCCCTTATAGTACATATCCCCCTATTGTATACACCCCCTGTGTAGTCCACCTTATAGATGGCCCCCCAATGTTTCCCCCTTATAGATGGCCCCCTGTGTTGTCCCTATTATAGATGCCCCCCATGTTATCCCCCATATAGATTGCCCCCATGTTATCAACCATATAGATGCCCCCCATTTTATCCCCCTTACAGATGCCCCCCATGTTGTCCCCTCCTCCTGCCCCTCCATCATCATACTACAACCACCTCCACCATAATACTACTACCCCTTCATCCTCCTGCCCTTTCATCATCATACCACTTCACCCCTCATCATCCTCTTGTTCCATCATCATCATACCACTACATCCTCATCATCCTCTTGTTTCATCATCATCATACCACTACATCCTCATCATCCTCTTGTTCCATCATCATCATCATCATCATACCACTACATCCTCATGATCTTCTTGTTCCATCATCATACCACTACACCCCTCATCATCTTCTTGTTCCATCATACCACTACACCCCTCATCATCCTCTTGTTCCATCATCATCATACCACTACACCCCATCATCCTCTTGTTCCATCATCATACCACTACACCCCTCATCCTCCTCTTGTTCCATCATCATCATACCACTACATTCCCATCATCCTCTTGTTCCATCATCATCATACCACTACATCCTCATCATCCTCTTGTTCCATCATCATACCACTACACCCCCATCATCCTCTTGTTCCATCATCATACCACTACACCCCCATCATCCCCTTAAAAACAAAAAAATCTATACTCACCTGCATGATTTCTGTAGCCCCCAGGTCACACGCGCTGGCGGGCTTCCCCCGGCGGGAGGCGGGGCTTAGCGCGGAGGGGGCGGAGCTTAGCGGGACCTGTTTTTTTCTTAACGCGATGCTCCCTGCGCTGGAAGTACTTCCCCCCCCCACCGCACACAGAGCTCCCTGGGGGCTGCAAGACAGCCGGGGGCCCCTGCCTCTTGTGATCGCAAGCAAAACATTGCTTGTGTTCACAAGAGGGAGTGGGAGGCGGGCAGTGCAGTGGTAAGGGGGGGCCTTGCGGGCCCCCCCTTGGTAGCGGCCCGGTCGCGGCGGCGACCCCTGCGACCGCGGTCGCTACGCCACTGAATGACAGCCCTCAAATGGAGGTTGTTCCTTGACCTCTGAAGGGAAAGCAACAGACAGAAAAGTTAAATAGCCCCTCTCTGTAACCCTCGCCAAGTGTTTCCTATTTCTTAGAGGGCTTTCAGCAGAGAAGTCAGTTCTTGACAGGTTGTCTATTAGATGTGCCATTAGAAGGGTCTATGGTTGGAACTGTGCTTCCACTGTACTGTCTAACGCTTAAGGAATGTGCACACTAAGGAATCCGGGCGGATCACCCACGCATGATTCCGCAGCTCGCCACTGCTTGCAGCAGCGCGCATCTCTGCCGGTCCCATAGACTTCACTCTCTGGTCAGGCAGATTCCGCCATCTGTTCGAAGAAGCTATGGCATCCAGATTTGAAGGTATCATCCATTGTCCAAGGTATCATCCAGATGCTTTTGCTGACTCTCAGTCTGTGTGTTAGGAGTGTCAGTGACATGGAATAACTGACCAAGCTGCAGTTAGGCAACAATTGGAGAGATCTTTCTTCTGCTTACCTATAGCTCCAGAGAAAATAAGTAGTGCAATAAGCAGGCTTATAGAAGCCGCCTTCCCTATAACTTTATGGTGCGCTGAAAAGACATTGTCCAAGAATGAGGCCAGTTCCTCACCCCCCCCCCCCCTCACCACCACCACCACCACCACCACACATAGAATATGGTACCCCTGTCCTTCCCACTTCTCCAACAGACATCTGAAATCATAGGAAACATAAAGTGTAAGTGCTGCGGATTCTGTTGTTGCTATAAAAATAAATATTATTACTATTATTACTGGAACAATTTCAGGGATTGATACAACCTATGTAAGTCAGTTACAACACATTTTCTATAGTGTTAGTTTTGGATTTTATATTATATGCATAGTTTTGCATTAAAATATTCTTGAAATGCATGATGCCTGTATGTCATATTAAATATTTACACCTGTCTTTCAGGGTGGTTTTTTACCAAACGTTTTTAGAGTAATGTCACACCGACCCAACGAGTTCAGAGCATTTTTTACTTATTATGAAGTCCTTATGAACAAGGAAAGCGGTAAATAAATTTTTCTGATGTTCATTAACAGTATTTTACACCATTTTTAAACCACAAAGCAGCCCAAAAAATGCAGAAATTACAAGTTTTGGAATGTTGAGTTCCATTGACAGTTCAAAAAAGCTTCTGTTTTTGGTCTGTTTGTTCAGGTATTTTTGAGAAGGAGCTGTAAACCGTTTTTTATGTTTACATGTATATTCAGACATCTTCCAAATTGTGGTCTGCTGTACTTAGAAATATGCCTAAGTAAATGAATATGTGTGAAACATTGTGCAAATATAGTCACTTGCTATGTTCAGACCATTAAAGGGGTTGTCCAGCAATTTTTTTTTCTTTCAAATCAACTGGTGTCAGAAAGTTATATAGATTTGTAATTGACTTCTATTTAAAAATCTCAAGTCTTCCCATATTTATAAGCTCCTTTATGTCCTGCAGCAAGTGTTGTTTTATTGACATTCAGACACAGTGCTCTCTTCTGCCACCTCTGTCCATGTCAAGAACTGTCCAGAGCAGAAGAAAATTCCCAGAGAAAACCTCTCCTGCTCTGGACAGTTCCTGTCTTGGCCAGAGATGTCAGCAGAGAGCACTGTGTCTGAATGTAAATAAAACACTACTTCCTGCAGGACATACAGCAGCTTATAAGTATGGGAAGACCTGAGATTTTTTATATAGAAGTAAATTACAAAATTATATAACTTGCTGACACCAGCTGATTTTTTTTAAAAAAAATTTCGCTGGACAACCCCTTTAAAGCTGGCAGTATGCTGTGGTATACATCAATATGCTAATGTATCCCTATGATAAAAAAAACTATTGCAGTCTGAACTCAACCTTATGTGGTTTAGCACGATGCTGACATATGCCTATGGCAGAAATCGTAGACGCAGTATGAACCCAGCCTTGTCAAGGGGGAGATTGGGGCTTAATTGCATAAACGGCTGAATAAATGGACCAAATGGCAGAAGAAATGGTTGAAATGTTAAAGGAGAAGTCAAGGTACCGGGGAATGGGAGAAATAATGGGAGAAATAATATGCTCTCACCTCCCTGGCTCCAGCGCTGGTGGCCACTTACAGTTGATCCGGCCCCTTACCGCTTCCTGGTCTGAGTAGGGACCCGTGCCATGATGTGTTGGGTCCACTTAGCCAGCCAGCCGGCTGTAGTGGGGTTCCGCCTGGGAACCTGGGGACAGGATCAGCACTATGCGCCCACCAGCGCTGGAGTCAGGGAGGTGAGATCATGTTTTTCCTTTTATCCTCCCTTTCCCTGGAACTTATGAAAAAAAGAGGTCTGCCTGGACTTCTACTTTAATGGCTGTTTGAGGCTGTAAATGTCTGAAAAAAAAAGTAGTTTTATTGTGCTGTGCAAGGCCGTCCCTTTCCCAGCCTTGCAAGCTACAATAAAACTACCAAAGTAAAGCTACCACTGCAGACGTGGTTGGTATGCTGATGGAGCTGCAGAGTAGACCTTTAGGGTGCAGCTGCGAACCATAATGGCACAATCATGTTTACTAGTTCCCTTTAAGGTAAACCCTGCTAAGGCTAGGTTCACACTGCGTTTTTGCAATCCGTTTTTTTTTTCATCCATTTTTTGCAAAAAAACGGATGAAAAAAATGGATGCCTTTGTGTGCATCCGTTTTAATCAGTTTTTCCACTGACATCCATTGTAAAAAAAAAAACGGATCAAAACAGACCCGTTTTTTTTGACAGGCATAAAAACTAGCTGACACTACTTTTGTGTCCATTAACCCTTAGACGACCCAGGGCGTATAGTTACAAACAAGTTAAAAACACTAAAACATAACCCCAAAACCCCTCCCCAATAAAAGTTGAAATCACCCCCCTTTCCCATTATATAAATAAAACATATAAAAATAAATAAACAAATATATAATATACCGTAGCGTGCGTAATTGTCCAATCTATTAAAATATTACAAGCATCATTGCGAACGGAGAAAGGAGTAAACGAAAAGAGGGAAAAAAGTGCGTGGATTACAGATTTAATGTTACATTATATATTAAAAAAAAAATTAATAAAAAGTGATCAAAACGTCCGATCTTCACAAATAAGGTATTAATAAAAATTAGAGATCATGGCGGAAAAAATGACACCCCATACAGCCTCATAGGTGAAAAAATAAAACTGTTATAAGCGTCACAATAGTCCCATTTTATTTATAATTAATTGCCATGTCGCTGTTACCATATAGTGCATTACATAGACACAGGAACCCCCCAAACGTTACCATATTGCATTTTTTTTTATGATTTCACCTATTTATATCTTCATAAATAATATATTTGGGATTCCATCATACATGTTATGGTAAAATGAAAGACGCCATTACAAAGTACGACTATTCCTGTAACAAACAAGCACTTACATGGCTTGTAGATAGAAAACTGAAAGTGCTGGAGCTCTTAGAAGGGGAGGAGGGAAAAACGAAAACACGAAGATCAAAATTTGCGCGGTCCACTGGGTCATTTTGGGCCTGGTCCTCAAAGGGTTAAAAAAAATGGATCCGTTTTTTTTTTACAATGGAAGTCAATAGAAAAACGGATGCACACAAATGCATCAGTTTTTTTTTGCAAAAAACGGATGAAAAAAACGGATTGCAAAAACACAGCGTGAACTTAGCCTAAATACAGTCTGTCTTGCTTGTTCTTTATAATTTATTTATTTAAAGATGGATGAATATTTTTTTGGGGTTATCCAGGATTAGTAAAATATGACGCTTTCTGTCTGTGTGTAGTATTGCAGCTCAGTTCAATTGGAGTAAATGGAGCTGAGTTATGCCTAATTCACACATCCGTTCTGTACGCAATTGTGGGCACGCAATTGCGGACAGAACATGAAACCAATGTTATCCAATGGCCCCGTTCACATGTCCGTACGTGTATAAGGGGCCGTGATATGTGCCGCAAAAAATCTGGACATGTTGTAATGTGGACCGATAGGATCACCAGGGTGAATGAAGTGTAATGTAGTTCTCTGTGAAGCATGGAGCACTACGGATACACATTTGTAGTGCGGGCTGCGGTCACGGACTGCACTACGGATGAGTGAATGTGGCCCTACAATACCACACACAACCTGAGGACAGATGTGGCGCTGTATTTGAAAGAAAGTTTCTATTTATTGTGTAGTGGTTACAACCTGTAACTGCAGCTCATCTTTTATTCACATGAATAGGAGCTTAGCTGCAGTTACAGGTCACCACCACTACACAGTAAACGGGTCTGGAAGCAGTTTGTCTCCATTCACTGTGTAGTACAGATGCTGAACAACTTATTGGGGGGGGGGGGGGGGGGTGAAAGTCTAGCTTGCACAGAAAATATTTAGTATATGCCTTGAGAGTTGTTTTCTTAATATCAAATTCCTTTAAATATGCTTTCTTCTTTTAAAGGGTCTGTTTGGGTATTTATTCATGTTTAAAAGTGCCCATGCTTAAGTCCATACTTACCTGTTATACTCCCCCTCCATCATTGTTCTGACAGTGCCTTGTTCAGCTTTCTGGTCTCTGCCTGAACACATTGAACTGGTCCCTGCTGTGGCCAGTGATTGCCTTAGGGTCCTATTAGATGAAGCGATTTTTTTTTGTTTTTGCCGATTAATGATAAACCTTTGCAAGCTAGCACTTTTGGAAATGACCTTAAATTGTCTGCCATAGCACACAGAACAATAGTTGTTAGTTATGATCATTTGTATACTCTGCTATACGAACAATCGTAATAATGAACTAACAATGTGTATATACACCAAAACATAATCGAATGATCAACAATCATTTTATGGTCAGCATAAAAGATGGGATCAATGACACACTAACGATTTTTCAGTCGTTGCTTGCATACACAAGGAAAGATTATTGTTTAAATTTGAAAAATATAACATTTTAGGGTCCTAAGCAAGAGTGTGATGAGATTACACCAGGAAGTAGTGAGCAGCGGGGAACAAACAATGGTAGGTGATCACAGCAAATAACTATGGGATTTATTATTTTGTATTATATTAATATAATTAACATTATCACATGTGTAATAATCAATGACCATCTGTTAAATAGAGATGCGGTAAAATTAAATATTTTTTCTTTGTAGGAAATGTATCCAAAGCTGACAAAGAACTAATCATTGTAGCCACCAGTGCGAACAACAAGTGTCCTTACTGTGTAACTGCTCATAGTGCATTGCACAGAATATATTCCAAGAAAAAGACATTAGCTGACCAGGTAACTCTCTACCACTTGTTTCCTGATATGACATAATTTGAGCTTTGTATCATTCATGAGGCTTTTCTTGTTCCTTGGCTGATGGCTGTCTGTTTTACACAGGCCAATTTTCAGCATTACTATGAATCCTACTATAAACTACACTCACCGGCCACTTTATTAGGTACACCATGCTAGTAACTGGTTGGACCCCCTTTTGCCTTCAGAACTGCCTCAATTCTTCGTGGCATAGATTCAACAAGGTGCTGGAAGCATTTCTCAGAGATTTTGGTCCATATTGAAATGATGGCATCACACAGTTGCCGCAGATTTGTCGGCTGCACATCCATGATGCGAATCTCCCGTTCCACCACATCCCAAAGATGCTCTATTGGATTGAGATCTGGTGACTGTGGAGGCCATTTGAGTACAGTGAACTCATTGTCATGTTCAAGCAGAAATCGAGACTCATCAGACCATGTAACGTTTTTCCAATCTTCTACTGTCCAATTTCGATGAGCTTGTGCAAATTGTAGCCTCAGTTTCCTGTTCTTAGCTGAAAGGAGTGGCACCCGGTGTGGTCTTCTGCTGCTGTAGCCCATTTGCCTCAAAGTTCGACGTACTGTGCGTTCAGAGATGCTCTTCTGCCTACCTTGGTTGTAACGGTTGGCTATTTGAGTCACTGTTCCCTTTCTATCAGCTTGAACCAGTCTGCCCATTCTCCTCTGACCTCTGGCATCAACAAGGCATTTCCGCCCACAGAACTGCCGCTCACTGGATGTTTTTTCTTTTTCGGACCATTCTCTGTAAACCCTAGAGATGGTTGTGCGTGAAAATCCCAGTAGATCAGCAGTTTCTGAAATACTCAGACCAGCCCTTCTGGCACCAGCAACCATGCCACGTTCAAAGGCACTCAAATCACCTTTCTTCCCCATACTGATGCTCGGTTTGAACTGCAGGAGATTGTCTTGACCATGTCTACATGCCTAAATGCACTGAGTTGCCGCCATGTGATTAGAAATTAAGTGGTAACGTGCAGTTGGACAGGTGTACCTAATAAAGTGGCCGGTGAGTGTATTTGGCCAATAGTCAGCCAGTGTTAAGATGCCTAAAGGGAGTGTGCCAGTGTATAAATAAGATGCTGCTGGGACATGGGAAAAATAGAATAAAAACCTATACTCACCTAGCCACAGTCCCCTCCAGCTCATGTTTTTCTCTTTTCAGTCCCCTGACCGCCTTTTTTTCCCATTAGAGACAAGTAATTGGTGCAGGACCTTTCCGCTGGTCACAGCATCCCATCTAAGCCTGTGATTGGACAAGCCAACAGGTCCTGCAACAAGGACTGGTCTCAGATGCAGAGAAAAGAAAGAAGATCAGAGGACTGGAAGGAGGACAGGAGCTTCAGGGGACTGGGGCTAGGTAAATATAGATTTTTATGCTATTTTGCACTCTGCCTCAGTAACATCTTAATCTAGCTATGGATAAATCTTTATTTCATTTAATATTTCTCAGGGACTGTTTGGTGTAAAGTTCCTATAGCATATGATGAACATATTGATAGACTCCCATGCATACAGCATTTGACAAATTAGTGTAATTTTGGCATACACTAGACCAAAATGCATCAGCCTAACTTTTTACATTTACTTGTAGAAAAGTAAAATCTACTCAACTTTACTATACAAGGGAACACAGTAAAAACAAAAAGTGCATTTTTTTTTATTTTACACTGGAAGTCAGTGATTGCGACAATAAAACTACTCCTTACATATACCTTTCACAGAAGCTAAAACTTAAATGTGAACATATCTGGTTGATGGTTATAAATTAGATTGTAGCTTAAGGCTATGTTCACTTATGGTAAAATAAAAGCAAAATAGGTATAAAGAATTGCTGGATTTTAAATGTAATAATGTGCTACATTAAAGTCTAAGGATGTACAGCTGTCTGTGCACACATATATAAAAATATATTTTTTTTTACAATGTACAGACTGGAATTTTTTCCTCAGACGTTAATGTAGTATATTACAAGATTTAAAATACAGTTGCATTTTACACCTATTTTACTGTTGTATTTTGCTTTTATTTTACCGTCTGTGAATATAGCCTGAGACTTTTATGTATTTTAGTCAGATACACATACATTATGCTTATCCTTTCTTCCCAGAACTGCCAGTGGAGCAGGAATGACCTTTGTCTCCAGTCTGATGCATACATACAGATGTCATGTTTTAGCTAGCTGTATTGTATATTGCTGCTCTTGACAAAACTGTGTTTCTTTAGGTCGTTGTCAATCCTGAGCTAGCAGATCTCAGCCCTAGAGATCGGGCCATGCTGGAGTTTGCTTTGGCGGTTGCCAAGCCAGAAAACATAACTGAGGAGCATTTTAGCAAACTGGAAAAACACGGCTTTGATCGTGAAGATGCATGGGACATCGCTATGGTCACTGCATTCTTTGCAATGGCTAACCGAATTGCTCATTTAACTGATATGCGACCAAATGAAGAGTTTTATTCACTAGGGAGATTTCCCAGGGAAAGATCTGAGGAATCAAAATAAGAGTTGTTACAAAATGGCTTGAGATTATAAGGGCCCTCTTCCTTGTATGAATAAATCAGTAAACTCTTAGTACTTAGGTATTTGCTAATCCACAAAAGGACACATTCACATTTGTAAAGTTTTGTACTAGGACACTAACTTCAATATTCCAAGTATCAAACTATACATACAGACCCAGATTTACAGATTATTTTGCAGTCTACACAGTTTCTATTTTACACACTTTGGGCCATTATATGTTTTTCATTAGCTGACATATGTATATGAATTTGTGGACAAGAATCTCAGACAGGGTTATGTTACCACACTACACATAATATTATGAATGCCAGCTGCTCATCCTGAAGGTAATGTTGTCTTCCCCAAACAGCAGCTTGAGCCACAATTGCAGATCGACAATGTTAAAGGGAACCAATCAGCCCAATTGGGCTGATATGGTTCCCTGGAGCGCTGTGTAAAGCTCCTGAGCAGCCCGCGTGCTTGGCGGGGATGAGTGACAGACAGAGAGGCCAGTAACGGGCCTCTTTGCCTGGATGATTGACAGCGAGTGCGCTGACAGGCAGAGATCAGTGACTACACGTGGGCAGAGAGCCGCCCAGATGGCTACCTACCCACCTCTGCCTGCTGTGTGCCTGGGTAACAAAACTTCTTTTTCTTCCGTATACAGCTTCTTCTGCAGGATGCGGTTGGTATGTGATGCGAACTGCACTGGAGCTTTAGGCCCCCTTCACACGTCCGGAAAAACCATCCGGATTTCCGGATCCATAGACTTTAATTAGTCACGGACACCCTTCCAGATTTTTCCGGAAGGGTGTCCGTTCTGGAAAATAGATCTGGAAAAAATAGGACATGTCCTATTTTTATCCGGAATTCCGGCCCGGACGCCCCTATAGAAGTCTATGGGAGCGCCGGAATCACGGGCACTTTCCTGATGTACATCAGGAAAGTGCCCGTGATTCCGGATAAGTGAGAGCCCGCCAGCCCCCTACCTCCCCCTGCAAGGCACAGGCCTCCCTTCCGACGCCCCCCCCACCACCACCACCGTTCCCCCAGCCGGACAGCTTTTACCAAATTACTCAAATTACTAGAAAGGCTATTTTCACTGTAAGATAATGTTCACATGCTCTTTATGTAAGGCCGTAATGATCAAAATACGTCTGTATCTCCACCTCAAACAATGTTGTGTGAACATAGCCTAAGAATGTATTCTGCTTTATTAATAATAGTGGTAAAGTCTAAAGATGGAGTCTACATGACTGTAGTGCAAGCTACACAAGGGCCAGCCACCAGTTACGTGAAAAAGCTGGAATGTCTTCGACTTTAAAATGAATGTATTTTATACAGAGCTGCTAACGTGAATGTGTAATAAAGAATCCTACTTAGTCATATCTTCTGTTAGTGACTGTAGAAATAGATACCTCCATTAATAAATTCTCCCATGCCTTCTATTGAGTTTTGTATCAACCACATTTCTTTGCTTGGAAGAGTGCTGTTTTCACACTTTCTTGGGCCACTATATCGCAGCCTTTTGGACAATGTTTACAAACACTATGTTAGCTATATTAGTCTGTCCAAAACATAAATCGGACACATTTATGTCTTGGACAAATAACAGCAAATCATTTCTAAAAATGAACTGTGATTGGTTGCTATATGTCTGAGAAAACAATTTTTCTGGATTTTTTTGCTGACAGATTGAAAAATCTGGGCCAATATGCACACTGCCTTTTTTTTTTTTTTTTTTTTTTTTTAGTAAAAACGTCAATAAAACATGCCTTCCTCACTTAACCCCATGGGGGCCACATTGATCTCACAGTGTACCCATTCCTGCAAGGAAGGGGGTAATTGCCCCCCTTCCTTGCTGGGATGGGTGCAGTGCTGGAGGGAGAAGGGGGGCCCTATTGATACTCACCCCGATGTCTTCATTCTTCAGCAGAGCCTGGCACACTATAAGTGTGCTAGGCTCTGCCTCTTCACAGATGAAGCCGGGACACTGCTGCAGTCGCTGACTGGCTGAAATGACAATGCTTAGCCGCTCAAAAGAAGACAGGGAGAAGACTCAAAAAGACTCACAGCAATGCAAAAACACCATGTGTCGCATTGGTGGTTTTTGTGTGGCATAAAAAAAAAACGCCACAAAAACCTATGTGTGAGGGCACCCTGAGACAAAAACTATATTAATTGCCAACAACAAACAACTTTGAGGCTCAAAATACAGTGCTCATTTTGAGACTGTCTTATTTTTTTTTTTACACCTTTAGAACTGTGGAGACTGGGGTCTTAAATGGGTATGGTGGTATCAGGGGTATGGTGAAATGTTTTTTTCTTTGAAATCTACTGGTGTCAGACAGATATATAGATTTGTAATTTATTTACATTTGAAAATCTCAAGTCATCCAGTACTTATCAACTGCTGCATGTCCTATAGAAAGCGGTGTATTCTTTTCAGTCTGACACAGTGCTCTCTGCTGCCACCTCTGTCTGGGACTTTTTAGAGCAGAATGCTTCTGCCTCTGGCCACAAGAACGATTGGCAGAGAGGGGAGCCAATGCGCTCCTCTCTTTCTTAATCACTCTCAAAGTGGAGCAAGGAGCCTTCCAGGGGAAGGGAGCAGGATGCTGACGCTGACTTCATTGGGCCTGGAAGCCCCCCTCCCACCCCTCTTCTCTGCAGGTGACAAATGATCCTTGTTTTTGGAACTGGTGAAAAGCACGGATCCCATGGAGTTTTATTGGGGTATCAGTTCCATGATCCGTCTCTGCACTAGGACATGTCCCATTTTTGTTCTGTCCCCACATGCGGCGAGTGAAGGTTTATCTGACTAGTGGGCCTGACTGGAGATTCCTACCTTGTATTCCAGCATATGAGGCAGACAGGAACCAGAATAAGCGTCAGGTAGAGTAGGAAATTGAGCAGAACGTAGTTTAATAACGTCACATACAGCTTAGTCACAGATGCAGTATAGTAGTTATATTGGGCTGTTGCTGCTTTCCTAGAAGATACCTTGCTGACACTTGTAATTTCTGGTCAGAAGATTATGACTCTGATAAGCCCAAGCAAGCACTACTTCTCCAGTCAGAAGCAGGATGAAGAATGCCTGCTACAGGAAGTGACGTGGAGACTGGGCTATAAGACACACCCACTGAGGGACGAACCAAAAAATGCGAAAATGGAGGGGAGTCTAAACTCTTGGCCAGCAGATGGCAGCACAACAAGAATACATGTAATGAATACAACAAGGAATGAATGTAAACAATGCAGTTATAAAAACATCTGAATAACATACAGATAAGTGAGGAGAACAGCACACTCCCCGTCTGAAATTCCCTTAGGGGGATTTCACTATAAACTAATTTCTATGAAATATAGTGCAGAACCTGAAACAAAACATGTTAATATGCAATATAAACAGTGAGATAATCCTGTTTCATAACTGAGGGATAAAGTTCTTTAAAGGAAAGTTCAGTCCTGTTCATCCGCCAGGAACATCCTCAACAGGCAATATCAGGATCAGTTCGTTGATAGGCCTTGCAAACGTTTGGTCTCACCCTTCCTGGAGATCTTCAACTCCACCTTCCGGATCTTGCCATCCTTGCTGGGAAGAACTTTTGTAACTAGTCCCATAGGCCAGTCCATCCTTTCGGTTTGTTGTTCCTTCATCAATACGAGGTCTCCTTTTTTCAAGTTTGGTTTCTGGTATTGCCATTTTCTTCTTCCTTGAAGAATCACAAGATACTCCTTTCGCCATCTGTTCCAGAAGTAATCCGCTAAGTGTTGTACATGTTTCCACTGTTTTTGGTAGATGTTTCCATGAGTGTACTCTCTACTTGGCGTCAGTTGATTCCCAGTTTTCTGGGTGAGAAGAGTAGCTGGAGTCAGTATAGCTGGTGCTTCAGGATCCATTGATACTGGAACAAGGGGTCTTGAGTTGATGATGGCGGAAACCTCAGCGAGAAGAGTAACCAGAGTCTCATGTGTGAGTCTTGAAGAATTCACATCCATAAGCATAGAGTTCAAGATGCTGCGTGAGATCCCGATCATCCTTTCCCAGGCGCCTCCCATGTGGGAACTATAAGGAGGATTGAAAATCCAGGTGCAACCCTTCTCTGCCAGCTGATCTTGGATGGGCTTGGTGCTAATATTCAGTTCTTTCCCCTTGCTGGCAGTAAGTGAGGCTTTGACATAGCATCTTGGGATGTGGATCTGATCCAAGGCATACAAAGATTGCTTCCAGGCTTCCCACTTTTGCTCTTTATCAGAAGGAAGGGGGGCATCCCAATCCTTGATGGTTTCAGAAAGCTGTCTCAGTAGGGATTTACCTTGTATGATAATGGGCGCTACAAATCCCAGTGGATCGTATAGGCTGTTCACAACTGACAGGACACCACGTTTTGTAAAGGGTTTGTCTGCACGACTTACTTGAAAGCCAAAGGAGTCAGCGGACAGATCCCACCTCAGGCCTAAGCTTCTTTGCACTGGTGGATCGTCTTGTCCCAGGTTTATGTCCTTGAATCCAGGAGCATGATCATCTGACTCGAAGGCTCTCATGACAGCCAGGCTGTTTGAAGCGATTTTGTGTAGCCGTAGTTTGGCTTGGTACAGCATGTTTTGAGTCCTTTTAAGTAAATCAATTGCCTCTTCTTCAGTAGGTAATGATTTGAGTCCATCATCTACGTAGAAGTCCTTTTCTACAAAGTCTCTGGCATCCTTTCCATACTGGGACTCTCCCTCTTTGGCGGTTCTGCGAAGGCCATAAGTCGCTACAGCAGGTGAAGGGCTGTTCCCAAATACATGTACTCTCATGCGGTACTCCATCATCTCCTCGGTGGTGTCGTTGTCCTTGTACCACAGAAATCTGAGGAAGTTCCTGTGGTCCTCTCTGACTATGAAGCAGTGGAACATCTGTTCAATATCAGCGGTGATGGCAACAGGCTCTTTTCTGAACCTCATCAAGACTCCGACAAGGTTATTTGTCAGATTGGGACCTGCGAGAAGGACGTCATTAAGAGACACACCTTGATGTTTGGCGCTTGAGTCAAATACAACCCTAATTTGATTAGGTTTTCTGGGATGGTATACTCCGAATGAAGGTAAGTACCAGCACTCCTCGTTCTTCTTCAAGGATGGAGCTGGTTCTGCATGGTTGTTCCGGAATATTCTTTCCATAAACGTGACAACGTGTTCTCTCATTTCAGGCTTGCTGTTTAGGGAACGCTGAAGAGAGTTAAATCTTTGCAAAGCTTGTTCCCGGTTGTTTGGGAGTCTTACCCTGGAAGCTCTGAACGGTAGTGGAGAAACCCAGTGATTGGTTTCCTCCTTCGAGAATTCACTGTCCATTATCTTGACAAAGTCTCTGTCCTCTACTGACAAGGCTACTTTATCGTCATCCTTCGTTGTGACGAACACTGATCTCCCCAAGTTGTCAGCATAGGGGGAGGGAATGACGTCAGGCAGCTGTATGAGGTCTGGAGGTTTCTCTTTGACTTTATAGTGATGAGGGCACGGCTTGATGCAAGATGTGCGTCCGTCCCTGTGCACGTAAGTCTTAAAGGAGTCAATTCCTGGTTGATCCAAGCATACATTCCCAATGATTACCCATCCCAAGTCCAGTCTCTGGGCGTATGGGGCATAGTCAGGACCGTTACACTGCTGACGCACCTTGTGTACCCTTAGATTGTCTCTGCCAAGCAGGAGTAGAATTTCAGCGTCCATATCCAAGGGTGGGATAACACTGGTCAGGTGCCTTAGGTGTGGTTGGTGAAATGCAGCTTCTGGGGTAGGAATCTCATCCCTGTGATCAGGTATTTGGTCGCATTCAATCAGTGTAGGTAAGGGTATCTCTGTGTCTCCATTGATGGGAGAAGCGATGAATCCCTGTGCTCTTCTGCCACAAGTCTCTATGCTGCCTGAGCAGGTGTTTAAGGTATAGGGTTTTGTGGGTCCCTCGATCCCAAAGGCTTCAAAGAATTTAGGTCCGGCTAGGGACCGGTTGCTCTGGTCATCAATGATTGCATACATTTTTAGAGCCTTTTTTGGTTGTCCTTCTGGGTAAACCTTGATCAGACATATTCTGGCACAACATTTGTCCCTTTGGCTCTCCCCACATACCTCCGAGCATGAACAGGAAACATCAGTGGTAGAGTTAGCACGATTCTGAGGCTCCCCGCCATGGCTTGTAGTGGGAATACTGGTAACTGCAGCCGATGAATCGCTGGTGAGTGGGGTTAGGTGCATAACCGTGACATGTCTGTCGCTGTGACACTCCTCACACTTAATGGCAGATTTACAGTCCTTAGCCATATGCTCCAATGAGGCGCAGCATCTGAAACATACTCCTAGCTCAGTGAGGATTTTCTTGCGTTCCTGTATGGGTTTGGACCTGAAGCCTCTGCATTTATTTAGTGAGTGAGGTTTTTTATGAATGGGACATTCACGATTAAAGGACTTGTCTCTTGATGAGTTAGTTTGGTGTTTACCCGTGGATGCTGCAGGTGGTGGCAGGTTAGTCTTTCTAACACTCGCACAGTTCTTAAAGTCTCTGTGTTTCTGTGTGACACCTTCATACCTTGATGATGATGCAGCTGGAGTGTTGAGCTCCAGGAAGTCAAGACTGGGGTCATTCCTCATCTGGGCCTGTTCGTCGATAAACCTGCAGAAGTGGATGAATGGTGGAAAGGTGACATCATGTGCTCTCTTATATCTTGAGACTGATGTTGCCCACTTCTCCTGCAAACTGTATGGCAGCTTTGTGACGATTGGGTTTACCCCATGGGCGGTATCCAGATAGCATAGTCCAGATAGACGAGGATCTCTTTTAGCAAGTTCCAGTTCCATGAGCAGATCACTTAAGTCCTGAAGCTTGTGGACTTCCTTCAGATTAATCTTTGGGATGTTCTGCAGTCTCTTGAATAGGGCTTTCTCTATTGCTTCGGCACTGCCAAAGGTACGTTCAAGTCTCTGCCAGGCAGCGGCAAGACCTGCTTCAGCTTGTCCCACATAGACAGTCCTTAAGCTCTTGATGCGATTTGTAGAGCCAGGGCCCAGCCATTTTACCATGAGATCAAGCTCCTGCTCTGCGGTAAGGTTGAGGTTGGCGATGGCAGCTTTGAAGGTTGCTTTCCAGGCTCTGTAGCTCTCTGCGCGGTCGTCAAATTTGGAGAGACTGGTGTTGATCAGCTCCCTGCTAACCATGTACCTTGCGAACTCAGATATATCTGTTTTCTCACTTCTTGTTGCCGTGTCAACTCGTTGTACCCCTTGGGCGTATGGGTTGGTTGGCGTGAAAGGGTGAGATGTTCCAGGGTAGAATGATGTCGCTGCAGGGTTGAGCTGTGGTTTAGCCTCTATAAGTTCTGACGACCGCTGCTTGTGCTGCGCGACTAGGCCAGAAAACACTCGGTAACCATCTTCCTGTGATAGTTGTCCTTGAGAAGGCACATCTGGGTGACGATCATCAGTTCGTGCGGGTGCTATAGGTGGCACCGTAGCTGCAGGTAGAGCTGACTTGGAGATTTCAGTGTTGTCAGCTTGAATGGTGCTAGAAATAGGGGGGGCTGCAGGTAACTGATTCAGCACATAGTCATTGGTGCGATCGACAGGATTGTCTGTTTCTTGTGGCAAGGAAACTGGATCGAGACTTTGGCTCATTGCTTGCTCAAGTACCTTTACTTTGGCCAATGCAATTTCCTCTTCCATCTCTGTTTGAAGGATCTTTATCTGAGCCTCTGCTTCTGCACTCTCTTTTTTAGCCTTAGCTTCGGCCATTGCAATTTCCTCTTCCATCTCTGTTTGAAGAATCTTTATCTGAGCCTCTGCCATTACTTCTTTTCCTCTGAAGGCACGTCTTATTTTGGATTGCTCTGCATCTATGCGGGCCTCTAGTATTCTGTCACTCAGGACTGAGCTTCTTGAGCACGAGGATCTGTATGACCGTGATGAACGTTTAGATGAATTTGATCTGTGCGATCTAGTCTCTTGTAGATGAGAGATACGGAGCTCCGCTTTATCTTTAGCATTCTGCACCATGGTGTCTCTTTCTATTTCTGATGATTCTGCCTTGATCAGCTCTGTTAAGGCTTCATCGATATTAGAGGCTTTTAAGAAGGTGATATACTTTGCAAACAGTCTCTTATATCTTTCATGCTCTGTATTCAGCCGTGCAACAGCATCTTGTTGACTCTCGGCGTTACCCTTGAAGGATTGAAGACTTGCCACGAGGGAGGTAACTCGTTTCCATCTCTCCTCCAGGTCATCACAGAGGTCATTTTTAGCAGTATGATAATTTTCAATTACCTTTAGTGTCGGTTTGAGAGAGCGTCTTGGTCGGACAACTTGGTCTGTTGGAAGTGTGAGTTCTGCTTCCTGCTGTTCCAAATCATCACTATCAACTTGTCCTTGCTGTGTTTTATCACTGGGGAGTTGCTCGGGATGCTTTTCGGCCATTTTGATTTAAAGTGTACTGTCTCTTTAAGAAAATTAACTTTGGAATTGGGGTCTGAAAATCGCAGCACAGCCTCTTTAGGACACCCCGATATGATTCCCAGCGTTATTTGAGTGATTTGTGGGGTTTTCAAATCTGGGTGGCCAGACCAACGGGAGGTAGTATGCAGCAAGTCTCTTAGGAGGGGTATGGTCTGAGGGAGCTTCACACACAAAACTGTCCTTCTACTGAGTGATGAAAGGTTCATGTAAGATATGAGAAACAGCTTGGGATGCTTTGTGGAAGACTTCTATGCAGGTGTAGAATACAGCAGACACACACTGTGCTTGTCCTGAGGCCTGACCAGACGTGCTGTCTCAGATTAGCTGACCATGTGCTTGTTGCTATGGAGACCTCTGACTGATCTGGGATACAGGCAATTTCTAGCTGTGATTTTGGGCTTTTTAAGTGAATCTTCTGACTGTTCTGTCCCCACATGCGGCGAGTGAAGGTTTATCTGACTAGTGGGCCTGACTGGAGATTCCTACCTTGTATTCCAGCATATGAGGCAGACAGGAACCAGAATAAGCGTCAGGTAGAGTAGGAAATTGAGCAGAACGTAGTTTAATAACGTCACATACAGCTTAGTCACAGATGCAGTATAGTAGTTATATTGGGCTGTTGCTGCTTTCCTAGAAGATACCTTGCTGACACTTGTAATTTCTGGTCAGAAGATTATGACTCTGATAAGCCCAAGCAAGCACTACTTCTCCAGTCAGAAGCAGGATGAAGAATGCCTGCTACAGGAAGTGACGTGGAGACTGGGCTATAAGACACACCCACTGAGGGACGAACCAAAAAATGCGAAAATGGAGGGGAGTCTAAACTCTTGGCCAGCAGATGGCAGCACAACAAGAATACATGTAATGAATACAACAAGGAATGAATGTAAACAATGCAGTTATAAAAACATCTGAATAACATACAGATAAGTGAGGAGAACAGCACAATTTTTTCACAGTGTGGATCTGAATAGACTAATAGGATTTAATGGGCCCTAAAATTGTCTGTGGTTACGCACCTGCGACCATGGACAAGTTCACGGGATGTGATTAAGGCCTAACACCACAAAAATGTGGTCTGAAAAGCTCTCACAGAGATGCAGCCATATTATAATTGTCTAAAACCAGCATACAGTTAAAGGTAACCTATTACATAGAGAATGCAGTCCAGTCTGCAGGCATCATGTTATACAGCAGGAATGGGGAACCTTTGGCCCTCCAGCTGCTGCGAAACTACAATTCCCAACATGCCTGGACAGCCAAAGCTTTAGCTGAATTTAATGACAGGTTAGTGCCAGTAGCTAAATTGTGGAGTCCATGGTTTGAGTTCTTACAGACACTGGAATATGGTACCATGTGTGCTTAAAGTGGCTGTACCACCAGGCCCAGGCTTAAGCACTGGAGACGGGCTGACCCACCCTTAGTGGGAAGAAAACCCAGCCCCTCTATGATGATAATCCATTAGAAACAATGGAACCCTATCATAGAGGGGCTTGGGTTTCCTCCCACTAAGGGTGGGTCGGCCTGCCTCCAGTGCTTCAGCCTGGGCCTGGTGGTACAGTCACTTTAAATTGTAATTGTGTTGGACCTGGAACTTTCTATATTAGGAGTCCATATCTTTTTTTTTTTTTTTTTTCTTCTTCTTCTTCTGAGGATCGTGCTGGCACTCCCCTTCCCTTTTTCCCCTTTGCTTTCCTTTTCTTTGTTAAATTGGTTTTCCAGTCCTATTAAAATGCCCCTTTGGCTCTTGTGTTCTCTGAAATGCTGCAGTATACTGGAGATTGGACTGTTTCTTTTTTGTCTGCTTCATGAGGTCATTACCCAGCTGACTAAGTTTGATGTTTTTCTTATATAATGCTTGCTTGATTGTATATTGTGTAGACTTTCTTTTATCCCCCTCCCTTACTTTCTTTATGTATCCCTTGATACACTCTTTAATAAAACTTTGAATAAGAAGAAAAAAAAAAGAAATTTAATTCACCTGGTCTGGCCCAGACATAGGCATGTGACAGAATTTTTAGTTGTAGCGCACATCATAGAAGAAATGAAAGTTCTGGATTATGCAAATAGTTGGGTGAATACACAAAATAGACAAATTATAAAAAGAAATCCCATCTAATAATTATTTGCTGTACACACATTCATAAATACCACAAAAATGGGCACAACCAACACTTATTCACTGAAGAATAGGTGCAACTCCCCTTGATAAATGTCCTTTGTTTTTCTACTCTTTGGCAGGGTTTTTTTTTTTTAAGAAATAGTGGTGTTTTTTCTCCCACTGACTTCTATTGGGGGGTCTATATCCATATTGGAGCTCCCCCCAATGTCTTAATAGAAATTCTGGAATCACATGATGGATGTAAGACATGAATTTGTAATAAAGAAAAACTTCAGCAGGGCATAAAATCATATACTAATTTACACTAAAGTGAGTATTTCCAGCCCAAAAAGGGCCATGCAAACTGTGTCTGACGGACTGAAGATAAAGGCAAAGCTCCCATCTGATACTACTGACAAGAGGGACATTTCTTTGCAGAACAGTGCGTATGAGTTACGTTATGGGAGTGAAGAAACTGTAAGGTTAACAAACAGCGCCACCTAGTGCTTGGAGTAAACCCTGCAGGCTACTGCTACGTTCTCTAGCAATGCCAACTAACATTTGCCGAATGGACGGCCTAATGTGAAGCAAGGACTGAAGTGACTGGGAAAGACGTCTACCTCTCCCATATTCGCTCTACACTAGCCAAATCAGATAGGAGACTATAATGCGGACGTGACCCTAGGACACGCAGCCAGCACCGGAAGTACTCGTTCCGCCATACTTCTCTTGGGCAACTGTACTGTACTGCACTAAGAGTTCTCAATACAGTGTTGTTGTATCTGTGTCTCTACACAAACGTGAATGGTCTGGGCTCGTAGACGTAAACCGCCCGCTCCACAGCGTACGCAGAACTGTATGAGACAGGAGTAGATGGGCGCCACATGATGACGTCATAAGCAATCGCCTCTCCCCCTGCGAGCAGCGCATCATACAATCTGCCCGGAGCCTGGCTGCTGGAGGCGCTCGTTATCCGGACACACAGTAGGGGCAGCAGGGAAGAGCCCGGTGGTTGCGGCGACGGCCGGTGTGGCCCGTGCGGATATGCTCCTGTGCACCGCGCCACCTCCCAGGCCCCGGGGTGCCAACGGCTGAGGGAGGCAGTTAGTGTCCCACTGCGACCTCCGGCAGCGGAATCAGCAGCCCCTGGGGGAGGGAGGAGGATGAGCAGCAGCACGAAGGAGGAGAGGCCGGAGGAACAAGCTGAGGAAGATGTCAGTGAGGAGAAGGAGGAGGAGGAGCAGCCTCAGCCCACTGTAGAGGCTCGGAGCCCCGCCCCCGCGGAGGAGCCGCCCCCTGAGAATGTCACCACCTGTGCGGACGGTGCGGCAGGGAGCCTGTTCTATTGGCTGAAGGATCGCTGTCTGGGCCGGGGCCTGTGTGTGGATCCAGCCCGGGACAACTACAGGGCTATGACCGGTCTGTACAGCTCCATCCAGCCAGCCGACTCAGTGAGTCTCAGCACAAGGACGCATGGAGCAGTCTTCAACCTGGAGTATTCCCCAGATGGGTAAGAGCCAAGCATGCATGGGGCCCAGTAAGGGCTATGCCATTCATTGCCACCCAGGTGCTGGGCCAAAGACCTTCTTTTCTACCCCATGTGGCCTAAATCTGACACATAGCCCAAAGTGTTGCCAATGGGCCTATTCATTTTAATGGGCAGATATTAGTCATATTATGATTACTTCCTGCATGTATACTTACATATTATTTTTCTCCAGTCATCCACTACTTCTCAGCTGCTGAATGTCCTGCAGGAAGTGGTGTAGTTCCAGTCTAATACAGTGCTCTCAGCTGACATCTCTGTCCATGTCAGAAACTAATAAGAGCAGCAGCAAATTCCCATAAAAAACCTCTCCTGCTCTCCAGACAGAAAATACCACTTTCTGCAGCACATACAGCAGGTGATAAGTACTGGAATACTTGAGATTTTTTAATAGAAGTAAATTACAAATCTGTCACTTTTTTGCACCAATTGAAAAAAACATTTATTTTGCTTGAGTACCCGTTTAAGTCCTGCCCAAACACAGTGTATGTCCAGGCATTAGCCAGAACATAGTGACAATATGACTACATTCTGCCCATTCAGGTCAATGGGCTCAACCATAGCATTGTGCTGTTTTAACCACTCTATTTTATAATGGGTTTCCTAAGGCAGACAACCTCTGTGAGCTAAATGATGGATGCAAGGATCTCCAAGGAGTATCTTTCTATCAACCAGACTGTCATAATCAGCTGGAAGTCAGTAGCCAAGGCTAGAGACTTCCTATCTCAGGCTGCAGCTTTCCACAGCACACTGGCATTACCAATGTTAAGGTGCGTTTACACGTAACGATTATTGTGCGAATTTGCGTGATATCGATCGAATTCGAACGATAATCGTACGTGTAAACGCAGCGAACGATCAAACGACAAGCGAGAAATCATTCATTTTGATTTTTCAACATGTTCTTAAATCGTCGTTCACAAAAAAAAATCGCAGATCGTTCCGTGTAAACAGTCGTTCGCCGATTTAACCAATGTGTGAGATAGGCTTAAGCGATCGCAAAACGATTTTCCATACGATATAATGTACCGTCTAAACGCTGATCGTTATGAAAAAAAAATCGTTACTCCGACATCGTTAATCCTACGATCGGGCCAATTATCGTTTCGTGTAAACGCACCTTAAGATTTAAGAATTAAGATTTTAACATCAATAGACTGGTGCCGGCAAAAAAATTATTCTCAGTCACCAACCCGGCCTGAAGAACTGGAGGCGAGACCACCCTCCCCCGTGAAACCCCTGTGATGAAGCCCCTCCCCTCTGTGATGTGGCTCCATTAGAATTAATGGAGCCGCATCACAGAGGTGAGGGGAATTCGCAGCGAGAAACCCGCTGCGGACGGTACGTGTGAACGCAGCCACAGGCTGGGTTCACACTATGTATATTTGAGGCAGTATTTGGTCCTCATGTCAGGTCCTCATAGCAACCAAAACCAGGAGTGGATTAAAAACACAGGCTCTGTCCACATAATGTTGTAATTGAGTGGATGGCCGCCATATAACGGTAAATAACTTCCATTATTTCAATATAATAGCCGTTGTTTTAAAATAACAGCAAATATTTGCCAGTAAATGACGGCCATCCACTCAATTACAACATTATGTGAACAGAGCCTTTCTGTGTTTTCAGTCCACTCCTTGCTTATGGTTGCTATACAGCCTCAAATATACGTAGTGTGAACATAGCCTTAGGGTGCGTTCACACATACAGCATCTGCAGCAGATTTGATGGCCCAAATTTGATTTGCTTTGAATCTGCAATTTTAAATCTGTGCCACCAGATCTATTGCAGATCTCGTACACATGAATGCACCCTTAGACTATGTTCCCTTGCAGTATTTTTCTTTGGTATCTTGCATCCAAAAGCAGGAGTGGATTACAAATACAGAAAGGCTATGTCTATACACTGTTGAAATTGAGTGAATGGCTGCTATTTAATAGTAAATAATTGCAGTTATTTTAAAACAATGGCCGTTATTTTGAACTAACGGCCGCTATTTGCCATTAAATGGCACCCATCCACTAAGTTTCAACAGTGTGTGAACAGAGCCTTTCTGTGTGTTCAATCCGCTCCTGGTTACTGAGCAAAAATACTGTGTGGGAACATAGCCTTTAAAGGGGTACTATCAGCAGGTCAGGTTATATGAATCTAATCCGCCGATAGCCCCCTATTGCGCACAGGGCACTAAGGATAAAGGTTTGTCCTGGTGCTGTTTCTCTGCTGGATAGGCCGATTGGAGCAATGGGGACGGGGTTACCACCCCTGCCTGCCATTCGGCCCCTAGACGGCCTGCCCTTTAACAAAAAAAAAAAAAAAAGATTGCCCAGCCCCACCTCCATTTATGATCTGCTGCTGGCTCTGTATTCAATAACAGCAAATAAAACCTAAACATGTGAGGACACTTTCAATGATGTCCAGTAGCTGTATGGTTAAAGTGACACTGTCACCCCCTTTGTGCGTTCTGACATCTCTACACAGGTGTAAAGGGTAAATTTAGCAGTTGTCAAACCTTATTTTATATCATACGTCATGGTGCTTGTTCAACTAAAAAGTCATCTTTTATCATCTACAGATTGTGCTAAGTGGGCGGGGCATTGCGTCATTAGCGCCACTTAGCCCCGCCCACAATGCCACCGTTGGCCCCGCCACCTTGGCGGCCATTGGTGGGCCGGCCTAAAGGGGGTGGGGCCTAGACCTTTAGGCCAGCCTGTTCCAATGGCTGGTGAGGGGGCTGGACCAACGGTGGCGTTGTGGGTGGGGCTAAGTTGTGCTGATGCCACAAGGCCCCGCCCACTTAACATAATCTGCAGTTGATAAAAGATGACTTTTTACTTGAACAAGCAGCATGACGTATGATATAAAATAAGGTATGAAAACCGCTAAATTTACTCTTTACACTTGTGTAGAGATGTCAGAATGCACAAAAGGGGGGGACAGTGTCACTTTAAGTAGCAGATCATCTCATTTTCTTCTGTGTTTTTCTCTTGCTTAGCTCTGTACTGACCGTTGCATGTGAGCAAACAGAAGTCCTTCTCTTTGACCCAGTGTCTTCAAAGCACATCAAAACCTTATCGGAGGCACATGAAGACTGTGTAAATAACATCAGGTTAGTAACATGTAGGTTATGAATGATAAAGTAACATATTTAGTTCCTATAGGTTGGGTTTGTTGCAGATTTTATCTGAATTTGCACACATTAAATCCTTTGTGGGTGAAAGTAATGTGAATATTAGTAACAATGTAATATTGTAAATGCAGTATACTCTTCTTACCAATCCACCACTTCTCCTGTGTGATGTATGGAGACACCTGACCTCTGCCCCAGATATCATCACTGGATCCAGGGGAACAAAGGTCTGCAAGGCCAGAGAAACCTCAGCAGGGGAGCATTTTGTGTTCACATTTAATGTATGTATTTTACCAGGCACACCAGTAATTGTGTGCTTGTTAGAAACCCGCTGAAACTCATTCTCACAATTGGTCTTAGTGTTAAGACCCAGACCGATAAAATCATGCATACAGTTAAGAATGTGGAAACAAAATGGGTACAAAATTAATACACTATGGGGGACATTTATCAAGACTGGCGTACTTAGATAAACCCACGCACCCTTTTTCACAGCTGGATTCACTAAGAGGCGTACACCTCTCACAAAGCACAAAAATGTACACCTGGAGTAGGCATAGATTTTTGGTTGGTTTATGCCAGTTTCCAGGCATGAGCCTTGCTAAATTAGGTGTGGGAGGGGCCATGCCCCCCTTACCCTCCCATTGGATGAGCAGAAGTAACAGCTGGCATACACCACAGGTAAGAATCTGCGCCTGCTCCATGGCAAAGTCTTCATAAATCTTTTCCTATGTTCATGACTGAAAAGGAACGGCTAGGGCAAAAGAGCTTTACGGAATCGGGTAAATGTTAAATAACTGGCAGGTATATGACGCTGCAGGGGCACAGGGATGTGTAAGTAAGGCTTCTTTCTTATGTTTTGTGTATTTTGCCTGGAATACCCCTTTAACTCAACAAGGCCAGTTAACCATGTTAGTTGAGATGGGAATACCCATCATTAATATTGCTAGGATAAACCAATATAAAATTGAGTGTTGCTTTGCGAATAACTGGTTTTACTTTTTCTGTAGATTTCTGGATAACCGAATGTTTGCCACCTGCTCAGATGATACCACAATAGCACTATGGGACCTGAGGAAGTTAAACACTAAGGTGTGCACTCTACATGGGCATACTAGCTGGGTAAAGAACATAGAATTTGATACCAACACAAGGCTATTGGTAACGTCTGGATTTGATGGCAACGTCATAATCTGGGATACAAATAGGTAAATAAAGTATGTAAGAAGACAAATGTGTGTTAAATGAAAATGATTTCCTTTGTGCTAAATGAAGTATAAGGATAAGCTTGCTGAAGGGAAATATGAGTGTGTGACAGTAAGGCCGCATTCACACGTTCCGTGTTCCACACGGAACACGGACGTGGAAGGCCTGTAATTGCCCGCCCAGGCAGCATCTGTGATAAGATGCTGGGAGTGGGGGAACTGTGGGGGAACTGCGCGGCTTTGTCATTACAGCGCGGCAGTTCCCGCTCTGTACAGTTCCCCCGCTCCCAACATCTTATCACAGGTGCTGCCCAGGCGGAGTCCGTTACAGGCCTTTCACGTCCGTGTTCCATGCGGAACACGGAAAGTGTGAATGAGGCCTAAGGGTACTGGTGCACACAGCCGAAATCTGCAATGGAAATGCACACCCGCTCATTTGGATTTTGATCAGGATTTTTGTGGATTTTCCACCGAAGATATATATATTTTTATGGTAGTCAATAGGATCATTATTCCACCCCATCCTTTTTTTTTTTTTTTTTTTTTTTTTTGTATGGCGTGATGGGAATACAGTGCAGGACTCCCACTGCAGGTAGTTTAACCCATTGCATTGCAAAGTACACAAAGTTTGGTATTACTGTAATCCTAGTAACCCAGAGTATATTCATTGTTTTTACTGCATGCTGATTAGCATACACTTATTATACAAAATATGAAAACAATTGCATTTTTTCTATTATTCCCCAAAAAATAAATAAGTTACATGAATCCCAAAATGGCCCAGTGAAAATTTTTGGTTTTTGACTTCAACCATTATAGGCAGCGAGGAAAATCTGCATTAAAGCAAGTGTACCCCTTCTACTAAGGCTGCATTCTCATGTTCCGTGATCCTGACGGATCACGGACGGGGAATGCATGTACCGGAGTCCCCCCGCGCCCGGACAGCATCTCTAATTAGATGCTAGGAGACTGTATTCATAAGCGCCGCGCTGTAGTAACAGCACCGCGCGGCTGATTCATTACAGCGCGGCGCTTATGAAAACAGTCTCCCCCGCTCCCAGCATCTAATTACAGATGCTGTCCAGGAGCGGGGGGACTCCGGTACATGCATTCCACGTGGGAATGCAGCCTAAGAATTTATTTTTTTTTAGCACATTGGGTCGGCACCAGTGTGTAGATTCTTCCAGCAGCATGGTCCATTTTTCAAACCGCTGCCCAGTTTCCACCATCAGAGCCGGTTTCTCTATCTACAAGTAGGCCCGCTCGGTGCAGTGAAGGCGGCCTGATGCTCCAGTGCACCAAGCAGGCCTAATTGTAGATGGCGAAACTGGCGCAGATGGCAGGTACATTTGCTTTAAAACCATAGCTTTTCTGACACCAAAATTATAGTCAGTTACCACACATGTGTTGTGCCGATTTGTTCTGCAGTGTGTGGATGAGATATTTTTATGTCTCATCCACTTTCCTTTGGTAAATGCTGTGGATTTTCTGCACAGAAACTCTGGGTGGAAAATTTGCAGCGTTTATGCTACAGGTGACCTAATGATTTTATTCACGTCCCAGTACACAGCAGTGACTATATGGACAGCCCCAGTCAATAAACCTTATTGGGGAATGTGGATACCATAAAGGGGAGTAGCTTATTCAGGTCATTTGCTGGAAGCAAATTGGGAGCAATTTGAAGGGGGTTATTTGTAATGACCTTTTAAGGCATATGATGCTGACAAAGAAAGGAACGTTTCGCACACAAGGCAAACATTTTTTATTTTTGTACAATTTTCATACTCTACTATTTTATTGCTTTATTTCTTGCATTTAACAGGTGTACTGAAGATGGTTGCCCACACAAAAAATTCTTTCACACCCGTTTCCTGATGCGCATGAGGCTGACCCCTGACTGTTCAAAAATGCTGATCTCTACTTCCTCTGGTTACCTGTTAATTCTGCATGATTTAGATCTGACAAAGTCCCTGGAGGTTGGCAGTTACCCTATCCTGAGAGCAAGGAGAACAGCTTCTACTTCAGGTACAACAGAACTCGGGCGCTCCGCTGGTTCTATTTCTATACATTCTATAGTGCCTTCTCTTTACACCTGTTCGATAACATTCTCCCTATAATACAGTGTGCTGTTTGTATTTTAAAGGAAGTGAAATATAAGCTATGTTTGTATTTGTAAACCCCAACCCCATAGACTGTAACAGAATGTGCCACTCACATGCAGATGCACTTTAGCACACCTTATATTTGACGTCTCCCAGACTCTGAGGCTATGGCCATCTACACTTTTTAGACTGTTTTGTGGGGTATAAATGTTATGTCTGAAAAAACACAATTTCTTCCCCGTTGATTTCAGAAAGTCCCCTTGTTTATGTAGTATTCCATCCACACTTTGTGTGATTGTGATTTGTGTGATAAAACCTAACCCTCTAAGAAGATGCAGGTGTGAAAATGTCTTATGTGTACTGTATTATCCACAGATGTGACCACATCCCCTACGTCTTCTGACTCCAGACCATCTAGCTCTCCATGTCACCATAGTGATTTAGGAACCCTGTTTGAGAAACATACTTCCCGGGCCTCACAAAGAGAAGGTATGCCCACCGAAACACTGTGGTATTAATGATGATTAACTAAACCTAAGAAAAGCCCACATTTTACTTAAATTTTTTTTTTAAATGTTTACAAGTGTTATTTGATCTGTAATCGCACAAGGTTAGCGTGTCTCTGCATGATATATAAACAGAAGCACCACTACTTACTGTAAAGGAGCGGGAATCCCTGCTCTGTTCCCCACAGAAGAGAGGGGCAGGAAAGGGCTGCTGTTAAAACTTACTGTGCCACTCCTGCTTCTCTCAGCTGCGGGGACCGGGGATTCCCGCCATTATGACAGGGGCCCCCAGTTCTTTACAGGGTGTCCCCCACAGCTGAGAGAAGCAGGAGCGGCGCGGCAAGTTTAAACAGCCGCCCACTCCTGCCTCCCTCTCTGCTGTGGGGAACACAGAGCGGGAATTCCTGTCATAATGACAGGAATCCCCTGACGGGCCGTCACCTGCACCACTCACCTGGCAACTGCTGGCTTCCTCTTCCCCTGGTGGCAGTTTCTGGCTCTTCCCGCTGCCAGAGACTCCTCCACTGGCCTGCAGCAGTTCCCGGCACCCTTCTTTTGGCTGCAGGCACCCGTGCTTCAGCACCGACGGCCCAACGCATCACTAGTCTGTCACCTGCTGGCTCCTGCTACTTCCCACCGCGGGGATTGACGCAGGCCTGCCTCAGCTCCTGGCACCCCTCTCCAGGCTCCTGAGTCAGCCGCTGATCCACCGCAAATTCAAACTGGCCGACGGATGGTTCAGGACCCTGGAAAAGGGGTGGGAAAAGCCTGGCCAGGCTGGCGGGGCTGATCCCGACGGTGTGGGGAGTTGGCAGAGGCAGCTTGAAGAAGCGGTGGCTGACATATTAGTGATGTGGAGGGGTGTCAGCGTCAGAGCACGGACACCTGAATCCTAGAGAAGGATGCCAGGAGCTGCTGTAGGCTGGCAGAGAAGTGGCCACCAGCGGGTAGAGTGAGGAACCACCGTCTGTGGGAGAGGGAGCTGGCTGCTGCCAGGGGCCGGCAGCGCAGGGGATTCCCATCAAATATGTGTCCCCTGCAGGAGTGGGCGGCTGTTTAAACTTCTGCTTCTCTCAGCTGCGGGAACACCCTGTAAAGAAGTGGAAATCTCCGCAGATTAGATAAACAAGTGCAGCACTGCAAGTTTAAACAGCTGCCACTCCTGTCGCTCTCTCTGCTGTGGGGAACACCCGTTTTGAGCCGGGATTCCTGTCATTGTGGAGGGAATCTCCGCTCCTGGAACCTTGGTTTCCCGAACACCTCAGAAACTGGCAGCTACAGTTATCTCCCTGATTTTGTTCCCCAGGGGAAAATTTTGTTTGAATACCAAATAAAAGTGTTTCATTTTATTCTGTATAATGTTTGTTTCTGTATTAGGCAGTTCCCCTCGTAACAGCCTTGAAGTTCTTACGCCGGAAGTCCCAGGGGAGAGAGACCGAGGCAATTGTATTACTTCACTTCAGCTCCACCCTAAAGGCTGGGCTACACTATTACGCTGCTCTAGCAATACTGATGACCAAGAGGTAAGAAAGAGTAACCAAATCTAGCCATACTTGAGAGCTGCTTTACCACCTATGACTTCAAAAACATTTTTTTCTTTAACGTGTGCTGACCACATTATACGTTGGCCATTTGCCCACACCTGATGATGCTCCATATAGGGACAAAACTAGCTGTCTAGGGATAGGCGATGTTCAGTTTTTAATACACGCTATGTTCACACTACGTAAAACTACAGTGAATTCCGGCCGCAGAAAGATCTGTCAGTTCACATAGTGAAGCAAGCGGCTCACTGTGCGCTATGGGAAGCTCTGATGCGGGCGCGCGCTGATGCGCCCGCATCAGAGCTCCGCGGCCGGAAAGATCATCCGGCCAGGGACCGTCCGTTCCGTGACCCGGCCGGGGTCACGGAATGGCCGGTTTCATACGACGTGTGAACATCTTATACTTCAGCTGGAAATATATTGAGGTAGCTCACTTAGTAATAGACAGTTCTTTCAAGCTTGGCTTCTATCTAGTTAATGTATATTTAGTAAAAATCAGAGAACTTTAAATTACTTAACCCCTTCAAACATCAGTACGTAACAGTACGTCCTGATGTGGGTAAGGGCGTTCAGAGCGACTCCGCTCTGAACCGTCCGCCGCGATCCTGGGTGCTATGTGTAGCCCGGGACCACTGCTATTAGGCACGATCCGATCACCGCACTTGCTAATTATACATTTAAATGCAGCTGTTAAAACAGACTGCTTCATTTAAATCAGGGGTCTCAAACTCAATTTACCCGGGGGCCGCTGGAGGTAGAGTCTGGGTGAGGCTGGGCCGCATCAGGTTTTCCACAAGAAAAGCTCTTACAAAAACATTCCAATGTCATCAAATGTTTTTATTTTTTCATCTGTTAAAACCCCTAGCCCCCCCCTCCCACCCACAGAACTATCACTCCCAGCCCTCCCACCCACAGAACTATCACTCCCATCCCTCCCTGCACACACAGAACTATTGCCCCCCCCCCCACACACACACACACACACACACACACACACAACTATAATACCCAGCCCTCCCCCACACACCACTATCACCCCCCCGCCAAGAGTACTTTTACCTGAGGGCCTTACTGATTGGCTGGACGTGCGGTCCGGGTGACGTCATGCTCCGGCGCCGAGCAGGAGTGGAGCTGAGCGCTGCAGGAGGAGGGGGGCCGGGGCGCTCCGCCAGAGCTGCACTGCACTGCACTGCACATGTAACTACAAATAGGAGATAGATGTGCTGTGTTTCTATTTGTAGTTACATGTGCAGTGCAGCTCTCTTCCGGAGCGCCCCCGGGCCGCACTTACAGTAAACTTACCATTGAGGTGGGGGCCGCAGTTGGCCCACGGGCTGCGAGTTTGAGACCCATGATTTAAATGTATTATATCCCCCTTTCCCTGGTATCTAGCGATCTCTGTTTTACCATAGGGCGAATGGCGTAAACACGAAACTCCCCCCAAAATGAAAACAAATTCCTTTTTTTTTTTTTTTTTTTTTTAATCAATTTCACCGCACATATAATTTTTTTCTGATTTCACTGCAGACTTTATTAAGTCCGTCATTGTAAAGTACAATTAGTGGTGCAAAAAATAAGGGCTCGTGTGGGTCTGTAGATTGAAAAAATGCTAACGCTATGGCCTTTTAAACACGAGGAGGAAAAAATGTAAATGCGAAAACGAAAATTAGCCCTGTGCTGAAGGGGTTAAAAAGAAAAAAAAAGAGAAAACCAAGTTCATATAACATATACTTCACAGCCATAACCATATGTATATAAGCTCATCGAAGTTTGGCGCAAAAACCTGCCAAAGTGCAAAATTGCTGATTTTTGGTCACACCAAATCTAGAAAAATTGTAATAAATGGTGATCAAAAAGTTGCATATATGCGAGGTACTGATAGAAAGTACAGATCATGGTGCAAAAAAATCACACTTTTTTTTAATTTTTTTATTTCTTTTCTTTTATTTTTTTACGGACATAAAATAAACAAATTACATATCCTTGTAATCGTACTGACCTTAGGAACATAGATACCATGTCAATTTTACCATATGGGGAATGGCGTAAACACGAAACTCCTCAAAATAAAAACAATGGCACTTTTAATTCAATTTCATCGCACATCTATTTTTTTTCCCAGTTTCGCACCATATTTTATGGAAAAATTAAGCCTGTCGTTGCAGAGTATAATTGGTGTCACACAAATGGGCTCTTATGGGTCTGTAGGTGAAAAACTGTAAGCGCTATGGCCTTTTAAACATGAGGAGGACAAAATGAAAGTGCTAAAATAAAAATTGGGTTGGTCCTTAAGGGGTTAAACATAATAGTGGGCTTTATTAAAGTCTATGGAAAAACAGCTGTATGTGCACACATTGTAAAAAGATATATATTGTTGATATAACTATCATCATTTTTAACATTGTGTGCACAGGCTGACATTTTTCCATAGACTTTATTATTAGGTTCAAAATAGTGTTTATAACACTAATATTTAGCTTTTATTTTGCTGGAGGGGAAAAAAGACCAATATGCATATAGACATGAGGGAAAGCGCCAACCTTTCTGTGATAAACACCCATAAGAATAGTGTGCTGTGGTGTAACAAAACTTGAATAAACGGCAAACAAAATAATGTCATGTGGGTATTGGATTTAATTTTTCCTCATTGACTCTCAGCTAACATCTAGCCTAAGCATTTTTGCCCAAAAAAAGCAATGTGCTCCCATATTTTTTTTCTTTAGCCTGTGCAGTCTGAATTGCTAGGGTTTAGTCCAATGAGGACCAGCAGTTGCCATGTGTTGCATTTTAATTTTTGTGGTGAATGTTCAAGTGTCAATGTAATTTAAACAGAACTTATCACATGTCCTAGAGACACATCAAAAATTTTGATTGGCTGGGGTCTGGATGTTCAGACACCCAAGAGTCATTGGAATGAGGTGGGAGGAAGCGTGTGGCTGTGAGCATCACTCTCTGGCTTCCAGTGGTCTCCAAGTTGTAAGAGACAGCCTCTATAGACCTATGACAGATCGCATCTCCTGCAACTGGACAGAGATTGCAGGGAGTGAAGTGAGCAGTTGTCTAACCTCTCATGGCTCAATCTAATGATCAGTGGTAGCCTGAACACCCAGACCCTTACGCTAAATTTTGACTGAGGTTTTATTAAATGAAGGGGACACTTTTAAAATTTAAGAAATCAAGTATTGGATAGTGTAAATCCTAACTGATCTAATAATTTTACTCCCTTTTTTTTAACCAGTGGACCTGTGTGTACGAGTTTCAAGAAGGAGCTCCTGTACGCCCCATCTCTCCTCGCTGTTCTTTGCGATTAACTCATTACATAGAAGAGGCCAATGTAGGCCGGGGCTACATTAAAGAACTGTGTTTTAGCCCAGATGGACGTATGATTGCCTCCCCACATGGGTATGGAATTCGATTGTTGGGATTTGATTCCCAGTGCAGTGAGCTTGTAGACTGTATGCCCAAAGAAGCTGGGACTTTACAAGAAATTCGCTCTTTATATTCTCATAAGGATGTGGTTCTGACAACAAAGTTTTCGCCCACTCACTGTCAGATAGCGTCGGGGTGCCTTAGTGGACGGGTTTCCCTGTACCAGCCGAAGTTTTAACAATAACTCTTATTGATTGGGTTGGAATCCACGTTTCCAGTTATTTAAAGAGATCACACATTAGCCTTTATTGCTAAAGCTATGAAAGCTGCAACTTGAAAGGTTTGAATTAAGGACAATTGGCGGCTATTTCCTTAGTTGGCTTTCATGTTTAGTGATTTAAATTAGCATAGGCTCCATTCTCCAGGTGAGATCTGCTCTGCATAGTTTCACTTTAATCGTACCTCTTTGTCTCAAGATAGAAACTTATCACCCTTCTGTGAGAAAGGGGGTCCAGTATTCTCCATTTCAATGGAGTGGTGGTCGAGCACCTGTCATTCCCATGCATGCTCGACCAGGTCCATTAAACTGAGGTACGTGGAACTCTTTTCTCATAATCCCTGCTATCAGAAAGGTCACCACATGTGGATAGCTGCTAGGTATTTATCTTGTGACACCACTACAAGAAATATATAAAGAAGCCCATACGTAGTTCTAACAGTCATGACTGTAAAAGACTGTGGCTGTATATTTGGCATTATTTATTACTGTACAATAAGTAATGATTGTGACTTTGAGCTGTGCATGGTGTTCTATATCTATTCAGTGATCAGATTCAAAGGTCTCACTATTAAAGTGAATTATGTTACTGTTAAGATTTTACTGCATTTACTGTGTAATGTAGACAACAGGCTGCTGTATGATCTGACTGTAATGGCATTTGTTTAGCCTATATGATCTATTACTTGCCTTTTGGTATTGTGCAGCCAGCATTTTAGATTTTTTTTTTTTTGTCCTTATTAACCAATACAGTTTTTTTTTGTACAATGTTCATCAGTTTCTTCAAAATGTGTTTCCTAGTGGACTAGAATGTTATTAAACTCTGAAAAAAATGCATCTATGCTATCTTTGTGTATTGTTATAAAGAATAAATATTAGAAATAATAACTAGAGAGCAGTGCCACCCACAATCTGTTTTATTTTCTAACTAGCATGACAATGGCACACAATTGCACGATCTACAGCTTGTACTGAAAAACTGAGGAAATATGCTTCCTTTCAAACTGCTCATAGTATTTGATTGTAGGTACTCTAACAATCCAGTGGCTGTGGCACCTCCTGGGTCTGACTCAGAAGAAACATGGCGGGGCTCAGGACACAGCTGTACAGCCCCTTTAACCTACATATGGAGTTCAGTGAAGCATACCATTAGCTTAGCAAAGTCCACTTTGTACAGATTTTAACAGAAAGCTCCCAATTGAATGCTGAAGTACCCCACGGGTCCATGCAGAACAGTGCCTAAGCCCTATACTTTATATTAATCTAACTTCAGCAATGAAAGGCGTGCAAGGGAAAACAGAACCAGGCTTCCAATATACCAGAAGGTACCTCAGAGAGAAGCTAAATGATCAGTGTGTACCTTTTGTACTTGCTTGGCTTTCTGAAAGTAAAGCACATAGGGTGGGTTCAAACCTCTCGCTCGCATCTCTGCCCCTGCCGTAACCCCCCCTTTCCCCCACATTTGCTGGAGGATGATACTTTAACCATGGAAAATTACAGACAGATTTTTTTTTTTTTATGGGTTACAGTTACTTCCAACGTGATAAGTTGTTCATATGGAGTTAACCTTGTTTAATAAATAGACTATGGTATGTCATCACTTTATGATCTTAGGGGTCCAACTAACAATACTAAACCTAAGAATAGTGTTTCTGTTTCTCTTTTCGCCCTATGAGGGCACCCCTGGAGAGGTCCACCTCCTACTCCCAATTGGACAGGAAACAGAATCCCTGGATCTTCAATAAAAAAGGAAATGGCCCCCTTCTCACCAGAAGTCCTTTCACATTGGGGCAGAGGGCATGAAATTTAAAAGCCAGGGGTAAGACCTTGCTGACAGGCCTTGCCTGTTTGGTTGGGGCTACGGCATTCCAGGGAGTGAGGTGCTCACGCAGCGTGCAGGGAGGATGTGACCACATTGGCGGGACCAGCCAGTCCGTACATGGCGCCAAATTTAAAAAGCCGGCAAGAGCTCTGAAGTGGAGCTCTTGCAAGTGGCAGTGTGTTTACTGCTTCTGCCGAGGTTACTACTCTTGATGCTGGTGAGGATCGTCTGTGCCTTCTGATCACCCTGTGCAGCTGATACGGACTGTTTCCTATGGGGTCTCAGAGCGCTGAATCGTCTGGAGCCCCTCAACCGTAAGCTACCTCGCTATGAACTTGATCATTCTCTGGACGGAGGGCGGAATCCGCCCGTGCATAGAATGGAGTCTATGACACTGGCGGAGGCGCGCGTGCCCACTGCAGACCGCGAGCAGGCGCGAGCTGGGAATTTTGCAACGGAGGTTCCGTCTGAATTCCTCAGTGTGCACATACCCTCAGGAGGATGAGCAGCTATTTGGGTTGAAGGAAGCAGGTGAATTACCCTCCTCCGGTCCTGACTCTGAAGGATAATCTGCTAAGGATCTTCTCCCGGCTGACTTTCTTGATGACCTGATGGCCTTCGCAGCCTGTTTTGGCCTTAACCCCTTAGCGACCCATGACGTACCTGGTACGTCATGGTGCCGCAGGGGGAGTTCAGAGAGGGGTCCCGCCGGGACCCCGCTCTGAACGGGGCTGCTCCCGGCTGATATGTGCAGCCGGGGAGCCCCTCTATTAGCCGGCACGGGTCCCGTTGCCGTGTCGGCTAATTAAGCCTCTAAATGTTTGACAGCTGCATTTAGAGGCTTTGTACTGCATGTCCCTGGTGTCTAGTGGGACGGAGATCAGTTCTTCGGGCCGGGCCGGGACTCAGCGTCGCAATGACGCTGATCCCGGCTCGGCAATAGATTGCTATGGCCTGCAGCAGGCCAGTGCAATGTATCACCGATCTAATGGATCTTTGCTGTGTATATACACAGCATTGATCTATGAGAGATCAGTGCTGTGTATATACAAGTCCCCCAGGGGGACTTCTAGTTAATGTAAAAAAATGTTATTAATAAAACAATCCCCTCCCCTAATAAAAGTCCAAATCAACACCCTTTTCCCATTTTATAAATAAACAAACATATTTAGTATCGCGGCGTGCGTAATCGAACTATTAATTAATCACATTCCTGATCTCACACGGTAAACAGCGTAAGTGCAAAATTGCGCATTTGTGGTCGCATCAAATCCAGAAAAAATGTAAAAAAAAAGCGATCAAAAAGTCGTATATGCGCAATCAAGGTACCGATAGAAAGTACATGTCATGGTGCAAAAAATGACACCTCAAACAGCCCCATAGACCAAAGGATAAAAGCGCTATAAGCCTGGGAATAGAGCGATTTAAGGAACATATATTTGTTAACAATGGTTTGAATTTTTTACAAGCCATCAGATAAAAGTTATACATGTTACATATCGTTGTAATTGTAACGACTTTAGGAACATGCATAACAAGTCCGTTTTACCCCAGGGTGAACAGCGTAAACATGAAACTCCCTGAAATAAAAACAAATTCTTTTTTTCCAATTTGACAGTGCAAATGATTTTTTTTTCGGATTCGCAGCATGTTTTATGGGAAAATAAAGTCTGTCATTGCAAAGTACAATTGGTGTCGCCAAAAATAAGGGCTCATGTGGGTCTCTAGCTGAAAAACTACTATGTGCTATGGCCTTTTAAACATAAAGTGGAAAAAGCAAAAGTGCAAAAACGAAAATTGTCTTTGACCTTCAAGTGTCACTGTCGTTAATTTTTTTTTTTTTTTTTAAGATTTTAAGAAACTTTGTAATTGGGTTTATTAGCCAAATATGCCATTATCTGCATGTAAAAAGCCTTTTCCCAGGTCCCCCCCTCCTCTCCTTTCTGTCATCCACTCCTCAGAATCGAAAAATCTCGACAGTTTTTTTCATCAGTCGGATCTGTCTGGTCTATAAAGAGGGGAGGGGGGAGGGGGGAGGGGGAAGGAGCGAGATTAGTGGGCAGCTGAGAGCTGAGAACAAAGGATTGCTCAGTGGGGGGAGCTATTCAGAGCCCTAATTAGTGGTCAGAGAGGTCTATGGTGCCTGTCACAGGAGAGAGCCCAGGATGTGAATGTAAATTAACTCTTTGTTGTCCTGTTTTGCTGCTTTTACTTTCTCTCTCCATAGGAAACCCATGAAGACAGGGGGGGGGGAGCTTCATTTTTCAGCTAATAAAACAAATTACAAGTTTTTTTAAAATCGCCTGTACTATTGATTTGTGCAATAAAAATTTTAACGACAGTGACAATGCCCAGTTAATGCCCAGGGCCTATTTTTCAAATCTGATTACTCTCTTTATGTAGTTATAATTTTGCGATGCTTTTAACTATCGCGGTTATTCTGAGGTTATTTTTTTCATGACATTCCTCTTTATGTTTGTTGTATACTTTTGTTGATTCACTCAGTAGTAGTAGTGTAAAAATTCACATTTCTGTATAGTCAAAATTCTTGTTTTCTAACAAAGTCATGCCACATAAATATTAATGCAACATCTAAAACATGTCTACTTTACGTAACATCATTTGGTCCTTTCACTTTTTCAAATTTTCAGGAAAATTGCCTTGCGGTGCCAAAATATCGCATCGGGGGGGATCCTGCCACTAGACACCAGGGATGGGCTGCAAATAACACTGTTCGATGCAGCTGTCATGTTTTGACAGCTGCATCTAACAGTGTTAATTAGCGGGAGCGGTGATCAACCCACTCCCACGAATAGCCGCGGTCCCGTGCTGCAGATAGCAGTCGGGAACGCGGCAGTTCAGAGCGGGGTCCCGGCTTGCGGGCATATGCCGTTCGGGTACCCTTTTCTGAGCAGTTGGCACTCCCCTTCATAAGACCCACATGACCCAAATTAGCAGAATACACCTGTGCTCACATGTCAGTACCTCCTATCTTTTCCATTCTACCTACAGGAGCTATGGTGAGTACAAGATCATATTCACACTTGTGTTGTTTGGGGGCAGCTTTCTCCGACAGTGGTGCCAACTGGGTTTTGGGGGGGCACTTTGAGTTTGGTCCTGTGACATTGGGGTTGCAGGGCCATTCCATGGCCTCCCTTCCCTGTCTGTGCACACTTTGCGGGGGTAGCAGTCGCTGACCGATACAGTGTGGAGTTAGTGTAGGGACCCATGTAAACCAGGAGACCGGCACGTGGTACATGGGGCAATATGGTTTGATCAAATTATATACCAACATCCTGGCGTTGGTTTTAGCATTAGTGTCAGCCATAGGTGGGGATGTGCAACAGCTCCTTTCTCTCCATGTCATATTTTATAAGTCCTAAAGAGGTTAATATAACTCCTTGACCATTATAAAAATAAAATAAACATATATCTTAGTGTGAGGAATTGTCCGATCTAATAAAATATAACATTATTGTTCCTGCCATGGTGAACCATATAATTGGGGAGAAAAAAAACACCAGGATTTCAGATTTTTTTTTAAATTATGTTTTAGAAAAAAACTATTAAAAAGTGATCAAATTTTTGTTACACCAATATGATAGTAATAAACACTAGAGATCATAGCGCAAAAAATGACACCTCAACCAGCCCTGTAGGTGGAAAAATAAAAGCGCTATGGCTCTTAGAAGGCGGGGAGGAACATTTAATTAATTTGACCCAGACATTTGTGCTTCAATGGGCTCAGTCTTGAAGGGGTTAAACCCTGTTTGTGTCTGAGTGGGAAAAGCTCTCTCACAGCAGTTTAGTGTTGGATTTAAGGGTATATGCACACTGAGCAGTTCTCGAGGAATTGAAGCGGAAAGTTTTCTGCTTGAAATTTCTCGCTTTTTCAGCTCTGGCAGAATTTGAGCTGAATTGAAGCAGAATGCAAGTAGAATTTAAGCTCCCATTGGCTTCCATAGGATTCCTCTAGCAGAATCTATCCAAAGAATTGACATGTCAAAGCGGATCAGCGGCAGAAAATTCTGCTGTGTGAACAACAGAGCAGAAATCCCACTGAACACAATAGGACCTTGCTCTGTACATATTTTACAGGAGGAATTTCAAGCGGAGGCAAGACCTAATTCATCACCTTTTCCTTAGTGTGAACATACCCTTCTAAAGTATGGTATGAAAATTTCCTTTTTGTCCTCCCCAGAATAGAGATTCGTTATTACTAATCTTACTTCATATTTGGAGACACATGGTGCCCTTGTCTCGAAAGAGCAGTCCCTGGTGGCCAAGAGAGTGCTGGTTCCAGTCCCAGAAGGACAAGAGGGAGAAGGATTCTACTCCACTTTGCTTCTGGCGAGGAAACCCAATGATTCTTTTAGAACCATTATTAACCTTAGAGCGACTCTGTACCCACAATCTGACCCAACCCCCCCCCCCCCCCAAACCACTTGTACCTTCGGATAGCTGCTTTTAATCCAAGATCTGTCCTGGGGTCCATTTGGCAGGTGATGCAGTTATTGTCCTAAAAAACAACTTTTAAACTTGTAGCCCTGTGCCCAATGGGCGTAGCTTAGAATATCTGTGCCCTAACTTTGCATCACCCCTACATCCCTTCTCCCCACCCTCTTCATCATTAGAAATGCCCCTAGAACATTTTCTCCTGTCTGAACATTGCACAGGTGTCTTAATGATCCAGCCCATGTGCCGTGCTGACACAGCTGATGAATAGGAGACAATCTGCCTGGAGCATTCCCAATGATGAGGAGGGACAGAGAGGTTGTTCCAGCCTAATGCATACACAATCTAAGCCCCAGCCGTTGGGCACGGGGCTGCCAGTTTAAAAGTTGTTTTTTAGTACAATAACTGCATCACCTGCCGAACGGACCCCAGGACAGATCTTGGAATAAAAGCAGCTATACGAAAGTACAAGCGGTTTGGGGGGGTCAGATTGTGGGTACAGAGTCGCTTTAAGCCTCTCAATAGGGTACTCTCTTATGAGACGTTCAGGATGGAGTCTCTCACAGGGCTGTTACATGGCCATGTTAGACCTTAGGGATGCATACTATCACATTTCCCTACACCCATATCACCAGAGATTTCTTAGGGGGGCAGAGCTCTGTAACCGCCCTCGCATTTCAAAGTCATGGCTCACATTAGAGAGGAGGACATCATCATCTCCTACTTAGAGATCTTTTTATTGGTTAGCAATTCTATTACATCTCTTCAGCATCGCATTCAAAGGGTAGAGAATATCCTTACCAGACAAGGTTGGTAGATAAATGATGAGAAATCTTACACAAATCCCTCTCAGAGTTGCAAGTTCATGGGTATATGTCTTGACTCACGGCTGCAAAAGTCCTTCCTTCCATCCAACGAGGTCACACAGATTTTTGAGAGAGTCAGGTTCCTTATTTCTTACCTTGTCTTATGCCTTACCTCATCAGTGGCAAAAAATAGAGTCCTTTAAAAAAAATGCATCTGTGCTGGCCTACATCAACCATCAAGGGGATATTAGAGCTTTCTCTACTCAGCCATATATGTCCATTAGAGAAGATAGAATTATCCTGTCTCCTGACCCTGAGTTTCTTCCCAAAGTAGTGTCAGACTTTCATAGGTCTCAAGAGGTTATTCTCCTGTCCTTCTGCAATAACAGTACAGCAGTGGTGTAGAGGCTCATTCTTACTGGCATTATAGACAGGGCTGTGGAGTTGGTAAGCCGTAGTTCTGACTCCTACATTTTATGAGGGACCAACACCAGCTCCTTCATAAATGGCCAATCAGACACCAGGGAAGTTATTAATCAACCTGGCGTAAAGTAGAACTGGCTCAGCAGCACTTTTGTGTTATGTTCTGTATGATCCTGGGGAGACTTCTGAGTGAAAAAGGCAAACATATAAAGCAGCTTCCTCTGTATGTGCAGTGAATGCAGTCAGTCTCCAGCCTCCATGTCCTGAACAACTCAAAACTAGATAGACCAGATGGAGCAGGTGGTCTTTTTCTGCTGACAATCTGCTATGTTTCTAACTAAACATTCACCATACACAAAGAAACACGGCTAACAATGGCAGATACCTGTGATATAGAGGTCAGATATAGGCCCAGATTTATCAGCTTTCTGTTAGCGTCTGTGCTCCTCAATAATCACGGAACTACCCGCAGTGACTGTAGCTGTGTCCCACCTCAATCACTGATTGGCTGAGCGGGGGTTGTGACATTATAGAATCGTGAGCTGGTGGGGGGATATGAGCCGTCACACTGCACTGTGGGGGGCATGGGGACAGGTAAATAGGACTTATGATCCCACTACACCCTGTTCGACTCCAGCCAAAACTAGCTTTGTCTCCACATCCCTGGTTATAAAAGTGGCACCAAGTTTTTCTCCTGTCTCGTCCTTGGCGGCAGCAGCAGCAGCTCTGGAGCGTAGGCACCCCTGCCCGCTCAACATCCTATGATGATGCAGCCTCCCTGAGAGAGGTCATTGGATTCAGTGGGCAGTAGGCCCCTATACAAAAAGTGTTCTGAAACAATTGTTAAAAAGGATACACGAACCTTGTTGAACCTTCCAGATTTGATTATCAGTGGCTGAAGAAGTTGGATGCAGTCCGAAGTTTGGACTAACCCAAGCAGCTGGATCAGCGGCATGTACCTCTATTACTCCGCCATTGACGCAGAAGCAGGCCGTATTAATAGCGTATTAATTAGCGCTATTTTGCAGCCAATTGCGCAATTCAAAGCCCTATTCAAAAATAGGGCTTATTAACCTCTATTTCTGAACATAGCACACATGGCTTTTACTTAGGCTACCTTAACATGTTGAGGATAAAGTGAAACCTAAATCTATCAGATTTTTTTTTATTTTTTGGGAGAGGTTACAGGCTTGACATCCTATTGCCTTCTGATCTATAAGAACATTCATAACCTGATAAAACACATTCCTACTGTAAATCTACATACACTTATGCCTGTGAATGAAATTGGCACAGCCGTAGTAGCAGTTAACCCTATAGATGCTGCGGTCAATAAAAAGGCGCACAACTTTTACTGAAGCTGACACTTTGTGCCAAAATACATTGTGCCCATTGTTCTTAACTTATTACACTAAAAACTTTTTTTTTTTTTTTTTTTAAATCACAATTACTTTAGTCAATAGAATAAATGAGTTTCAGGCTCTGTCTTTTCAAGAACCCTTTCTTGACAATCTTCGTCTCCTCTTTAAACAAGACCTAGATTTCCTTGTGAAAATCAGTTTCTTCTTTCCATAGGTCTCATGATATAAAATTTCCTTTATTTTGTCCAGGCCCTGGGGAAAATCCTTTCATAATTTAGACATTAGAAGGACAGTCCTCCAATCTATTAAGGCTTTCCCAGAGTAGAGTGTAGACACACTTCTTTTTTTTGTCACCTAAATTAAACAGTTCAGTATCTGATTGGATTATTTTAACAATTTTTATAGCTTACTGCTATGAGTAGATCTTCCCCAATCAAGCTTAAAGGGGTTATCCAGCACTACAAAAACATGGCCACTTTCCCCCTACTGTTGTCTCCAGTTTGGGTGGGGTTTTGAAACTCAGTTCCATTGAATTAAATAGAGCAAACTGCACCTGAACTGGAGACAACAGTAGGGGGAAAAAGTGGCCATGTTTTTGTAGCGCTGGATAACCTCTTTAAAAAAAAATATCTGTCACCAGAAAAACCCTTGACATATCAGAGAGAGGAGCTCTCTGTCTACATGAGGAGACAAGCCCTATACACTTCCAATATACGGCTGTCTACTCACAGTTTTTTTTTTTTTCTCTCTGGTGACAGTGTCTCTTTAAGGCTCACTTGACTCATTCTGTTCCCACTTCCTGGCCTTTGCTTCTGTAGAGCTGCCACTTGGAAGAGACTGCATACCTTTTCTAAACACCATCATCTTGATATTTTGGCTAATGACTTCAGCGATTGAGTCCTACAGTAGATATTTCCCTCTAAGTTCTCAGATGTGTTATTGTGGAGGCGACAGGGGAAACAGAATTATGCTCACCAAAATTTCCATTTCTACAAATCTCAGTGACAGCACGCTCTTCTCTCCTTTTTATCTTTGGGGTGAGGTTTTAACCTCTGTGCTTTTTCTGTCCATAATCAGTAGATGTCAATAGGGAAATAGTGGCAAATCATGACAAAAAACTGTGAAGTTCTACTACTAATTACCAGTCAGGCAGATGTTCCCCATGTAATAGAGCCAGCAGGCCATTGATTAATGAGCAATCACTCACCAACTCATCGTTAACTTTTCACATCTGCCACTGGCGACACATCTCCATGTGTAATAGGGGATATGCAGCAGACAGTTGATTGACGCTAGGAAATTTCTACTTAAGGTAATAGTTCATTTATATCAAGCAATAATTCATACAGTGAATCCTGTACCTTGTACACTGGATTGGATGGACCAATAGTGGTGGGCAGCAGTCATTAAGGGTTAAAGCAAAAGCAACGGACCTCGTCGGACAAGGAGTTATCCATAGCAACCAATCAGATCATCGTATTTATTATCAAACTTGTGTTATGTGGTGCCTGGTCATAAAGGATTACAATACATTACAATTTACATCCTTTGGCAACATATGATGTTCCTGAACAGGTGATTCTGTTGTGTTTATTATGATCACATAGTCATCATTTTGTTTTATCATTTTGTTAAATTTGAGGACAAAAACTTACACAATCAACAACTTGCTATATATTAAAATCAAATAATAAAAAATACAAAATGTACAAATACATGACAAAAATCACATCACTGTGCAACCACATTTTATACGCACCAAGATAACAATACCACTGAGTAATGGCTGTCATAAATAATCCATATTATACATATATTGACAAGCAACATAAAAATAAGAGAGTTTGGCTATTTTATACCATTGAACTGTTGTGATAAGGTTCAACAAATTGAACACTTAGTAACTATAGTTATGCAGTCAGATTTTAGCTGTACTTCTACCATTTGAAAAGGCACATACATTTTTTCCACTTACAGTGGCTGTCTTACATTCTTGCATCAAACCAATATTCTACTCCATAATATCCTGAAGCAACAAAATGTTTTTGCATGTGAATAAAAAAAAAAAAAAAAAAAAAAGGGGGGAACATAGGCCCGTAGCGGGGAATTTATCATTCAAGGTGTATGTACAAGCGTTATCTATGTTTGAAGTGTCACTGTCGGTATAACTTTCAAAATCTAAATCAACAGTGGATGTGATATAAAGCAAGCTTGCAATTTACATTTATTATTTTTTTAGTTATCATGGAGAACACGGCACTTTGTTTTTTTTGTTTTTTTTCCCTCCAAAGAGTCAGAAAACAGGAAGTCCTGTGTATCCCATGCCATCTGAGCGCTCACAGAGAGAAGGCGGTCATGTGATTGATGGACACATTGAGCCGTGACTCTCTGTACTGGCCGGAATTCCTGTGTTTAGTCTGTTTTTTACAACCAGCACAAGTCATAAAATCTGCCTTCAGGAGACTGAACCTGGATTTCTAGTAAGTTCAGCTTTGCTTTACAGCATGATAACAAAAATAATGAATGTATATAGCAAACTTGCTTTATATCACATCTACTGTTGATTTAGATTTTGAAAGTTATAATGACAGGTACACTTTAAGCTTTTGTGTAGCACAAAGATAGGAAACCTTCCAACCTCCAACTGTTGCAAAAGTACAATTCCCATCATTCCAGGCATGATGAGAATTGTAGTTTTGGAACAGCTGAAGGGCTGTTTATAGGGAGTTCACATGAAGTTGTAATGTAAGCTTAAGGCTATGTTCACACGCTGTATGAAAAATGGCCGTTGTTTTGAGCGTCAAATGTTTTAAATGCAAATTGCATTGAAGTCTGTGGACAGATGGAAAAAATTGACAATTATTTTGATGGCTGTAGCAAACAACGGCCAGTATTTGCATAGACTTCAATTCAAATCATTGCATCGCAGCAGTTCTTTTCATAAAAAGTACATTGTGTGAAAATAGCCTAAAAATAAAGCTTGTCTAGATTTGTGCAAAAAAAAAATAAAAAGTTGCACATAATAAATTAAACTCACCTATAAGACTAAAAAAAAGAGCAGAAGACGGCACATCCAAAAAAGGTGTCCAAGTTTATTTCAATACATCATAGCACTCTGAAATAAACTTGGACACCTTTTTTGGATGTGCCGTCTTCTGCTCTTTTTTTTGGATTGTGACCGTCCGGGGCCCGGTTGGTGAGACGTGCACCCTTTTGCTATTTTTTCTATTTGTGCTGCTGTGCTTCCTTTTTTCTACCTATAAGACTAGCCATAAATATAAGATTTCATGCCTCCACACACATTTTTCACTTGGAAGGCAAACCAGACTAAACAAAAAAAAATTAAAATTATTAACAAAACTGGGCAAATATTTGAAACTTTGAGTCAAAAACCCTCAACTAGCCCATCAATAAATTGCCACCTTAGTTGTGATCTAATGTTTATTTAGGGCCACATGATGTAGGCATTTATCACTGCAGGCTTTGAGAAAAGAAAAGTACAGTTGGCCGAGTGCCTACAGCTCTGGAATGCAGAAATGGGTTCAGAGCACGTGGTTTTCCTCAGTAATAACTATGCACTTTAGACTATATTTTACTGGTATGTCTGTAAGGTACAATGTAACATCCCCAATGATTAGTGCAAGCTTGTGAATGTTATGCTATATACACAAATCGGGGGTTAGATGTAGCTAAGTTTTACGGAGCATGGGCATGTCTGCATTTTTATCCAAAGTCATTTTATTCCTGATTTTAAGGAAAAGCATGAAAGAGACCACTAGAAAGCTGTATCAAAGCTCCTGCATACCTAGAGTTTTATACATGGAGACAGCACATAACATGCTAATATCCTTTTGAAAACAAATACATTTCTAATAACTGCAAACAATATAAACTAACACACTGCATAGGAGACAAATCCAAAAATCTCACGTTTTAGTGAACTAAGCAGAACCCAACCTTCTATACATTGATTACATTACTAATACTGGTCAGATGTAATAGTCCACTAAAACTCTTTAGCCGCACTGTTACCATGGAACTTACAAAATACAACCAACAATATTTCTTTCGGTGTATTTTAGTAGAATTATAAATATCACATTTTCCTAAGAAACATATTTGGACTTCATTGCCATTTTTTAACTAACTTTAGAGTAAAATTGTGTTCAGTATAAGTAAGGGTACCCGCAGCACTTACGGTCAGCAGCTCCCTGTGTACCTCATAGAGCTAAAATCAGGCTCCCCTCCTCCAGGCTGTGCTGTCCTGCTCTGTGGTGTCTGTCCATAAGACGGCAAGCATCAAAGAGCATGTGACCATGCCCCATCCTCTATCCCTAAAGACACGTACAGGCTTAGTGGTGGAGACTGGGAGGCGAAGCTGTCGGCCATATTATGGACAGACTTACCGCAGAGCAGGACAGTACAGCCTGGAGGGGGAAGTCTGATTTTAGCTGTATGATGTACACATGGAGCTTCTGTTAGTAAATGCAATGAGTACACCTACTAATACTGTACGCAGAATTATTTTTCTATAAAAAGAGGCCAACCCCTTGAGATTTGCAACTCAAGCATATCCTGGTGCAGGTTAGCAGGTAGAACACTGGCAAATACATCTGTACAAAAAACTGTTTTCGAGGCTGATGCAGCTATTCGCCAAGCTTTAAAAGGCTGCAGCCCGTTTCCAGACAACAGTTTCACCCAGTCTACTTTAGATTACTTAGGTTTTCAGGTCACAGATTTGCATTACCCATCTTAGCCATTTATGGCCTGTGGATATGCCATAAATGCTTGACAGGGGAAGGTCCCATCTCATGTAGCCACCTTTAGCTCTGGAGGGATGGTAATCCACGAAAGGGTTGTTGGACCCTTTAACCTGTGTACATTGCCTTCTCCATTAAAAGGGCTATAGGAGATATGCTTTGAATCAGCAACCCTTTGGGCTTCCCTAAGACACAAATTTTGCAACAACCCCCCCCCCCCAAATAAATAAATAAATAAATAAATTGGGGTTATTGAAGGTGTGTGGCCATCCTACCCATTATTCAGTAGAAAACCCCTGCTGCTCAAGTACGAGCTATGTAAACATTACAAACCTGCATTCTCTACATCCATAGTACACAAGATAAAGTGGACACAGTTTACCCACACATTGACTGCGTTCTCAGTTGCCGCTAGCTCCCAGCATTATATCAAAGATGCAGCCTGTGCAGGGGGTGGAGACTCCATCACAGGCCATCCATGTCCACAGAAAGTGTAAATGCAGCCTTAGAGGGTCATTGCCCGGTGGTTGGGGCCTTGTTCCTGCACGCAGGACAGTTTTTTTGTGTCCATGGTGTGTTTTTGGTGACTGTCTTTAAATTTGTGTTTTTTCTTGGCAATAATGAAATTACTCTGTATTATTTATAACGGTTTGGAGGTGCGTTACTTTTAGTATACAGTTTTTTCTTCTTTTGTTGTGGTCATATGATTTATGTAAACTTTACTGCACTCATCTGGGGTGGTGCCTATTCCAATATTAGTTTACGGAAATATGTCAAGGAAACACATAGGGGGAGATTTATCAAACATGGTGTAAAGTAAAACTGGCTCAGTTGCCCCTAGCAACCAATCAGATTCCACCTTTCATTTTCCAAAGAGTCTGTAAGGAATGAGAGGTGGAATCTGATTGGTTGCTAGGGGCAACTGAGCCAGTTTCACTTTACACCATGTTTGATAAATCTCCCCCATAGCGCTTTTCCAACAGCTGTTGTAAAGTATGGTAAATTGCAAATACAGGGTAAGGTTTAAGTTGTTTAGAAAAACCATAGCACTTTTCCCCCCCAAAAAAATAGCATCACTTCTATCCTGAGGTAGTGTATGGTATTACAACATGGCTTCATTCACTTCACTGATTGGCTGAGCGGGACGAGCAGACACAGGGAACCCCAGAAGCAAGCCGGAGCAGGGAGGAGGTAATGTATGCTCCGGCCGCTGGAGGGTTAACTTGCATACACACAGCGGGATGTCAATCCCACTGCGAGTATGTATTCTCATAGGAATGAGAATGTGTGAAATCAGCTGCAGATCCAGTGTGGGTGTGTGAAGGCACCCTTACAGTAATTACAAAGTGAAGAGCTTCACTATGCCTGCAATATGCTCATCAGCCTGCTGCCTTGTAACCCACTGAGGCTCCTCCCCAGGTGCCTGGAAAAGCTGGATCCAGTCCTGGGAAAATTTTCCAAGGACTGGATCCAGCTTTTCCTAGATGGGGAGGAGCAGCACAGAGCAGAAGTCAGTTAAATGGAAGCAGTCTGATGAGCGGATTGCAGAGATAACAAATCGCTTCGCTTTATTACTGTAAATTCGCTCATCTCTGGTCAAAGTCATGGTAAATTACAGCAAATCAATAGGTCAACAATTTTAATTTTGAGGTAATGCAAAACTAATTTAGCGGAACAAAATATATAACTAATATATATACCCTACTACTATAAGCAATATTAGCAACCAATTGGGAACTTTTCTTTAACGACATGACTTTAAAAAAATATATATTTTTTTTTAATAGAAAAGAAATAATATGCAACAGATATCTGTAAAGGAAACTTTTAAAAGAAAAGATATTTGAAAGGTCTCTGCTACTAGGTACTGTCCTAGGGGCCACAACTAGTGACAGAAACTGATTATATCAGGTAATATGGCTGTTGTGATAATATCCAAGAGACTGACTGTAGTGCTGTTCCTCTCTCCTGCTGCAGAACGTCAGTTGTCTACCTTTACACAGTACAGACACAAACTTGTCAATTTGCACCCGGTGGTCAAAGGGAGTGGGACCTTTTTAATATCAAGGACTACAAAGCATGTGCACATAAAGGGGCGGACTGCCCTTAGTGTCCTGGTAATAAAGACACATATCAGAGGAGCTGCATGGATAAATGTAGAGTAATACACTGCTGGCATCAGTCGCCGTCTCCTAGTTATGCCACCCTTAAATAGGATAAAGCAAATCCATCACCAGATTTAATTAACCTCATGTAGGTTTACCTAAATTAATTTACATTACACATCTAAAAGTCTAATTTTAGGATATTCTTTTTTTTTTTTTTCTTAAATAACCCTGTGTCAAATTCAAATGTGAGAGAAATGCTGCTCTAAAACCACTTTCCAGCAGGTATGGCTTTGCAACATGTATTGCATAGTGAATGCTTAAAAAATTAAAAGTACATTTTGCTTACACTACTGAATTGGACCCGATTAGCATGGCCATATACACGTGGGTATCCTGTGCAATATTCATACAAGACCATGGGCATGAAGCCGAACTTGTGACAGCTAAACCAAACAGAACTGAGGCAGAAGTTTTCAGGATTTATTTCATGTTACCTTTAGCAATAAAGCAGCTTATTAGACAACCAAGCTCATAGTTCATGGGAAAGAAAATCTCTTGTTCTTTTTTTATATTTTGCCTTTTGTTTTCTCTGCCAAAAGAGCAGGAGGGAAACAAAAGCAACACCTGCCAAGACTTTTTTTTCCCCTAAGCTCAGAAATGGACAGGTAAGAACACATTCAGCTGCTACCAAGACTAATAGTGCGTTTACACAGACAGATTTATCTGAAAGATCTCTGAAGCCAAAACCAGGAACAGACTATAAACAGAGAACAGGTCATAAAGGAAAGCCTGGGATCTATCCTCTTTTCAAATCCATTCTTGGCTTTGGCTTCCAAAATCTGTCAGATAAAACTTTGTGTAAAGGCACCCTAAGGACCCTTTTACACGAAAAGATTATCTGCCAGATTATCTGCCAAAGATTTGAAGCCAAAACCAGGAATGGATTTGAAAAGAGGAGAAATCTCAGGCTTTCCTTTATTACCTGATCTCTGTTTATAGTCCATTCCTGGCTTTGGCTTCAAATCTTTGGCAGATAATCTTTCTGTGTAAAAGGGCCCTAAGCAGGATCCTTTTATTGATTACCTGGCAGTACAGCTAGTGACAGGGGGAAAAAAATCATGTCGGGGGGAAATATTACAATGCAAATGCTGCATATGTGCCAAGACACAGGATAATGAACATGTAAATGTATCAAGAGGTTTCGGCTGTTCATTTGCAATCAAATCTATAGTTTTGCATTGAGTAATGTTGCAGAGTTTATTTTCCCAAATCACTGCAATTTAGTTTTTCAGTCTACAAATCATGTGCTGTAATTAGAGAGGAGCAAATTGCTTTGTTTGATCAGTGCTTGGCTTATCAAGCCGCCGGGCTTTCAGCGCTGCTCTGCTCCCTGACACTCCTCCCAGGATGCCAGAAAAAGCTACATCCTGGGAAAAATCTCCCAGTTTCCCAGGATCGGATCCAGCTTTTCCCCGGGACCCGGGTGGAGTGGCAGGGAGCTGAGCAGCACTGACAGCCCAGTGGCTTGATGAGCCGAGCACTGATCAAACAAAGCAATTTGCTTTGTTTAGATGAGCGCTTCGTTTATCTCTAGTTGTAATGAAAATAGCTGAAAAATTACATGTGAGTTTTAAACTGTGGGTTGGTTGTCAATTCTCCTGGATTAGATATAAACACACACAATAGCTATATTGTATATATTAAAAACAAAAATGTAATGCAAAAAAAAAAAAAAAAAATTTGACATTTATATGTAAGAAATCCCTTTTCATTTTAATTGGAAACCTAGACCTACCCAGATTCCTTGATCGATCCACAACTACAAAAACAAATGGTAAGCTACAAGTACTACTGGAGTTATTGAGAACAGAGTTATGTAACCGACATACTGTATATATTTCATGGGCCACATTATCATCAGGCAATATGGATTGTGAAACCCATGACGCTTCAGTACGTAGGATGGCTTTCCCAAGATCAAATTAACCAGTTTCAGAAGAAATTGGCAGTATGTCGATTACACTATAGCTTGGTTATAAAAGTGGCACCTATTTTACATTAGCTTGTGAAAGAGATTACATAGAAAATCCAACACTGAAAACGGTCATTTGTGCGAGCTCCAGCCAGACTGTTCATTTTTTGTGTACAGTTAAAGCTGACCATATAGAATATTAAGCATATACATAGTAATATCACCAGAAGGATAAATAAAAGGAACAGACAGGCACTTGTGTTTACCAGACACAATGACTCTCTGCTCAAGCAAGTTTTTTCCATTGCAATTTTAGTGGTGTACGCAGACAGCCTTGTATTTGGTTTTGTGATATTTGATCCCTTGTCTAAAAGAAAAATTAGATGCGACAGACTCCCTGCCCATATCAGAACAGCTTTAACAGCAGCTCGTATGTTGCATTGATGATACCCCAGGACAAGATTGATCTATTGTAGTTAAGAAGGGCACCACGAAAAAGGTGTGTCAGCTTCCCATCACGCTCTGTCCAGATTGTCATGAACACCTTTCCAAAGGAGGTAAATTCCCCTCCGATCTGGGACTGCATACGGGCTTTTACCACATTAATTGGGAAAAAGAGGATACCCAACATTGCTCCAAGCAGTCCCCCACAAATAAAGTCATTGATCACATGAGCACTGGAGGTTTTGGCTTCTGGCAAACACTGTTTGATTGGGGTACGGAGACCAAAGAAAAGTGCATTGCTTGGTCCATTCCGGACCAAAATTGGGACCAGTCCGCGGTAATATTCTGCAATTCCATAGGGTCGAAGCACTTTAAAAGCCTGAAAAGTGTTTGTAAATCGGTCATGGTGTTTGTAATCCTGAAGCAAAGTCTGAACCCTCTCAAAAGGTGTGAGAAGAGCTTCAGTTGTTCCTGCAAGGACTGCTGCTACACTTCGTGTAACAAGCTCTGGAGAATTTGTATGCCTTAGCAAAAGACTCGAGAAGTCCTCATAAAGACCAAACATCAGGGCAAGAGTTGTAGTCTTCTGCAGGAGGGGAGGTAATATTCCCCGGTAAAGTGTACGAATCCCATCTTTCTCCAACTGTCTAATAGCATCCCTTATTCGTAATCCATAAAGCTGCTGCCGAAAGAGCACCTTCTGGATGGGGAAGGTGATGGCAATGTTTGTGAATGCAGCACAGTAGCCACACAAATAATGTTTACCAGCTCCGATTGCTAATGTAGGATGTAAAAGGTCTTGGTTTGCACCTGGGAGAACCAAGTCAGTTTTCCTTTTTTCATGGGCTTCTCTATCCATACCAATGTTAGGAGTTCTGATATTCCCTACGCAGGAACCATCACGTCACCTAAAATCAACAACAGTTATTTAAAATATATGTATAATTTTACTTTTAATAAAAAGTGCTATTCCAATATAGTATAGAGTATCCCTAGATGACCCTGGACGTACAGTTACGCCATGGAAGTCTGTCACTTCCATGGCGTAACTGGCGCTGCGGAGATGGGTCCGGCGTCCATAGAGAATGAATGGAGCTGGACTCATCTCTGCTGCGCGCGCACGGCTCCATTCATTCTCTATGGACGCCGGACCCATCTCCACAGCGCGCGCGCCGGCTTCTCACCGGGATATCTCCGTCCCGGGACCGGCTCCGGCAGCGGGACTCAGCGACATGCGGTAACTATAAGGGGATCTAGCTGGGGGTCGAGAGCCTGTCACCCCGACGCGGTGGGTGACAGGTCTCCTTTAAAAAAAAACTGTTCCTTAAAATTGCTGTATGACCATCCTTATAACGGTTTTATTTATTTTTTTTTTACTTATGGGGGCTGTGTGAGGTGTCCCTTCCCCCTATACTGCCCTGTCACTGTTCTGTTGTTTCCTTGCTCCTTGGCCAGGTTCTCACTGATTGGTGTGATGTCAGTGGTGGGCCGGGTTACAGATGAGGTGTTACAGCTTGCCTGGCAACAAGAGACTGAGTTCTTGAGACTTTGGTCTCAGAAGGGAGAAGGGAACAAAGGAGTGGAGACCATGTGGACCAGGAAGTGAGGATTTTCAGCAGCTTTAGGGTGTAAATCAGGATGTGCTGCAGATAAACGGTCCAACTCATGTAAATTCATGTAAAAACCTATTACAAACAAGCTTAGATTATGGGTGGGGATTGAACAGGGTTAAAGAGGACCTGTCACCCCCCCGTGCCGGGGTGACAGGCTCCCGACCCCCCGTTACAGCCCCCTATACTCACCTGATCCCGCCGGGTCCCGCTTTTGTATCCGGTCGGGTCACCGAGATATCAGCTCCCGAAGCCCGACGCGCGCGCTGACAGGAGAGTCCAACGCTCATAGAGAATGAATGGGGAGTCCGAAGCTCCGTCATTCTCTATGGGCATCGGACTCTCCTGTCAGCGTGCGGGATCAGGTGAGTATAGGGGGCTGTAACGGGGGGTCGGGAGCCTGTCACCCCGGCGCGGGGGGTGACAGGTCTCCTTTAAATTTAGTTAAGTGAAGTACCCCTTTAAATAGACTTCTGGGAGAGATAGACCAATCAGCTATCCACAGGATAGCTCCTTAGTCACTAATCGGCAGGCCCCCACCGATCAACTTTTCAGCGCCCACGCATTAAATGGGGCCAAAAGAACCAACTGCTTCCTGTCCATTCACTGTGTAAAGCGCCAATCGATTAATGGGGAGCCATTTATAGGTGCATAACTAGGCATAAGAGAATTAAAAAAAAAAAAAAAAAGAACTACACTATGCAACAGTTGTCTTCTGAATGACTATAAAGGAGGAGTAGACACGTGTTCTTTTTGTTGTATAGAGTAGTGGTATTGCACTGTAATACCAAGTGTGAATAGGGTACAAAAGAAATCCCAGTATGTTCCAGACTGGTCTAAAATTATATTTTTACCAAACAGCTTATAGCTGTGATTAGGAGTGTATTAAAGGGGTTATCCAGCCCTACAAAACATGGCCACTTTCCCCCTACTGTTGTCTCCAGTTTGGGTGGGGTTTAGAAACTCAGTTCCATTGCAGTAAATGGAGCTTAAAGGGGTAGTGCGGCGGTAAAGAATTATTCACAGAATAACAAACATTACAAAGTTATACAACTTTGTAATGTATGTCTGTGAATGGCCCCCTTCCCGTGTCCCACCACCCCCACCCGTGTACCCAGAAGTGTTGTGCGCTATACATACCTGTCACGTGCGGACTCGTCTCCGATCTTCAGTCAGCAATGTCGTCTTCGGACGGCCAGGCCGAATCCCTCCGACCGTCCTGAGTGCCGTCCGCCCTCTTTAGTGTCATCAGATGCTCAGCCGCGATTGGCTGAGCACAGTTTGGCCGCCGATGACACGGCAGAGGGCGGCCGGTACTCAGGACGGGCGGAGGGATTCGGCTGGCCGTCCGAAGACGGCATCGTTGACTGAAGATCGGAGACGAGTCGGCACGTGACAGGTATGTATAGCGCACAACACACTTCCGGGTACACGGGGAAGGGGGCCATTCACAGACATAACATACATTACAAAGTTGTATAACTTTGTAGTGTGTGTTATTCTGTGAATAATTCTTTACCGCCGCACTACCCCTTTAATTGCAAACCGCACCTGAACTGGAGACAACAGTAGGGGGAAAAGTGGCCATGTTTTTGTAGCGCTGGATAACCCCTTTAATAGAGAGGGAAGCTACAAGAAAGCATTTCAATACTCAGAACTTGAGTGAGTGTCAAAATTCATGTTAGTCACAGTGGCTCGACCGGTTAAATTCCTGCAAAAGTAATAGCTGCTGCTGGAGAACTTCAGGTCAAGACAGACTCAACAAACTTTAGAAGTCAACTGTATGTCCTATTGCCTTTGTACAAATTGTGTTAATTTTTTATTTTAACAACTATCAAATGCACAGCATCTTTTTCCCTTCAAAATGAGCAAGTAAAATATGATTGGTCCCTTACAGATCATGAAAATGACCTAGAAGTGTGTAGTAGCACATTACTCACTGGCTTGCAGCAATCTCACTCTAGACAGCTCCATAATAAGTCTATGGGGCTGCCTGGATGGGGATGATTGAAAGCATAACACTGCTACGTGTGGCTCTCAGCTTGTTCTTTGACGTTTCCCAGTGATAAGTCAAAAGTAAAAATCATTAACAAGTATTATTTTTTTTTTTTTTTGTGTGTGTGGGTGTTCATGCTACACTTAAACAGGTTGTCGAGCCCCAAAAATTTTGCCAGGCCGGCAGTGATTAGCTGAGCAGTGCTTCATATGTGCACGAGCTGGAAACAAAGCAAAAACGCATTAAGGCTTGATTCACACATATTGGATATGCAGTAGATTTTACGCTGCAAGTTTGTAGCGGAATCTGCTGTGAATCCCGCTACTGTGATTTTGAATGGGGTACATATCTGCAGCGGTAAAATATGCACCGGGCGATTAAGGAGAACGGCATTTACATACTCACAGCGTTATGACAATCCCGCTGTCAGTATGTAATCTCATTAAAAATGAATGTTTGGGATCCGCTGTGGATTTTGCTGCCAACTCACATCGTGAAATCCGCAGCGGATCCTCTTTAAGCTAAACCTACGGATCGAACGGCGGCGTCACGGGGAAGCCGATGCTGCGGTCCGTTTTTCGGTTCCCGTGCACGACACCGTTCTATGCACCGGAACCGGACGGTGCTCAAGCACTGGAGGTAGGCCAGGCCGCCCCCAGTGGGAGGGAATTTCCTCCCCTGTATGACGTGGCTCCGTTAGAATGAATGGAGCCGCATCATACAGGGGAAGGAATTCCCTCCCATTGGGGGCGGCCTGGCCTACCTCCAGTGCCTGAGCACCGGCCGGTTCCGCTGCATAGAACATCGCCGTGCACGGGAATGGAGACGCGGTCCGAAAAACGGACCATGGCACCGGCTTCCACGTGACGGCGCCGTTCGATCCGTGGGTTCAGCGTAAAGAGGATGTACCGGGTGGGTATATTCACACGAACAGACACGAGTCCGGCAGGTCCTGGCAGTTCCCACACACTATATACTCGCTGCGGTATGTAATTCTACCGCCCTTAACCCCTTCTGCTCTCGCCCGGCTCCCCCGCTATAAGCATACATTACCTCTCCTTGCTGCACGGGTCCGGCGTCCTGCTCTCCCGTCCGGCCAATCAGTGGCTGCGGCTGCGCAACACACTGATTGGCCGGACAGGAGAGCAGGACACCGGACCCGTGCAGCGAGGAGAGGTAATGTATGTTTACAGCGGGGGAGCCGGGCGGGAGCAGAAGGGGTTAAGGGCGGTAGAATTACATACTCGCTGCGGTCATTCAGACCGCAGCGAGTATATAGTGTGTGGGAACTACCAGGACCTGCCGGACTCGCAGCGAGAATCTTGCTGCGAGTCCGTTCGTGTGAATATACCCTTTAAGTAACGGCTGCTGTTTTCAGTCTTCAATGATTTCTATTTAAGTCAGTGGAAATAACAGCCGTTAGTAAACACAATGCATAGAATAATGTCTGCAGTTTGCAGCAGACGTCAAATTAATGTTCAGAACATTTACTAGTGACCAATATTTAGCAAACACATTTTTTGCTGTCCTTTCACAGTCTTTTCCATTAAATTCAATGAACCTTTTCAAATTAATCATACCCAAAAGGGCCATCATTTAACATCAACCTAAATAATGTAACAACGGCCATTAGAGATGAGCGAACCTGGAGCATGCTCAAGCCCATCCAAACCCGATCGTTCAGCATTTGATTAGCGGTGGCTGCTGAAGTTGGATAAAGCCTAATGGTGCGTTTACACAGGCAGATTTATCTGACAGATTTTTGAAGCCAAAGCCAGGCACAGACCATAAACACGGAACGGGTCATAGAGAAAAGACTGAGATTTCTCCTCTTTTCAAATCCATTCCTGGTTTTGCCTTCCAAAATCTGTCAGATAAATCTGCCTGTGTAAACGCACCATTAGGCTATGTGGAAAACATGGATATAGTCATTGGCTGTATCTGTGTTTTCCAGACAACCTTAGAGCTTTATCCAACTTCAGCAGCCACCGCTAATCAAATGCCGAACGTTCGGGTTTGGATGGACTTGAGCATGCTGTATGCTACGGGCTGATATTGCTGTTCTGCATTGTGTGGATCACACTGCACTGAAATCAAGGGATTGTGTTGTTATCCACAAGTGGCAGTGACAGACTAACAAGAGGTGGTTGCTGCCACTATAAGGTATATATGGCCGTGTTACACCCATGTGAAACCAACCTTAAGGACATTTTTGTGCGGCTTCCTTTATATAATATATATTATATAAAGGAAGCCGCACAAAAATGTCCTTAAGGTTGGTTTCACATGGGTGTAACACGGCCACATTTTTGTGCCCACATTACAGCTGCAAGTCCCAACCTGAGTGCAGGTCTGATGCCTGATGTAACAATTGTCAGTTTGTGCCATCAGAAATGCAGTGGGGCCTTGTCTGGCAGCTTTAATACAGTAAATGCCTCCATATTATGCTCATGTGAAGTCAGCTATAAAAAGGTTATCTGTGCTTTATAAATCCTCCGGATAAGCCATCAATGTACCATCACCATAGCACATGATCGGAGACTGCAGCTTCTGCAATAGTTGCTTTTACACCTGCAAACACTGTAATATTAGGAGCAAGGAGGGTCCAGTGCATGGGACAGCAATATCTTCTACAGCTACTACAGAGATTTCAGGATTACACATAGTAAACTGCAGAGACGCCCATTAATCCAGCACCTGATCATTCAGAAATTCTCATAATCCAGCACAGATCTGCATTAGATTTTGTGCTATGAAGTTGCTTTTCTTGTAAATGATATACGAGTGATGTCCACAACTCCTATAGTGTGCCCTGCCAGCCACAGGCCACCAGTATATCCTTATTATACAGGAAAGCCTGGGGTCCCCACACAGCTGTCCATTCAGTATCTTTACCGCTTCAAGGTTCTCAATCATTTCAGCTTTATGTCCCCAGCCTGCAGCTCCCTGGGAATGGCACAATACCTATTACACCCATCATGCCCTGACAGTCTGCTGCCGTCACCACATGCTGGGAGTTGTAGTTCTGTATTAGAGCCTCAGGTTGTGGATAGGCCCTATAGGCAGGCTCCCTCTGAGCACATGACTGTATGAGGCCACCTACCAGCAGGAATGGGGGGGGGGGCACCTGTCTGGACTACAAATAGGGACACAGTCCGGTGCCGAGGGTCAAGGACAAGCCCCCCTGCATACATGGCACTACAGGTCCCAGCACACAGGCTCTGCAGCAGGCCGGCCTCATACTACCTCCGGGGATCACTGAGGAGCCCGTGCCAGTCCTGTTAGCCTACACCTCACATTGCGACTTCCACCCAAGGCTGGCCTCTCACCTTCCACCACTGTCCGCCACTAACCAGGCACACGGTGGCCACTAGTCATCCTCTATGGAATTTTCATACCCCACCTCAGCTGCTGACAGTTGTGGGCGGGCTGCATACAACTTACTTCCGGTAGACAGAACAAAAAAAAAAAGAGAGAGCACTATCCAATCCACATACCCGCCGTCACCCTGCTCAGCGCATGCGCAAATCAGTAACGCTCCCTGTCACCTTCAGTCGCCACCTGGTCTGGGTAATCGCACGTGATGAATCCGGCCAATCAGAAACGGCAGAGTTATTATTTCATTTATCGTTAAAAGAGTGTGAATGCCGGCTGCGTGAGCTTCAAGAAAATGGCCTCCGTGGTGTTATTCCAATGCTCAATGCAAATGGTCCTGGCGGGGTCACAAGAGGGCAGAGTTTTAGGAAAAAAGCATGAAGTAGATGCTACGGATATGCTGTTAGAAGCAACGACTGTTAATATATATATATATATATATATATATATATATATATATATATATATATATATATATATATATATATATATTTATTTAAATTGTACCTCTTTGGGGGGACAGTCCCTAGTTCCTCTGTTTCTGTCTGACACTTACAATCATATTTCTCTTTTTGACCTAGAAATGAGATTTGCAATAATAAACTTTCTATGTTGCTCTATAAGTGTCTGGTTTTGTCCTTTATAATAGACCCAAACTTGCATATTATTCCATCATGTGATGCAAGTTGGTTCCTAAAAATTGTTATATTTGAATATATCAAGAGACAATATATATACATACACTCACCGGCCACTTTATTAGGTACACCTGTCCAACTGCACGTTACCACTTAATTTCTAATCAGCCAATCACATGGCAGCAACTCAGTGCATTTAGGCATGTAGACATGGTCAAGACAATCTCCTGCAGTTCAAACCGAGCATCAGTATGGGGAAGAAAGGTGATTTGAGTGCCTTTGAACGTGGCATGGTTGTTGGTGCCAGAAGGGCTGGTCTGAGTATTTCAGAAACTGCTGATCTACTGGGATTTTCACGCACAACCATCTCTAGGGTTTACAGAGAATGGTCCGAAAAAGAAAAAACATCCAGTGAGCGGCAGTTCTGTGGGCGGAAATGCCTTGTTGATGCCAGAGGTCAGAGGAGAATGGGCAGACTGGTTCAAGCTGATAGAAAGGCAACAGTGACTCAAATAGCCAACCATTACAACCAAGGTAGGCAGAAGAGCATCTCTGAACGCACAGTACGTCCAACTTTGAGGCAGATGGGCTACAGCCGCAGAAGACCACACCGGGTGCCACTCCTTTCAGCTAAGAACAGGAAACTGAGGCTACAATTTGCACAAGCTCATCGAAATTGGACAGTAGAAGATTAAAATAACGTTGCCTGGTCTGATGAGTCTTGATTTCTGCTGCGACATTCGGATGGTAGGGTCAGAATTTGGCGTCAACAACATGAAAGCATGGATCCATCCTGCCTTGTATCAACGGTTCAGGCTGGTGGTGGTGGTGTCATGGTGTGGGGAATATTTTCTTGGCACTCTTTGGGCCCCTTGGTACCAATTGAGCATCGTTGCAACGCCACAGCCTACCTGAGTATTGTTGCTGACCATGTCCATCCCTTTATGACCACAATGTACCCAACATCTGATGGCTACTTTCAGCAGGATAATGCGCCATGTCATAAAGCTAGAATCATCTCAGACTGGTTTCTTGAACATGACAATGAGTTCACTGTACTCAAATGGCCTCCACAGTCACCAGATCTCAATTCAATAGAGCATCTTTGGGATGTGGTGGAACGGGAGATTCGCATCATGGATGTGCAGCCGACAAATCTGCGGCAACTGTGTGATGCCATCATGTCAATATGGACCAAAATCTCTGAGGAATGCTTCCAGCACCTTGTTGAATCTATGCCACGAAGAATTGAGGCAGTTCTGAAGGCAAAAGGGGGTCCAACCCATTACTAGCATAGTGTACCTAATAAAGTGGCCGGTGAGTGTATATCATTTCACACATGCAGACTCATTGATTTCTATGGCCTCATACACACATTTGAAGGTGTTATGGATCTATTTTGGGGATATGATCCGTGCTGCAAAAAATGATTAAGGGTCTGTTCACACGTACAACTCACACAGAACTCACATCAAACTAGCATGAAAGTAGCTGCGTTTTTTGTGGTGTTGAACTTGCCTGTGAAAATCAAAACTCGCATGTCCAAACGCAGCGAGAATACACATACATTGACTTGATAGCAATCAGTATCGCTGTGAATTTATGTGCGAGAAACTCACAGCGATAAATACGCAGCGAGTCTACGTGTGAACAGACCCAAAGGGTGCCTTCACACATACCGTATTGCTGCTTATTTCTAGCACAAAACTCACATCAAACTTGCATGAAAGTAGCTGCGTTTTTTGTGGTGTTGAACTCGCCTGTGAAAATCATTTGATAATCAAAACTGGCATGTAAAAATCACACCAAACACGCAGTGAGAATACACATACATTGGCTTGATAGCAATCAGTATCACTGTGGATCTATGTGCGAGAAACTCACAGCGATAAATACACAGAGATACGGTACGTGTAAAGGCACCCTAATAGGTTTTATGTACCAAAAGAGTTTCCTTCTGTACTGAAAAAGCAGTTTCCTAGCTCCCCCCTGACTTCAGATGAAGCAGGATTTCTGTGTCCATTATGTGTCTATGGAGAGGGGAGGGGCTGAGAGGAGTGAGTGAGCACGGAGCAGTCCTGCACAGCACAACACCCTGCAACCTTCTCAGCAAGTTCCTAGATAACCACTGACTTTTCTGACCCCTGAGTCCAGCGTTTTAGGTGCTTAGTCTACAAACAGCTGACCTTCATGTCTCCTCTTCCTGCTCCCTCATCTCCCTTAGACCCCTCCCCCCTCCATAGGGATATAATGGACACAGCAGAAACCGTTTTCACTGGCTTCTCTGTAATGAAGACAGGTTTGCCTGATAATGCACAGATAAGAAGTGAGGGAGGGAGGCTGGGAGATTGCTTTTTGAGTACAGAAAGAGGCTTTTTTGCCTAATAAAACCTATTAGAAAGTTTCTTAAAATCGCTTATACTACTGATTTCTGTAATAAAAAAATAAGACAGTTACGCTTTAACCCTTAGACGACCCAGGGCGTATAGTTACGCCATGGAAGTCTGTCCCCAGACGACCTAGGGCGTAACTGTACGCCCTGGGTGTTTCTCCCACTATGAAGCGTGCTCTGGAGAGGAGCGCGCTTCATAGCAGGTGGGGGCCGGCTGCAATCAGCAGCCGGGACCTCACCAGTAATGACACGCTGCAGCGATCGCGCTGCCATGTGTCATTAACTCCTTAAACGCGGCGCGACCGCAGCGTTTAAGTGTAAGTGACAGGGGGAGTCCCCTGTCACTTACCGATTGGGACCCCCGCAGTGTGACTGCGGGGGTCCTGATCGGTAAAACGGACCACCGGAGGTCTCTTACCTGCCTCCGTGCGGTCCGATCGGCGATCTGCTGCACTAAGCCTGCACAGTCAGGCTCAATGAGCAGATCGCCGGTAACAACAGGAGCCAGAAGCAACAAACTCTGCAAGCTAAGTGCTTTTATATTGTATTGTGAGCGAGTTTTGGAGCGTGCGAGTTTTTGATCTGAAGTGTGTTTTTGTCTCAAGTGTGGGACTTTAATATTCTGGGAAGGAGTATATAACATACCTGTTACTGAGTGATATCTGTCCTTACTGGGTTTATAGATAACAAATCTCTGTACACATATAGTATATAGCAAGGTACTATAGATTAGTTTATCTGTATTTATTTTCCTAGGGGTTATATACATTGTACCTGGTTTACTTGGGACACATTACTATAGCCTGTATATACACAAGCTTGCTGGAGGTTACACAGGTGGAGGGGGAGGGGACTGATTGCTAATTAAGAGTTGATAAATTACATCTGTGTGAAGCCTGCCAGTCTCTTCCAACACAGGAGCCAGAAGCAACAAACTCTGCAAGCTAAGTGCTTTTATATTGTATTGTGAGCGAGTTTTGGAGCGTGCGAGTTTTTGATCTGAAGTGTGTTTTTGTCTCAAGTGTGGGACTTTAATATTCTGGGAAGGAGTATATAACATACCTGTTACTGAGTGATATCTGTCCTTACTGGGTTTATAGATAACAAATCTCTGTACACATATAGTATATAGCAAGGTACTATAGATTAGTTTATCTGTATTTATTTTCCTAGGGGTTATATACATTGTACCTGGTTTACTTGGGACACATTACTATAGCCTGTATATACACAAGCTTGCTGGAGGTTACACAGGTGGAGGGGGAGGGGACTGATTGCTAATTAAGAGTTGATAAATTACATCTGTGTGAAGCCTGCCAGTCTCTTCCAACACAGGAGCCAGAAGCAACAAACTCTGCAAGCTAAGTGCTTTTATATTGTATTGTGAGCGAGTTTTGGAGCGTGCGAGTTTTTGATCTGAAGTGTGTTTTTGTCTCAAGTGTGGGACTTTAATATTCTGGGAAGGAGTATATAACATACCTGTTACTGAGTGATATCTGTCCTTACTGGGTTTATAGATAACAAATCTCTGTACACATATAGTATATAGCAAGGTACTATAGATTAGTTTATCTGTATTTATTTTCCTAGGGGTTATATACATTGTACCTGGTTTACTTGGGACACATTACTATAGCCTGTATATACACAAGCTTGCTGGAGGTTACACAGGTGGAGGGGGAGGGGACTGATTGCTAATTAAGAGTTGATAAATTACATCTGTGTGAAGCCTGCCAGTCTCTTCCAACACAGGAGCCAGAAGCAACAAACTCTGCAAGCTAAGTGCTTTTATATTGTATTGTGAGCGAGTTTTGGAGCGTGCGAGTTTTTGATCTGAAGTGTGTTTTTGTCTCAAGTGTGGGACTTTAATATTCTGGGACTTTAGATTTGGGGCGTTTTAGAGGAAAACAAATTGTTTATTTACTTTTGAACACATTGTTTGCTTTTGTTGCTTGTTTGTTTTTTCTTTCTTTATACATAATATCCCCATATAAATGAGCGCCATGTTTGACAATGCGGCCCAATGTACATCTTGTGCGATGTATGCAATCCTTGATCAACCGATCGAGGGTGCATACCATTGTGGGAGATGTGTGCATGTTGCTGGTTTGGAAGCCCAGATCCTGGATCTAAATGAGCAGCTGCAACGATTGAGATGCATTAGCAAACTGGAAAGGGGTCTGGTGCTCACTGAGCAAGCACTCCAAGGGGTAGATGGGGGAGAGTGTGATAGCATGGAGGTACAGGAGGAAGAGGCAAGTAGTTGGGTCACAGTTAGAAAACGGGGTAGAGGGAAGAGTGTGAGGGAGGCCAGTCCTGATTTGGCACACCCCAACAAGTTTGCCAAATTGGCGGATGAGGGGGATGTTGATTCAGGGGTGGCATTGCTGCAGCAGGACACTGCCTCTGAAAGCCAGGGGGGTGTCTGCTCCAGTAAGGTGGGAAACAGGAGTTCAGGGCAGGCCAGGCAGGTACTGGTAGTGGGGGACTCAATTATTAGGGGGACAGACAGGGCAATCTGTCACAAAGACCGGGATCGTCGAACAGTGTGTTGCCTTCCTGGCGCTCGAGTTCGTCACATCGCGGATCGGGCTGACAGATTACTGGGAGGGGCTGGCGATGACCCAGCAGTCATGGTGCACATTGGCACCAATGATAAAGTTAGAGGTAGGTGGCGGGTCCTTAAAAACGATTTCAGGGACTTAGGCAGGAAGCTAAAAACTAGGACCTCCAAGGTGATATTCTCTGAAATATTACCTGTACCACGAGCCACACCTGAGAGACAGCGGGAGATTAGGGAGGTAAATAAGTGGCTCAAGAGCTGGTGTAGGATAGAGGGGTTTGGGTTCATGGAGAACTGGGCCGACTTCTCGGTCGGTTACAGGCTGTACGGTAGGGACGGGCTGCATCTCAATGGGGAGGGTGCAGCCGTGCTGGGGGAGAAGATGGCTAAGAGGTTGGAGGAGTGTTTAAACTAGGGCCCGGGGGGGAGGGCAACAACAATATAGTGAGTAAAGACAGAGTAGATGGAGAGCTGGGCCTAGATTATGGAACTGGGGGTGGAGCGGCGGGAGGGGTTAGAACAGTCACTAGTGACAAGAGGAAAGGGAATATGGACAAATATATTAAATGTATGTATACTAATGCTCGAAGCCTCACTAATAAAGCTGAGGAATTAGAACTCATAATGGTTGAAGAGAAATATGATATAGTGGGGATAAGCGAGACATGGCTGGATGAGAGTTATGACTGGGCTGTTAATATCCTGGGTTATAGTCTATTCAGAAATGACCGTAAAAATAAGAAAGGGGGAGGGGTCTGTCTATATGTTAAATCATGCCTTAAGCCTATTCTGCGGGAGGATATATGTGATGATAATGTGGAGTCTCTTTGGGTAGAAATAAGGGGAGGGACGAAGAATAATAAAATTCTTATAGGAGTGAGTTATAAACCTCCAAGTATAGTGGAAAAATCAGAAAATCTTCTTATAAGACAAATAGATGCGGCAGCGAAGCAGGGGGAAGTCATTATTATGGGGGACTTTAACTACCCAAATATAAACTGGAAAGCAGAAACCTGCAGCTCCAGGAAGGGAAGCGTGTTTTTGGAAATAGTAAAAGATAATTACCTTTCCCAACTAGTAGAGGAACCAACAAGAGGGGGGGCCCTTCTGGACCTGATCTTAACCAATAGGCCCGACAGAATATCAAAAATAGAGGTGGGGGGTCACCTAGGTAATAGTGACCATAACATAGTAAGTTTTCAATTATCCTTCAATAAAATTATTAGTAGAGGGGCTACAAAAACATTAAATTTCAGGAAGGCTAATTTCCAAAAACTAAGAGAGGACCTTGGGAACATAGACTGGGACAATGCCTTCAGAAATAAAAGTACACAAGAGAAATGGGACATATTTAAGAGCATCCTGGGTAAATCGTGTGAACTACACATACCATATGGGAATAAACGTAGTAGAAATAAGAGAAATCCAATGTGGTTAACTTCAGCTGTAAGGGGTGCAATAAATGATAAGAAACAAGCATTCAGACAACTAAAACAAGAAGGTAGTGGGGAAGCATTGAGCAACTATAGACTGAAGAATAGAATGTGTAAAACGCAAATAAAAGAAGCAAAAATAGCAACAGAAAGAAGGATAGCCACAGAAAGTAAAACAAATCCCAAAATGTTCTTCACTTATATAAATAACAAAAGACTTAAAACCGAAAATGTTGGTCCCCTCAAAAATAATCTGGGTGTAATGGTGGAGGGGGAAGAGGAAAAGGCCAATCTACTAAATACATTCTTCTCTACGGTATTCACAGAGGAGAATCCCATAACAGACGACATGACTAGGGATAATGTTAATCCTCCCATAAATCTCACCTGCCTAACACAACAAGAAGTGGGGAAACGCCTTAAAAACATTAAAATCCATAAGTCACCGGGCCCAGAAGGTATCCATCCTAGAGTTTTGCAAGAATTAAATACTGTGTTGGACAGACCGTTATTCCTAATATTTAAAGATTCTATTACGACAGGGATTGTTCCACAGGACTGGCGCATAGCTAATGTGGTACCGATATTCAAGAAGGGGTCAAGGAGTGATCCTGGAAACTACAGGCCCGTAAGTCTAACATCTATAGTAGGTAAAGTATTTGAGGGGATTGTAAGAGATGCTATACTAGAGTATCTTAATGAAAATAATCTTATGACGCAGCACCAGCATGGATTTATGAGGGATCGGTCCTGTCAGACTAATCTGATCGGCTTCTATGAAGAGGTAAGTTATAGACTGGACCTGGGGGAGGCTGTGGATGTTGTGTATCTGGACTTTTCAAAGGCATTTGATACTGTGCCGCATGAAAGGTTGGTCTACAAAATGAGGATGCTGGGACTCGGGGAAAACGTATGCAAATGGGTAAGTAACTGGTTGTGTGATAGAAAACAGAGGGTGGTCATTGATGGAAAATATTCAGATTGGGTTTTAGTTACTAGTGGGGTACCACAGGGGTCAGTGTTGGGTCCACTTCTTTTTAATATTTTTATTAATGATCTTGTAGAGGGGCTACAGAGTAGAATCTCCATTTTTGCAGATGATACTAAACTGGGTAAAGTAATCAGTACAGAGGAGGATAATATCATATTACAGAGGGATTTGGAGAAGCTAGAGGCTTGGGCGGAGAAATGGCAAATGAAGTTTAATGTGGATAAATGTAAGGTTATGCATTTGGGCCATAGAAATAATAAGTACAGTTATGTGCTAAATAATAAAACACTGGGTAAAAGTACTTCCGAAAAGGACCTGGGGGTATTGGTGGACAGTAAACTCAACTTTAGTGATCAGTGCCAGGCAGCAGCTGCCAAGGCTAATAAAATAATGGGGTGCATCAAAAGAGGTATAGATGCTAAAGATGAGAACATAGTTTTGCCTCTTTATAAATCACTGGTCAGACCACATATGGAATACTGTGTACAGTTTTGGGCACCGGTATATAAGAAGGACATAGGTGAACTGGAGCGGGTGCAGAGGAGGGCAACAAAGGTCATTAAGGGAATGGGTGGGTTACAGTACCAAGACAGGTTATCAAGCTTGGGGTTATTTACGCTAGAAAAAAGACGTCTTAGGGGCGATCTGATCACAATGTACAAATATATGAATGGACAGTACAGAGATCTTTGTAGTGGTCTTTTTACTCCTAGGTCTGTAACAATGACAAGGGGGCATCCTCTACGTCTAGAGGAAAGAAGATTTCATCATCAGCATCGACGCGGGTTCTTTACTGTGCGAGTGGTAAGACTGTGGAACTCTCTGCCACATGATGTTGTCATGGCCGATTCATTAAATAAGTTCAAGGGAGGACTTGATACTTTTCTTGAACAATATAATATAACAAGTTATGGGCATTAGATTTCTGGTGATACGTTGATCCGGGTATTGTTCTGGTTGCCATTGCAGTCGGGGGGGGGGGGGGGGGGGGAGGGGGGGAGTTTCTCCATGTGGTGGGGCGGTTGTCTTCTGCCCCATAGGGGTTTTTCGCCTTCCTAGATCAACACAGTAGGATTCTCCTAGGTTGAACCTGATGGACTCTTGTCTTCTTTCAACCTTATTTACTATGTTACTATGTTACTGATCAATGCTATGCCTATGGCATAGCATTCATCAGTGTAGAAATCAAAGCACTGGATGTACAAGTCCCCCAAAGGGACTTCAAATGTGTAAAAAAAGAAAAAGTTAAAAATACTATTACACTACCCCAAAACCCCTCCCCCAATAAAAGTTGAAATCACCCCCCTTTCCCATTATATAAATAAAACATATAAAAATAAATAAACAAACATATAATATACCGTAGCGTGCGTAATTGTCCGATCTATTAAAATATAACAAGCGTCATTGCGACCGGTAAACGGCGTACACGAAAAGAGGGAAAATAGTGCGCGGATTACCGATTTTATGTTACATTATATATATAAAAAATTAATAAAAAGTGATCAAAACGTCCGATCTTCACAAATATGGTATAAATAAAAACTAGAGATCATGGTGGAAAAAATGACACCCCATACAGCCCCGTAGGTGAAAAAATAAAACTGTTATAAGCGTCACAATAGGGCTATTTTATTTATAATTAATTGCCAAAAAAAAGGATTTCATTTAAAAAAAATATATAACATTAGAGAATCTGTGTAAACCTGCATATGGTTGTGTTCGGGCTGACCTATAGAATAATAGTGTCATGTCGCTGTTACCATATAGTGCATTACGTAGACACAGGAACCCCCCAAACGTTACCATATTGCTTTCTTTTTTACGATTTCACCTATTTATATCTTCATAAATAATAATTTTGGAATTCCATCATACATGTTATGGTAAAATGAAAGAACTATGAAGAAGAATGAAAAACGAAAACACTAAGATCAAAATTTGTGCGGTCCACTGGGTCATTTTGGGCCTGGTCCTCAAAGGGTTAAAGAGGTTAGCCAGGAAAAATGTACTTTTCCCCTTTCTAAAGAATAGGGGAAAAGTAGGAGGTCGAGGGGGGTCCGACCTCTGTACCCCCCACCGTTCTCCGTACCTCCGTCTCTCCCACGAGTTCTGTTATGAATAGAGCTGTGGGTCTGGCATGCGACCCGGGGGTCTATTCATTGCTATGGAGTCGACGGAAAGAGCCGGGTATGCTGTACCCACGGCTCTATTCATATCAGAGCTGGTGGGGCCAATAAGGAGATTGGTGGGGGTACAGAGTTCATACCCCAACCTCCTACTTTTCCTCTATTCCTGTAGATAGGGGAAAAGTGAAAATTTCCTCAACAACCTCTTTATATAACTTTGTAATGTATGTTTATAAGCTAACTGGCCCTGTTCCCCCTCTCTCCCACCCCAGTTATCAAACATACCCCCCAAGAAGTGAAAGAAATCATATATGCCTAACGACTGTTGACCACCATAATTGGCAATCTAGCACACCTGGCTAATGCCTGCCCGTGGGCCACCCGGGCTGTGTAAAAAATGTTTTTGTTATTAAAAACTAACAGCGCTGTCCGCAGCCGCATTGCTTAATCAGCTTCTGTGGGCTGCTGCAGCGCTGACAATGTGAGGGCCGCTGCCAGCCACTAACCTCGCTGTGTCTGTGACTTCAGGGCTGGGGCCGGCATCAGCAACAGGCAGAGAGGCTCACTGGGCCTCCTGCTGCTAATGGGGTATTCCCCCCAACTTATTTTTGCATTAATACGTTGCCCACCCATAGCTTTCCATCTTTCCAATATCAATGTATTATAGATTCTGCACACTTTTGCTGTTATCTAGGTACAATCACCCCCACAATACGCATAAAATCATCAAATCTCAGTCCAACCCGACACAGCTCCCTGCTCCTGGCCCCCACCCTCCGTGTCGGCATCACGTGTCCTCCGTCTCTTCAATGGGCCGGGTTAGGCCTTTAAGTTAACCCAGCCAAACTGAAGTGAAGGAGGACACTGACGGGGGTGGCTGCTGTTAGAGAGAAAGAGAGAGACAGTGATCAGTGCAGCTGTCACTATCCCTCTCTAACAGCAGCCACCCCCATCACCCGCACTGTGTGGCCCCCCTGGCCCCAGAGCTCACGTGCCCCCCAGCGCTCTGTGCCCCCCAGCACGTGGGGGGTTCCTGTGTCTACGTAATGCACTATATGGTAAAAGCGACATGATACAATTATTCTATAGGTCAGCCCGAACACAACCACATGCAGGTTACACAGATTCTCTAATGTTATATATATATATTTTTTTTTAATGAAATCCTTTTTTTAGCAATTAATTATTAATAAAATGGGCCTATTGTGACGCTTATAACGGTTTAAGTTTTTCACCAATGGGGCTGTATGGGGTGTCATTTTTTCTGCCATGATCTCTAGTTTTTATTAATACCATATTTATGAAGATCGGACGTTTTGATCACTTTTTATTAATTTATTTATATATATATATATATATATATATATATATATATATATATATAATGCAACATAAAATCGGTAATCCGCGCACTTTTTTCCCTCTTTTCGTGTACGCCGTTCACCGTTGGCAATGATGCAATGACGCAATTACGCACGCTCGTCAACGATCGTCTAGGGGTTAAATCTCAACAAGATTTTACTGATACAGCCGATATTGATACATGATGCCGAAGGGGGCTGCAAGTCCATTGTACAACTGCACACTCTGTAGGGTCCGTAGATCACGGAGCATGAGAATAAGGTCTTAAACTATTGACCATGTATAAATTAACCCTTGGATTACTGGATTTTGTGGGCTGGTGGGATTCATTTGCCAGGGCCTCATTTTTGATCTAAGTCCGGCCCTGCTATGGCACTTTATGATGTTGTAATTTGTGCATTGTATGACACTACAGCAGGGCCTAAGGGCCCTATTCCACCGGGCGATTATCGTTCAGATTATCGTTAAATCGTTCAAATCTAAACGATAATCGTTCGGTTAAAATGCAGTTAACGATTAACGACCGAACAAGAAATTGTTGATCGCTTTATAAGACCTGGACCTATTTCTATTGTTGCTCGTTCGCAAAACGTTCGCAAATCGTTCGCATTGAATAAGACATGGTTCGGTCATTCGCAGTAGATACGAACGCAATAGCGAAAAAACTATCGCAAATACGATCATAAGTAAGAATTATCGTTCCATGGAAATGAGTGAACGTTTTCAGGTCTTTCGCAATAGCGGTCGTTTGAGGTCGTTAATCGTTAACGATTATGCAAACTATAATCGCCCGGTGGAATAGGGCCCTAACTGGCTATCTGACAAGTCAGGCAAATGCCAGATGAGCGGTGTGCTAAGTGGGCCAACCCATGAATAGATTGATGACTGGTTTGCCCCAGCACTGCAGCCTCCCTGCACTTAGAACATAGTAAGGAATTTGTCAGATTGGAGTCCTGTATTGTACTGATGGACAGGAATCTTAGGTGCAGGCATCCTGCCATCTCCTGCTTGTCTATTACAAGGTTCATCAGTCAACAACAACAAAAGCAGATGAGAATAGCAATGTGTATGGTGTGTCCTGCTGATTGATATGTGTAGTGAGAGTGCTAGATGTATTGTCAATAGAATATGTCCATTGTATTAAAAAAAAAATTCAATTTCTAGAATACTAGCCCTTTCTTCCGGGTGCCTTGCTTAGTCTGGCCTCTCCCCATTGACCTGTCTGGCACGGGTGACCCCACCAGGAGTATTACTTCCGCCAGCTTAGCTCATTGGATCACTAAAGCACGCAAGCTCCCTCACCACGTCAAGGTAAAGGCACCATGAGGGAGCCCCTCCACCCTAGCCTGATTACCCATCCCAACCCTTAATTTACCTTAATTTACCTGCTAACGCTGTCCCAGCTCAGGAACGCTACAGCACCTTACCAGGGACCCTCCCGGCGCCCTTTTCAGCCCAGCAACACCCTGGCTCTTTATTACGCATCCTTCCCAGCCCAGGCCTGCCCCAGCCCCCTAACCCGGACCCTCCCGGCGCCCTTCCCAACCCAGGCCCGCCCCAGACACTTAACGCGGACCCTCCCAGCGCCCTTCCCACCCCCATAACGCGGATCCTCCTGGCGCCCTTCACAGCCCAAGCCTGTCTTAGTCTTCTTTTTCCTCTTCCTCCTCTTCTACTTCTCCTCTTGTTCTTCTTCTCCTCTACTTCCCAGCCCAGGCCCACCCCTGGCCCCTAACACGGACCCTCACAGCGCCCTTCCCAGCCCAGGCCCTCCACAGCCCCCTAACCTGGACCCTCCCGGCACCCTTCCCAGCCCAGACCCGCCCCAGTCTTCTTTTTCCTCTTGTCCTCTTCTCTTCCTCTTCTTTTCAGCCCAGGCCTACTTCAGCCCTCTAACACAGACCCTCCCGACTCCCTTCTCAGCCCAGGCCTGTCCCAGGCCCCTAACGCTGACCCTCCCAGCGGCCTTCCCAGCCCATGCCCGCCCCAGCCCCCTAAAGCGGACCCTCCCAGCACCCTTTCCAGCCCAGGCCCGTCCCAGTCTTCTTTTTCCTCTTCCTCCTCTTCTACTTCTCCTCGTTCTTCTTCTCCTCTTCTTCCCAACCCAGGCCTGCCCCAGTCCCCTAACACGGACCCTCCCAGCACCCTTCCCAGCCCAGGCCCACCCGGCCCTAATTCGGACCCTTGTTGCTCCATAGCAACCAATCACAGCTCAGCTTTCATTTTACTAGAGCTCATGGAAACTGTAACGCTAAGCTGTGATTGGTTACTATGGGCAACAGAGAACATTGCTACTGTAAGACTGTTTGATAAATCTGCACCTATACGTTCTAATATCCAGTCTGTGTAGAGCAGCACAATCTGACACTGAGGAGGCTGCAGACAACCCCATATTACTCTATGGTCCAGATTACAGAGCTATGTATGATTTAAATGGCAGCAGCCTGTAACCTGTAGTGTTATATGGCCGTGTCTTGGAGATGACAGTTTTTTCATACAGATTTCCATGGCCACCATTACTAATGTCCTCTATGTCCTGTACAGATAAGTCTAAAAAATGTCAGCTAGTTACATGGCCCCCTAACATGAGCAGTCTCTCCCCGCGATCAGTGTCCCTCTCCGCTGTCCTGTGTGCGTTGTGTACCAGATGTTCTGGGATGTACCGGGGACCTGTGCCTTCCATCAGGAGTCTGTGATAGGAAAAATGGGCAGAAAATTGCCCTTCAGCAACCGCAAGCCGTCACTAGACTTGTTTACAGTCCCGGTGATCAGTGGCAGTTGGTCGCCAGCCTTACAACCCAATTCAAATCATAACATTGTGTGATTGGACATTGTTTTTTTTTTTTAACTGAAGTAGCTTTATTTACCACCATTTATCTTTATTTAACACACATACAATGTACTGTGCAGCAGCTCCAGCCAGTGTCGGACTGGGCCATCCTCCGGTGGGCCCCTCCCCCACTCTCACTGCCTGTCCAGCAGCTGGGGCCCCCAGACAGCCATAGGATGATGCTGGCTGTCCTCTGTGGGCCCCCAGCTGCAGCAGGATAAATACATGGTTTTGCCAGGTCTGCCCGACTCTGAGGAGACAGCCCCGGCAAAACCATGTCCCGGGTAGTCCCGGGAAGCCCCGCCCCCGCTGCGAGAAGCCCGCCCCCTTCCGGCGTTCGCGATCTTACTCAAGCAGAGCGGGGAGAGGAGTCGCTGGGGCACTAGAGGAACCTTACAGGTGAGGTAAGTATAGCTGTTTTTTGTTTTAAATATAGATGGAGGGGCTGGAGAATGATAAGGGAGGCACTGGTATGCTGATGAGGGGCAAAAGGATGAGAGGGGTACTCAGTAGTGGATTATAACAGGGGAGTTTCGGGCGGCAGCCCGGGGCCCTGAGCTCCTGGGGGGCCCATGACCACCCAAAAAGACTTATACTTTCTGTGGTGTGCTGTCTCCTGGCTACACTTCCGCCATGATTTGCAAAAAATCACTGTTTTTTTAATGGCAATTTTGCACAAATCAGGACATCATGGTATTATCTATCCCGTACTATGGATGCCAGGCTAGTGCTGCCATAGTTGCAGTGGGGTGGAGTGGGGGGGGGGCCCAGGCTTGGTGAACAGCCCGGGGCCTAGGGTAAAGTTAATCTGCCCCTGGGGGTACTACTATGATGAAGGAAGGGCAGGAGGATGAGAGGGGTACTACTATGATGATGAAAGGGCAGGAGGATGAAGGGGGAAGGAGGATGATGGAGGGGTAGTAATATGATGGAGGGGCAGGAAGATAAAGGGGGTAGTAGTATGATGGGGTAGGAGGATGATGGATGGGTAGTAATATGATGGAGGGGCAGGAGGATGAAGGGGGTAGTAGTATGATGGGGTAGGAGGATGATGGATGGGTAGTAATATGATGGAGGGGCAGGAGGATGATGGGGAAGGAGGATGATGGATGGGTAGTAATATGATGGAGGAGCAGGAGGATGAGAGGGGTAGTAGTATGATGATGGAGGAGCAGGAGGATGAGAGGGGTAGTAGTATGATGATGGAGGAGCAGGAGGATGAGAGGGGTAGTGGTATGATAATGGAGGAGCAGGAGGATGAGAGGGGTAGTAGTATGATGATGGAGGTGCAGGAGGATGATGAAGGAGGTAGAAGTATGATGATGGAGGAGCAGGAGGATGAGAGGGGTAGTAGTATGATGATGGAGGGGCAGAAGGATGAGAGGGGTAGTAGTATGATGATGGAGGAGCAGGAGGATGAGAGGGGTAGTAGTATGATGATGGAGGAGCAGGAGGATGAGGGGGTAGTAGTATGATGATGGAGGAGCAGGAGGATGATGAAAGAGGTAGAAGTATGATGATGGAGGAGCAGGAGGATGAGAGGGGTAGTAGTATGATGATGGAGGTGCAGGAGGAAGATGAAAGAGGTAGAAGTATGATGATGGAGAAGCAGGAGGATGAGAGGGGTAGTAGTATGATGATGGAGGGGCAGAAGGATAAGAGGGGTAGTAGTATGATGATGGAGGACAGGAGGATGATAGGGGTAGTAGTATGATGATGGAGGAGCAGGAGGATGAAGGGGTAGTAGTATGATGATGGAGGAGCAGGAGGATGATAGGGGTAGTAGTATGATGATTGAGGAGCAGGAGGATGAAGGGGTAGTAGTATGATGATGGAAGTGCAGGAGGATGAAGGAGTAGTAGTATGATGATGGATTATATGGCCAGTAACAGTGTGATGGTATGTTAAGAGGTACAGTATGGTGATAATATATATATTAGTGCAGTTCTGGCGTCACTTCGACACACTGAGCCCCCACATAACTATGTATTCTGATCTCCCACAAAGTATTCAGTGTACAATACACCAAGAATCCTCCAGGTACAACAGCTGCAAGCACTACAACTCCCAGGATTTACTGATAGTCTGCATCCCTCAGGATATGCTGGGAGTTGTAGTACATATGAGCTGCCACTGTAGAGACATATAGTGCTGGACCTTTAGGGCTGATGGTTGTAACAGATTACGGCCACCAGACGCTTCTGCACAACAATCAATTATTAAAGGCTTGTTCTGTCTGAAGCTACAACTCCCAACATACCCTTCATTAAAAGTGTAAGGTATTCTGAGAGTTATAGTTCGACTGAAAACATGTAATTCACAAGGGAGTTGTCGCAGATCCAGATGAATCCAGGATAGAGCCGGGTCAGTATGTCTCTTTTTACCGATTCTTCTTTGGTGGGCCCCATGGATCATTTCCTCTGGTGGGCCCCAAGTACCCCAGTCCGACACTGGCTCCAGCTAAGAAGCAGCACACAATAAATTACCATATTACATATCCCGTAGATAGCCCAACAATATAACACACTATACATTATACCATGTTATATAGTTACCAAGATTCTAATTTGTTTTCGCTCTTACAATGAGGGGTGTGATTTATTGTAGGTAAGAGAGCTATGTCACCATGAGGGTTCCCCACTCTTTTTCATAACTGGCCAGGTAAAAAAAAACAATCAGCAGCAGCCTAGTAACATCAGGTAAAGGGTGTCCCTGTATCTTGGCCCTGTGTAAAGGCATATATATTTCCCAGTGATATGCTATCACATTTTGCAATAGATTTGTTGGGTCCATGGTGTTTTTCACAGTGCAGCATGCTGTAGGTATAGTATATTGTGGGTGTTTATTTACTATTTTTAAGCCTATGAACTGATGAGCCATCCACAGTATAGTCCTATCAGTGTCAGATCGGTAGAGTAGGCCATAGATTGTATCCATGTTTTCCAGGACTCCCTAGTGCTGCATCGAACTTTGTCAGTCACTGGTTTGCAAAAGCCAAGCGATTGCACTCGAGCACGTTCCAGTCACACTCATCTTTAGTCGCTGCCTCTACACAGGGACAAACTGCTTCCAGCCTCATGTACTTTGTAGTTTGGACGGGGTGGATATGTGAGCACCCTTCTGCGTTTTCTTTTTTTTTTTAAACGCTGCACGCCCCCCAGTGTGACATATCTCCTCCCCTCCTTGACTCCATTGATTCTAATGTAGCTTCGCCACAGAGCGGAGGGGATATCTTCACACTGGGGGGCCGCGGGCCTGTCTCCAGTGCATAGAGCCAGACTGATGCATGGCAAAAGAACGAGACAGCGCCACCAGGATTCCTGTGCTTGCTATGCGCCACCTGACCGGCCCCGGGACCCCCACCAGAAGGCATTTTCCCAAGTTGTGATGACATCACAACTCAGGGGAAAATGCCTGTCCCACCTGATGGACTGGCCGCTCAGCCAATAAGTGACTAGAGCAGCGTACCGCCCTAATCACTGACTGGCTGAACGGCCAATCCATCAGCCAGGTTGTGATGCCTGCAGCGCCGGAGATACCCTGGCCCTGAAGGGTCCCCCTGCAAATACTTTATCTCTTGTATCCTCCATGTTGCAAGAACACGTTAAGACCTTCAAGGTGGTCGGATAAAGCAATAAGAATTTTACATTGCGCTTAATCATATTTGTACATGATGATGCCAGGATTTTCCTTTGTCGAGCTACCTCAGCAGAGAAATTGTTACAAGTACCTTGTGACCTCGTAGGAGAAGCTCTGTTTTCATTTTCTTTAATTCCTGGAGCAGTAACTGCATATCTGCAAAGTTTAGAAACTTGGCTATGGCTTGGTGCGGTTTAATCTGCGCCATCTTGGATGATTTGCTGTTAGGCAATTGTGGAGGGCCGATTCTGTGAGCTCGTTCCACCACCATAGGCCCTAGAAGACCTAATGCTTGAGGCAGTTCAGGGGCAAAGATTTCTAGCAGTTGGTGGGACTGAATGCTTTCGGGTAATCCCACAAGCCTGAGGTTACTGCATCGTGACCTGATTTCCGAACCCTCAGTTTTAGCTTTTAGTGAAGTATGTATTACTCTTAACTAGCTCATCAACTTGCTCCATGGCATGGTAGAAGTCGTCTTCTAGACTACTCACTCCAAGTCCACTATGTGTGTGGTTAAGTCCCAGTAACAGCAACTCATCACCTCCGATGTCTGTCAGTGACGTGAGTGGCTGGAGTCATAGGCTGTGAGTCTGTGTGGTGTGAGACTGCTGCACAGCCATCGCCATTTGGAAAAAGTCCGGCCGGTTCTAGTATGGCTATAAGCTGGTATTTGTCAGGTAACTGGTGCAGGGAACGGGAGGTTAGAATATTCAAGGACTGGACATCCTTCACTCGTTGCTTGGCATACGAACGCTGGAACCGGAAGTCATTGTCTTTAATAATTTTATGTATTGCCCACTGTACGCTTGCTCCTGATGTTTTGTCACACACTATTATTTCAATATTTTAATACTCCCCATTTCCCTATAATCTGCCTTTCTAAAAAACAGTACTTTGATACAAACTGTGAACAATTCTATACTGCAAACCAAAGCATAAACTCTGGTGGTCACTAGAGGCTAAACTAATGCTGAAGTCTATTGTTTATCTGGGCCATTTATGTGAGCCTAAGTAACCTAGATGAGGTAGAAGTTGCAATTTACTTTTGCTATTAGGCTATGTTCACACACATCAAAATGACAGCTGTTTTTATTAGTTTTCTTTATAACAACAGCCATTATTCTCATAATCACATAATTATAAAATAATACCCATAATTCGCCATTAAATTACGGCCATCCAATAAAAACAGCTGTCCTTTTGACAGTGTGTGAACATAGCCATACAGTTTTCTTTTTCTTCGGACAGTACCGATCTGAATATTGACATTTCTTACCATCCAGATTGCTCTGGGATATTTTCAGAACTCTTTACATTCAAGGTTGCATGTTGCATTTCTTTAGGTCTGTGCAGAACATATTATTATTATTATTATTATTTAAACTAAAAAGGCTGGTTGGTTTATATCCTATGTGGACTCCTTACCTGAGCTTAAATGCATGAGGAGAACATTTATTCTTGCTTACCACCCCTCTTTGGTATTTCAGTGGGCCATGTTGGTTCATTTCTGAGATAAATAGTCACATGAGAACAGGACATATGCCTCTTCTGGAATATCTGGTCCTCAGACCTTTCTGTTGTCTTACTGTTTGTGTGTTGTTATATTCTCCATATGATCTGATCTGTTTTATTGTTATATACAAAATGGAAAAATAAACAGTTAAAAAGGGGGTTATCCAGTTCTACAAAAACATGGCCACTTTTATCCAGAAACAACACTTGTCTCCAGTTCAGGTGGGGTTTTCAATTAAGCTACATTCACTTCAATGGAACTGAATTACAGAACCCCACCCAAACTGGAGACAAGAGTTGTGCTGTCTGTTGAAGAAAGTGGCCATGTTTTTGTAGCGCTGGATAAACCCTTTAACTGAAGCCATTTCAGCATTTGAAAAACTCAAAAAATGTGTTGACACTCCATTCTTCATCCAGCCAGATCAAGCCAAACCTTTTGTTGTTGCGGTGTCTGAGGTAGGTGTGGGGGCAGTTTTGTGTTAAGGTGCCCCTTCTCACATTAACCTCAGGACTTTTTTTTTTTTTTTTTTTTTTTACAGAAGGTTCCCCTATGGAAAAAGAATTATGACATCACTAATCAAGAACTGTTAGCTATCGAGTGGGCATTTAAGGAGTGGCGTAACTTCCTGGAGGGAGTGGTCCTTACCGATTGTGAGAACATTGTAGAATCTGCTAAACATGTGAGAACATTTTAGAATCTGCTAATCCTAGACAGCCTAAATGGGCTTTTTTCTTTACTCAATTTAATTTTGTTATCACATATCAACCATGTTCTTAAAATGTAAGGGCAGGGACCCTCTATTGTAGTTTTTGTGCTAGTCTCCCTCCAGACTCTAAATCTGAAAGTATTCTACTGGCTGGGACAGCTCTCTCTTAATGGTGGAGACTGGTATGACCAGTGAAAAGGGGAATCAGAATTTGGCTCCAGAGGGTCTCCTTCAGGGCAGATTTCATGTTCCCAGTCAATTTTACAATTCTTTTCTGTCTGACCATCTAGGTGTGAAAAGGAAACTAATAGCAGGTTAGAAAACTCGAACCAGCTGTTATGTTCCCATGCATTTAGTTACACAGATACAGTACTGTACAATGTAAGAACACTCTTACTTTGATGTTGAAATGTCCTAAAGCTTGTTAATAAAGAAATAATGTGTGTTCTCCTTGAAAGTTGAGTTTGCATGTGTGTATAAACAGCACATCCTTTTCTGTTTTGTTTTGTTGCCCATAGTAACTTCATTTTCTGTTATTGCTCTGGAAATATGACATGGCACTCTGTGTGTCGGCCCATAGTGCTCTTCTTTACTCTTATATGTTTTCAAAACTTGTTAAAAGCACTTTATCAAAAATGAACCCCTGGCACATGCCACAGAAAGGCTATGTTAACACAACATAATAAATAGAGAAAAGGTGTCCGCTTTTGGTATTTAAAAAACAGTCCGTTATTATTGAGATTTAACTGACTGCAATGCAATTAACTGACGTCAATGGAAAGACGCACGTCCAATGCACACAATGTATTGAATAACAGATGTTATCACCGCGGAAATAATAATCATGACAATTATTATTGGACATCTTTTTGTCATGACCAGAGATGTGGATCCGCTGTACCACAGTCAGCGATGACGTAGCCATACCAGGGAGCGGAGTCTAAGGGAAGACCAGACAGCTAAATGAGGTTTTAGACTCATTTTAGACTCAAAATGATGGACGTCATTTTAAAAGGAACTGAAAAAACATTGTGTGAACATGGCTAAATAGTGCAGATTTTTGTCTTTTGTGTGGTGTACACAAGGCACAAGGCACAAGCCCCTCTTGACTGATTGACAGGCAGAGGGCATGGCAAGGTGGGGTGGTGGTGTGGCCTTTTCCCGCACCTATCATGGTTTATGCCTGTTTTCTGCTCCAGAGCAGATGTAAAGCTCTCATCCTGCCATACGGGCTAATTAGGGGTGGAGGTTTATTCAAGACTGGCGTACAAGTATATACGCCATAATACATTTGTTGCACACAATGGCCCAGATTTGCTAATTTTGTCTAATTTTAAAACTTGAGGGTATTTCTTGGGTTTTTGTTAACGGGTTTAGCATGATGTGTCTCTTCATTACCTTCATTGGGGTTTTCCCAATGCCAAGTACTTGGCTACGTTCTTTATTGATCATAATGTCAAACTTCACGGAATCCCGGAAAATATAGTATCTGATAAATTGGTTAAAACAGTTTCCAAATTTTTGCAAAATTCCAGAATTAAATAGGCATACAGAACCTTTGATGTTGATCTCTATGTCTGCCATGCGGGTCAATTGGGGGTGGGTGTTTATTTAAGACTGGCGTACAAGTATGCGGGTCTTAATAAATGTCCCCCATAATAGATTTGTTGCACACAGGGGGAGATTTATCAAACTGGTGTAAAGTAAAATTGTCTCAGTTTCCCCTAGCAACCAATCTTAATCCACTTTTCATTTTTCAAAGAATCTGTGAGGAATAAAAAGTGGAATCTGGTTGCTAGCGGAAACTAAGACAATTCTCCTTTAGGGTGAGTTCCCACCTAGCGACTCGCAGTGTAAATTACGCTGTGAGTCTGTCAGGTCCTTGCAGATCACTTTCACTACATACACGCAGCGTCTGAACGACCGCTGCGTGTATGTAATTCTGCTGCCCCCTTAACCCCTTCAGCTCCCGCCCGGCTCCCGCTCCCACTCTGCTGTATACATTACCTCTCCTCACTGCACGGGTCCCAGTGTACTGCTCTTCCGCCCGGCCAATCAGTGGCTGCGGCAGGGCAACACACTGATTGGCCGGGCGGCAGAGCAGTACGCCGGGACCCGTGCAGCGAGGAGAGCTAATGTATACAGAGCAGGAGCGGAGCAGGAGCCGGGGAGCTGAAGGGGTTAAGGGGCCAGGACCTGCCTGACTTGCAGCATAATTTAGTCGCTAGGTGTGAAGACACCCTTACACCAGTTTGATAAATCTCCCACACAGTGTCTAAAAAGTGTCTAAAACCCATAATAAATGTGGCTAAATGGTTGTTATTTTGTGCAAATTGCACCAGAGTTCTGGTAAATCTGTACAAAAGTGCTTCATCTTATGATGAAATTCTGGTGCATTTTGCTCAGTAAATATCTCCAATTGTATGTTGTTTATGGCTAGTCCTGCCATCTCCTCTATGTATGGTATATCTTTTTCTAACTTTGTAATATTTTTATACTGTTGTATATCTTTTATACTGTTGTAAAAACTGTTGTTTTTCCTTCATTGATTTGTTGATTTTATCTCTTATCATAGAGACAAAAGGTAAAATAGCACTAATAGATTATATTAATGTGGAAATGTGAAAAAGATAACATTACTTGGTAACACTTAAAGGGGTTGGCCCCTTTAAAGTAAAATTATTTAGGGTACAGTATTAGTGAGTATATTCACTGTATATACTGACAGCAGCTCCCTGTGTACCTCATAGAGCTAAAATTAGACATCCCTCCTCCAAGGTGTGCTCTCCTCCTCTGTGGTGAGTCTGTGACCATGCCCCGCCCTCAATGTCCACCACTGAGTCTGTGTAATGCCTATGGAGGACAGTTGGGGGCAGGGCATGGTTACATACTCCTCCATATCAGCCATCTTATGGAGAGACCACAGAGCAGGAAAGCCCAGCCTGGAGGAATTTGTCTGATTTTAGCTCTATGAGGTATACAAGGAGCTGCTGTCAGTATATACAGTGAGTACACTTACTTAGGCTATGTTCACACATGGTACAACACCGGCCGTTCTGTGAGCCGGCACAGAACCAATGGCGTTACTGAAGATCATCCCGGCCGGTACTGCAGTACCAGCCGGATGATCTTCATTTCTGGTGAGTTTGGATGCGGGCCCAATTCATCACTGCACGCAATGGAGCATGCGGCCGGAGCCGCAGACTCCATTGTGTGAACTGACATGTCTCTGTGGCCGCTATTCAATGAATAGCGGCCGCAGAAAACTGTTATGTCAGTTTTTCGTGCAGCCAGATGTAATCAAGGCTGGAGTGTATATTATGTGTATACGCTCCGCCCAGGATTCCATTCATTCAAATACAACGTATGTTTAGCATAAATCACAGCCGTTGTTGCAGATTGCAACAAAGGCCTTGATTTATGCTAAACATACATTGTGTGAACATGGCCTAATACTGTACACTGAACTATTTTTACTATAAAGTGACCAACCCCTTTATTAAAAGACAAACATAACATTATAGCAATAAAAGAGTCAAACCTTGGAGTCCAAATCAATGTACTATAATTTCATATAATAGAGATAACAGCCTTTTAAGAAGAAAATACATTAAGCATATATTATAATTCTTAATAGTTAAATAAAAAAATAACACAAAAAACATTATTGTTTATTCACAGTAAAATATAGATATTTTATACTTTATATACTATACTTTAAATAGTATCATTTCATAGTTCTTTGGTGCATTCTGTACATAAAAACACTGACATCCATAGTTAAAGTTACAGAGAGTGAAGTGTATGTAAACATTCTACATAATGGATAACAATATCCAGAATAATACCATTTTAGGATCAAGGGGCTAAAAAGACTATACAATGTGCTAAAGGAAAAGAAACATTTTGTACAGTGTACATATGATTTTTAAGGCAATATTGATATTGTGCTCTTTTACTTGTATAAGTTGTGTTGTAAATGATAACAGTTATGTGACAGACTAATACTGAAAAACATTCATTTGGTCTCATCAAGTCAAAATCATTTCTGAAAAATGAGAAGCAGCCAACCAATGTATTCTGTCTGTCATAGTGCAGCATACAGGCTCATGCACCCAACCGTATTATGGCTCTCTACAATTTCTGAGTGCTGTTTTCTGTATGATATGCATTCTGGAAATGCACAGCTTAAGCCGGCCATACACATGGGGCTGTGACTAATATCCTATGGGATTGTTTTTTACACACAATTGTGCCAGAAATATGCCAGGCTAAATAGGCAGAGCACTGCCATTAAAAACAAAAAAACAAAAACAAATACAGCCTGTGCAAAGTGGCAAATGATCAGCCATCATATGAGATAGCTCTCATATAATTTACTGGGAATGGTGAGCTAAAATGACCCAAATGTGTCGACCACTATCTTATATGTACAGCCAAGATACTTTGCCATAATATGACACCTATAGAACCCTATGAGGCTTTCTTTATTTCCATTTATCTCTGTTTTAAATAGTTTTTATTATATTGAGTGCAAGAGGAAAAATATATTAGTGGCATGCTCCATCAGATGCCATATTACATAGCTACTTTCCTAGAAGCATTGTTGTGTGCATGAGGTCCTAAATAGCAGTGCTACCCATAACAATCAAACACTGTCATTGCAAGTTAGAAAAAAAGATCTTTTTGGCTGCCACAGGCAATATCACCTTTTTAATTTTCTATTATTTTTTTTTATAGATATACTCTACCACTTCAGACATGTCATTACATATGAAACATATTGTTCTATACATTGGTTTCCTCAAAACTGTGCAAAGCTTGGGTGAGTGAGTAAGTCTTATCACATGTTTTATAAAGAGACAATTGTGCTTCTCTTTTCTTTCCTTTTTTTTTCAAAGCGAAACCAAGGATCTGAATTGCTGTGTTAGGCAAAATATAGCAGCAGTGAGCGCAGTGCACTGACGGGACAGCAGCTTGGAATGCATATCACGATTTACACTCTCTGAAGCCTTCTTAGCCGCCTGGACAAATTGATGGTAGGTACATATAAGATCACGTAAATTAGTTTGGAGATCCATTTGTCGCTTATTGCATCCTTCACAGCTAGAAAATTTGAGACACACTTCAGTCATTTGTATCAGTTCAAAAAATGTTTCCTCTACTGCCTGATAAATCTCTTCAGATAACTGATCTGATTTCAGCACTTTCTGTGATGAGGACATCATCTTCCGAGACACATTACATAAGTAGGTCTTTTGTTCTGAAAACATTGAAGAACATATGTCTTTAGGGTGAGTTTTAATCTTGTCTTTATATTCCTCTAAAATCTTTTGGAGGTCCAATACACTGTCTTGCAATTTGCCAAAACCAGTTGGAGAATCCTGTATCCTTCTCCTTAGAAGAACAAGAGCTTCAGAATGCTCTAAGAAGCATGTATTGTTTCTGGAGTAATCTATAGGATTAGGGTTATTTTCCATAAACAATGAGCTTCCAGATGAAGGCGGTACTGTTCTAGGCAATGGAGAAGGACTTCTTGTAAAATCAATAATTTCATCTTCTATGTCATTGTCTCTAGGCTGAAAACAGGCTGTGTATGATAACTGACAGCTACAGTTTCCTACTTTGGATAGCTTGGATTTTTTTTCATCTGAATCATAATTCTGATACTCATTTTCACTTTTTTCATAAGCCATAAAAGCTTTGTTTGTGGATGCAACAATCCTTGCTTCTAAAAGGCTTTTGTCTTTGTATATGAAATGCCCGCTATAGCCTTCATCCATTGTATCAACATCAGAATTAGTTTTTTCTTTACTTTCACCACAAGCTAATTTCAGAGTGTCTAAAGCTGTGTCAGAAGAAAGCAAGCATGGGGCAGGAGACTCATTCTCACCATCAGACATTCCTATAGAAGGGGAATCATATGATGGCAACTGGTCTTGATCTTGATTTGTTAAAAGATGTATTTCCTCTTCACAAGGAGGCACGCTGGGTCCTGTAGAGGTTCCATCCTTATATGAATTTATAGGGAAATTAGTAAACAGATCAGCAAATCCCTTAAAATCCAAAAGTAAGTCGGCAGCACTGGAGAAACCAAACAATTTTCGTGTTTTACTATTTTTTGGCGAACTTTCTTTAATGATAGTTTCTTCTTCAGATGTTGTAGAGTCTACACTTTCAGTACTATAAATGAATGATTTTGTGTCTTGTGACTGAGCAATATATGGTAATATTCTGTCAGTGGGAGGCGTGCGGTATACTGAATCAATATCTGCTTTGATATTCTTTTCATGATCGTTTTGAAATATATTTTCAAAAATGTCCTTAACATTTTCCTCTGAGTTTTCTGCCTTTGTTGAATTTATATTGTTTTCTTTCTTGTTATAACTTGATTCCAGGCAGAAAAGAGTATCTTCATTCATGCCGTTTCTGAACATTTGTAATGATATTTCTGATGGACTAACTCGGCCATTGTATTCTGTATTCCAATCAGTATTGATAGTAGCAGGAGGACTGCCATTAGGACTCCTCTCTGTAGCTCCAGAGTCACTCCTAAAGCGAATAGCAGATATAGAGGACAATACTGAATCAGTCACTGATTTAGTTTCCATTGTGTCAGGTTCCATCTCCATTTGACTTGGAGAATGTGTTTTACTTTTACATTTCACTATGGATTTGTTTTGCACAAGTGATTTAGTTTCTAGAAGAGCAGGTTCACCCTCAATGTCTTTGAAGGAGGAAACTGTAGGTGAATGTGATTCTACCGGGAGATGCGACTCTTTCTCAAAACAACATACATGGTCTATTGTCTGCAAGGATTCTGATGGTGATAAAGGAAATGTGACTTGAGTGGTATAGTCTGTTTGTAGAAAAGATCTTCTTTTCCGAATCATTTTTGCTGGCTTTCTAGTATACTTTGTCATTTTATTTTTTTCTATAGAATTTGTCTCTAATTCAGCATATGAGCCATGCAATACTTTTCTGTCTGCGTAAGAAAATTTGTTCTCTAGTTTTGAACCTAAAAAGAGTGAAAATATCCACACATTAAACATTCATGCAGTCTTTGAAGAATAATTTACTATATCTTCATGCAAATTATCCTGAAGGCTTAGAGGATAGATGTACCGATACATTTAAAACTACAATAAGAATTTTACATATAGTCTGATACCACATTGAGAATGTTTGGGGATTAAGTGATGGGAATAATAAAACGTTACGACTGACTGTAGGACCCTTTTATTTTTCCATCTTTCTGCAAGCCATTTCTTTAAAAACAATTAGCAACCAAGATTTGCCATTTTATTGTTTGGCTATTATTTAGAAAGAACAGTATAACTTAAAGGGAATCTGCCAATAGGTTTATGCTGCCTTAAATTAGGACAGCATAACCTACTAATATAAATGCTGAACAGATCGGTGTATTACTTAAACCATTTTGTTCAGCCATTCTCCTAATATGCAGGAGAATAGGTTTCTTGCAACCACCCACCCCACCCTGCAGCTGCTGACTGACAGGTGACTGCCTATACACAGCATAGATAGATAACTGCCAATCAGCAGCTGGTGGGCGAAGTTTTCTGCTTCTCATAAATAATGAGGACTACAGGGCTCACACACATAATGGAGAGAATTACTTGTTGTCCCCTGTTATTCAGGGGGATGTCTCTGAATCAGCTGCACAGAACAATGTAAGTAATACATCATTCTGTTGAGCTTCTCAGTCACTAGTTTGTTACCCTTAGATAGGGCTACATTAACCTACTGATAGAGTCTCTTTAAGAAAAATGTATGTGGAATAGATTTTCAATCTTAAGGGTCTAGCAGGTATAGGGAATTAATAGAAACTTTTTATAATGCTAAGGGTTATATCCTTACATAGTAGTAGTAGTTTTCCTGGACTTAAATATTGGTGGACCCTTAGGATTAGCCATCAATATATTACATCAATTAATGGCTCAATTCCCAGCAACCCCCCCCCCCCCCTCCAAACTAAGTAAAGGTGCAGGACCCTTGGGATTGGCCAGCTGTTTGAGATTAGAAATTTCAAACTGCTAATCAGCTGATTCAAAGGGCAAACACTTAGTAGTGGCGGCACCTAGTATTGCAGCTGGTCTCATTCATTTGAATATGATGAGCAGCTATACCAGGTACAGCTGCTACTGCATGTACAGTACTTTGCTTGGCAATAGGTGATGATTATTCCAGGAAAACACATTTAACAATGGTATTCTGGCAATTATAATGGATTTCATGGAGGGGAAGAAGGATGGTATATAGTAGAAGTGTGTGAGTGAAAACATTTTAGAATATAATTTACCAGGAGAACTTTGTGTAGGTGTGAATCGGTCTGTAGCATCAAAAAATTCCTCTTCAGAACTACTGTCGCCAAATCCTGGTGGTGGGTCAAGTATAAAAGTTTCCCCTTCCTTGTTTGTTTCATATATATAAGCCTTATTCCATGTTTTCACTTCTGTTATTTGATCCTGTACACAGTTGCTCTCTGGGCTGCTAGGGATGTTTTTATCCACACTACTGGCAGGGGAAACATTTGAGCACAGACTGTAATACTCCATGACATTATTTTCTGTGAACTGACAACCAAAGAAGCCTTGTAAATCACTGTCTTCTTTGCTGCCTGTCTCTTTAGGAGATCTAGGAGACCGTGATGCTTCCTTTAAATCTGTAGCTGGGTTTTCCCTATTGTTAATCTGCTGCAAAAAACATAGCAATGGATCTTGTTCAAGGCAGGCATTTTCTTTGATTTTCTCTTCAGGATCCTCAGTAAAGACATCTTGGTCCTCTGTAGAAACATCTTTCAAAATTGGTGAATAAAACTGAAAAAATGCTGGTTTACTGGAGGAACATGTCTCTAAGTCATCCTCCTCCAGTGCATCAATTGAATCACTGGACCAGCTGATTTTATAGCCTTGACTCTCTGTATTTGCGGAATCAGAGTTTTCAGAAATGCTGTCTGTATCATTAACTATACCATCACAATGATTTTTTACGTTGGCATCACTTTCCTCCTTTTCTTCGTTTGAGTTAATCTCACATCCATTCCCCCCTTTTTCTTCTTCTTCTTCATCTTCTTCCTGCAAAGGGTTTATGTTTCGGGACTTCAAAAAGTGGAGATCTGAAGAAAGGTCTTGAGAAGAATCCAATTCTGAAGATTCTTCTGAGTCACTGCAAGCTCTAGATTCATACCCTTAAAGTAAGCATAAAGTTCATTACCATGTGAAGTTTTATGGTTTTATAGTCATAATTAAGCATAAAAAAATTACCTTTTTAATAAAAAAAAATCCTAAAGAAACTTTCCTCACTGGACAGAATGAACAATTGAAGCTATCCATATGTCATTTTTTTTTATTATCATGTTGTTTTAATGTCCATAACTCTGTGTTGATCTATTTCTCATGCTGTATGACCATTGGCTGTTGTTTGACACGGCCGCTGTTTGCAGTGTCAAACAACGGCCAATGTCTTAGATGTTCACCTAGGCTGATACTGCAGTATCGGACGGGTGAACATCACTTCATTTTAATTGGAATGTGGGCATATTCGGGTGTGTGTGCACCAATTAGCCACAGAGCACAATGTAAAGTACGTTCGGGAGCCGAACTTAACATTGTGTGGCTGCTGTTCAACGAATAGCGTCTGCACAAAATAGAGCTGTCAATTATTTTGTGCAGCCGCAGAGAACTCCGGCTGTAGTGTAAACAGTGTGCATACACTACGACAGTGGTTCCATAGGCTGCAATGTAATCGTCCACTGTCAATAAACAATGGCTGTTTGCGTGACCGCAATCAGCAGGAGTCACCTGTGCACACATGACTAGTACCTCCTATTTTTTCCCATTCTACCTGCAGGAAGAATGGTGAGTGATAACACCATGTCCACACTTGTGTTGCTTGGTGGCAGCTGGGTTTTTGGGGGGCCAATGGGGATTAGTCCTGTGACATTGGGGTTGCAGGGCCATTCTATGGCCTCCCTTCCCTGTTTGTGCTCGCTTTGCGTGGTTAGTGGTCGCTGACTGACAAAGTGGTGAGTTAGCATACAGACTCATGTGAACCAGGGGACCTGCACATGGTACATGGTACATCCTGGCGTTGTTTTTTAAATGTAGCCGAGAGGCATTATTGTCAGCCATAGGTGTGAGGTGCAGTGCTCCTTTCTCTCCTTGTCCGTATTAAATAATGGCTGTTATTGCAACCTGCAACAATGGCTGTTGTTTAATTATAAAATATGTACAAAACTGAACAAATAAATTTAGGCTAACTTTAGCTGCCATTAGAGGGAGCATATGAGCTTACCTCATACCCTTTGTACATTAAGTTGTACCTATCATCCAGACACTGGCTGGGGTAAGTAATTGAACAAGCCTTAAGGCCCCGTTCCCACTGAGCAAAGGTAGCGGAATTGCGCGACGGAATTGTCCACCGCGGAATGCCGTTAGCCTCCCGCTCATAATGGGAGTCTATGGGAGGCGTGCGCTCCTGCCCTGTCCACGCTGAAGAATGAACATGTTCATTCTTCAGCACGTACAGAGCAGGAGGCTAACGGCATTCCGCGGCGGACAATTCCGTCGCGGAATTCCGCTACCTTTGCTCAGTGGGAACGGGGCCTTAGGCTGGTGTCTGGTTCAATGCACATATGAGCCAGGACTTCAGCGCCATCTTGGGCCTTCTGCTTCCCGTCCCTGCATCCATGCCTGGTACCTGGTACCTGAATGCTGCAGCCCCCCACCAGTTCCCGTCAACTTCCCCTTGCTGTCCGGACACTAATCCCAATGTTCGGTTCGGATCCTGAACACGAACATTAAAAAAAATGGTTTGGTTTCATGTTCGCCGAACATTAACAAACAAATAACAAACATACAGTTGAAGCATACGTTTTGGTTTACCCATATGCGTAGATTATGCAGTTGCATACACATTTGTGTACGCATTTCATTTGCGTACACAGCTGCGTAAAGGTTGCGTACATTTCGGTCTAGAGTTACAGACATGCAGATTATCAGGTTCCAAACGTAAATTACGGAGTTGCGTACGTTCGCAAGTTCGAAAATGATGGTTATAACCATTCTGATCATCACACAAATTGTTCATGATCGGCGAACACGAACAATTACCATCGTGTTCGTATAAACATATGAACATTTACGAACATGTTTGCTCATCTCTACCGGACACTGGCTGTGGTGAGTAATTTAACAAGCCTCAAACCTGGTGCCTGGTTTAATGCACATATGAACCGTGACATCACGTCATCTTAGGCCTCCTGCTCCCCGTCCCACCATCAGTTCCCGGCACCTTCCTCTCGCTGTCTGGACATTATGCAAAGAAATTTTTCCGGCACTCACCTGATCTTCTGCAAGTGGATTTATTATGTACAAATACACACGGTGAATACAGCACACTATACAGGACGCGTTTCGGCTCTCTTGCCTTTCTCAACTGCAGCAGATTTGATGGTGCAGATTGGAAATTGCAGATTCAAGGCAAATCCAATCTGGACCATGAAATGTTCAATTCTGCGTCATCAAATCTGCTGCGGATCTGCTGCAGACCCTGTATGTGTGAACGCACCCTAAATCATTTCACTGAAATGGTTCAGGGATTCCCTATCTCTATACATCTACATCAATGTTTTCCAACCTTTTTTTTTTTTTTTACCTGGGGGCACCCCTTGAGGAATAAAAAAAAGACCCCGGGGCACCCCTTCCAAATAATGTTCTAAAAAATACAAAAAACGTCATTGATTGACTCACAGGTGATGTCTTCTTTGACCGTTCACTTTTGTTCACTTTCCTATTTTTTCTCCATCTGGCCCAGACCATGATGACAATTTCTTCCAGCTACAGTTCATCTCTTCAGAACCTGCCAGATAACCATTTTAGGTTCTGCGTTTTTTCCAGCAACTTCCTTCATATAGGATCCCAAACAATAGTAATTCTGCTGTTTGTGGTCATGTGCAGTAAAGTGAATAGGTATGTGGGATCCCCTGCTGTGCCCTCCATATAGTAATAATGCCTCCTGATGTGCCTTACATAGTAATAATGCGCCCTACTGTACCCCCCTAGTAACAATGTCCCCTTCTGTGTCTTCTATATATTAATAATGCCCCCTGCTGTCTCTAACATAGTAATAATGTCTCCTGCTGAGCCCTTCATAATAATTATGTCCACTGATGTGCCCTTCATATAGTAATAATGCATGCTACTGTGCCAATTATAGTAATAATGTTCCCCTCATAGTAATAATGCCGCATCTGTTGTGCCCCTCATAGTAATAATGCCTTCTGCTATGCCCTCCATTGTAATAGTTCCACATCTGCTGTGCCCATCATAGTAATAATGGTATCATCTGCTGTGCTCTCATTAGTACTAGCTTCCCACTTCCCCCATTAAAAAAAAAAAAACAACACATCATACTTACCTAATCTGGGCAGCTCTTCTTGCTCCAGCCTGTAAGCCATGGGGACGGATCCTCCAGCAGGCATGATGGTGTCAAATCACTGTGCCTGCTGGGGAGGTCACGTTCCGGTGTCCCATAGGCTGCAGGCATAAAGTTCCGGCAGCCTGTGGGATATAATGTAAAAGCAGGATGCTGAAGGTTCTTGCTCCTTCATTCTGTCTACCTTAATGTTTAGCTCACTCATCCTGCGTTACAGTGAGCAGGTGGAACATCCAGGTGAGCGGTGCATGCCTAGAATCTGCTTAGCTGCAGCTTTGAGAGGTGTTTAAAGTGAAAGTGTCACAATTTCCACCAGAGTCTTGTGGCACCCCTAGTGGGTTCTCTAGGTAGCCTGGTTGGGAACCACTGATCTACAAAATAGCTATATATGCAGCAGCCAGACCACTGCTTTTAGAGCAGCATAGTAGTCAGTAACTTAGAAAATGGTCTGTCAACAATGAAAGAGAAAGATGGAACAAACAGGAGAAGGAGCCAAGTTTGCTAAATGAATGTATTTACCCTGACTTACCCTACAGGTTTAACTAAATAAGTTGAAATGGGAATACCCCTTTAATAATTAAGAACATGGATTGTGATACAAAGGTCACACGTTCACATCTAAGAGGGTAATCTCTGAAGACAGTTATCTTTGCATTTTGTATTATTGTGTGGAATCTTAAATATAAATAAATATCATTTTGTACTCTTCTACTAATGAGACATAAATAAAAAAAGTGTGTTTCCCAATCTTTCTTACCTTCCTCTGTTGATATCCTGTGATATGCATTATTACCAGGCCACTCAAAGATTGATGTTGTAGTACTCACAAACAGCTTGCAATAACCAGAAATAAGACATGAAATGTCCTTAGCACTACTTGACTCCAAGAGAAGAGATAGAGGCTAGAGAGAAGAAAAACTGTGGCGTTAATAAACTGTAAAACAATTGTAAAACTACAGTCTCTAAAGTTGTCAAACTGTGGTCTCTAATATAAATTGTAAACCTAAAGTTAATATTGCCCATAATGCTTCTCCACAACTAATTTTGCTTCTTCTTTAGAGCCATCTCAAACCTGTTTCCTGCCCAGTACTTTTACAGTTCTGTAGATGGGTCACACATTACCCTTCTACAGATCCTTCTCCTCCCATATATACATTGTTGTTAGAGTACTCCTAGAACCTCAGTGCCAATAAAGAATCCTCCCTGCTTGTCAGAGAAGGGAACAACTCATGCTACGTATCTTCTCTGATAAGCAGAAATAAAAACATAGGATTAATGAAGACACTGCTTGACTAGTAGATAAAGATAATCGGAGGCAGCACATTCCTGTTTACAACTGTCACATGGAGAAGATGAAAAGACAAAGGCAACAGAAACTGTACAGGGTGCTACTAATAAAACTAGTTTAATCTATTTATTTTCAGTTCCTATTTTTACATGGGCGGGGAAGCACACTGATTGGCTGAGCGGGACGTCCAGCCGGGAACCCCCGAAGCAAGCTGGAGTGTGGAGCAGGTAATGTATGCTCCGGCCGGTGTGGGGTTAACTTACATACTCGCAGCTGGATGTCAATGCCGCTGTGAGTATGTATTCTCATAGAAAATACAAGGCAATGGATCCGCAGCAGATTTCGCTGCAAATTTGCAGGGTGAAATCCGCTGCGGATCCGTTATGTGTGAATCTAGCTTTAAGTAGAACTGGCTCTGCAGCTTCTTCCTAACATCCTACTGACCCTTGAGAAAGTCTCAGTGCTGAGACGGAACCCGTGGGGTTCAGTGGACCTCGACATGGACCTCCCTTTATGGTGATACAAATTCTTTTATGGTTAGCCATATATGGCTGAATTTACACTCTGCCACTCCTTGATTAGTACATCTTAGGATATAGGCTCACACATCATGGTCTGTATAGTTCACATTTGATTTTTTGTCTTAGCAGCCTGTTCCATAATACCATTTGGGGGGGGGGGGGGGTCAGTTACAATTGTTCATGTCGGGGTATCTTTGGGTCTGTGTTCATCTTGCACAGTCCCTTATGCGTTGTGTGTGTTTTAAATGATTTTAATGTGTTTGTTTGGCACCTGTTGCTCTATTTATCAATAAAGATTTCTATATTTCTTATACGTAATTTTTTGGATATAGTCTGTTTACTCTGGATGTGCCACCCTCTTCAGTTTATGGCAATCTTTTTCTTGTTTGTCTTCCTAACATCCTACATCATCCTGGGGTGATTTCTGAGTGAAAAGGGTAAAAATATAAAGCATATAAGGCAGCAGAACACAACAGGAAGCATAGAGATATAAGTATTTTCATCTGTCAACGCAGCCCTTGCTACATGACAATCAAGCCGTGTGATGGGCTCTGTAAGTGACTGCTGATGTAGCAGATTGGTGCTCTCTTAGGCTATGTTCACACTGCGTATATGTCCGGCCGCATATTTTCGCCGCCGGACATATACGCGGTAAACTCCGGCCGGAGATTTACGCTACTTGCGGCCGGCTACGTACGGACCGCGAACTTACGCCCGAAGTCTACTTACGCTTCCCGAGCGCCCTACGTAGCGATCTGACAGCGGTCTTTTACTTGAAAATCTTCGCCTAGCCCCGGACACCCCACAGAACCTTTTGGATCGGCACAAAAAGCTGCAAAAATGAAGAAATCACCACTATGTACGGGACCGCATGTAACACTACAGGCGTAAGTTACGGCATTTTCGTCCGCAAACAATGGTCTGGTTCATTTTTTACGCCGCCGCGTACGATCCGGGCGTAAGTTCGTACGTAGTGTGAACTGTGCAGCCGTACTTCGTATACTTTCCATTATACACAAACTACGTAAGTCTCCGGCCGCTTATTCAGGGGACGCGCTACGTCCGGAAACTTACGTAGTGTGAACATAGCCTAAGGCTGCATTCACACTACGTATATTTCAGTCAGTATTGCAACCAAAACCAGGAGTGGATTAAAAACACAGAAAGGATCTGTTCACACAATGTTGAAATTGAGTGGATGGCCGCCATATAACAGTAAATAACAGCCATTATTTCAATATAACAGCCGTTGTTCTAAAATAACAGCAAATATTTGCCATTAAATGGCGGCCATCCACTCAATTTCAACATTGTGTGAACAGATCCTTTCTGTGTTTTTAATCCACTCCTGGTTTTGGTTGCAATACTGACTGAAATATACGTAGTGTGAACGCAGCCCTTAGGCTATGTTCACACTACGTATATTTCAGGCAGTATTTGGTCCTCATGTTAGGTCCTCATACCAACCAAAACCAGGAGTGGATTAAAAACACAGAAAGGATCTGTTCACATAATGTTGTAATTGAGTGGATGGCCGTCATATAATGGCAAATATTTGCTGTTATCATAAAACAACGGCTGTTATATTGAAATAATGGCAGTTATTTACCGTTATATGGCGGCCATCCACTCAATTTCACCATTGTGTGAACAGATCCTTTCTGTGTTTTCAATCCACTTCTGGTTTTGGTTGCAATCTGAGGACCTGACATGAGGACCAAATACTGCCTGAAATATACGTAGTGTGAACCCAGCCTTAAGGTACGTTTACACGAAAGTATAATTGGCCCGATCGTACGATTAACAATGTCAGAGTAACGATTTTTTTTTTCATAACGATCAGCGTTTATACGGTACGATATATCATACGAAAAATCGTTTTGCGATCGTTTTGCGATCGCTTAAGCCTATCTCACACATTGGTTAAATCGGCGAACGACTCTTCACACGGAACGATCTGCGAATTTTTTGCGAACGACGATTTGATAACATGTTGAAAGATCAAAATGAACGATTTCTCGTTCGTCGTTTGATCGTTCGTTGCGTTTACACGTACGATTATCGTTCGAATTCGATCTTTATCGCGCAAATTCGCACGATAATCGTTACGTGTAAACGCACCTTTACACTGCACATTGTGTCACCCGAAGTTTAGACCAATTATAACTTTGCCTGAAAGGAATCAGACTTCTAAAACTGGTTTTGGCACACCGCCCCATCCCCCCCCCCGCTTACGTAATTGTTAAGGGTATTTGAGCAAGTGCTTCACCCATCTATTCTGAGAGTGAAAGAGTTATAGAAGTTTTCCCATTTGATACAATGATGGCACATCACAAGGATTCGCAATTACTTTATAAATAGATGGGGTCTGACCTCTGGATCCCCCACCACTCGTCAGAGGGAAGGAGCTGCAGTCATGTTTTTTTCCCTGCAAAGTGGTGCTCCTAGCCTACAGGTTGTGCAGAAAACTGCATACAGCCATATTTATTTGGCTATTTTGGCATTTATAGTGACTGGTGGCATTACTGTTGTATAGTATATTGGGTAATATAGTTAATAGGGTTGAAAAAAGACAAGAGTCACAGTGAGAAAAATTCCTCCCCGACTCCAAATGGCATGGACAGTGTGGCATAAGGAGTCCCACTGTGACTTTATTACCCAAATGCTTACAAAATTCTAGAGCTCAGCCTGTCTAAGGATCAATGTCGTAATCAATAATTAATGTTATAGTCCTAGAGAACCTCTTTAATATACCATTTATATTACTGAAATAGTCTTTAGAGTTTGCAATGATTGTAGTTACCTTGACATCCTGCAGGTAAACCTTCACCATGCTGACTTTTTCTGACTCTGCAGTTAGCTCTACTTTGCTGATGTTGGAGAATTCTGCTAGAGTTATCATGATGTTCAGTTTGTTGTTAATAATTTGGCTGATACCATATTTTGCTCCAACAAGAAGAGTGACGTATGATTCTCTGTCCTGTAGCTGAGATAAGACTATAATTAGAGCTTAAGAAAGTGACTAAATATACAGTAAAAACACTGCAGTAATCTCAGCAGAAGCTCTTACAAACCATCTAGAATAGTCCCATGTAATACAGGCTACATAGGTTACACATGCGTGTGTGCCTCCATCATGCGCAGTTCCAGACACGGACTATGCACTTATAAAGAGGCCTAATGTCTATTGAACACAGTAGTGTGCATTAGCCAATAGGTGCTTCTGCCATATGACAACCTGAAGTATGTCTGCTTCAGGTTGTGCCCCCCCCCCTGCTGTTGGAAGGGGGGGAGGCAGGGCTGGCATCAGCACCTGTTGAACCAGGCCCAGACCGCCACAGAGTGCTGCATCTGGCCCTTAACCATAAGTGCTCTTATTTAGCGCTCACAGTTAAATGATGCAGTACTGTTATTGCCATTGGCTTTCCTTCCCGCCTCTTGTGGCCGCAGGTGGCATTATGACTTCGGCCACAAGAGGCCACTCACTTGTACTGTGCACTTGCAAAGCAGGGAGAGGAGGCATCAGAGGACTGCACCTCTGCATCCAGGTCAGTATGACTTTTTTTTTTAAACTACACAGGGGGATGGCTGTATGTGGAACGGCTGCCTTTTAAGAGATTACCTGTGTGTGTGTGTGTGTGTGTGTGTGTGTGTGTGTGTGTGGGTCATGCCTACATGGGGGGGCTACCCAAGGGGGCTACCTTAAGGAGGGACTACCTAAAATGGGGAATATTAATTACTGGGGGTGCAACAACCTACTTAGAAGATATCTACAGGGAGGTAGGTTGGCTACATAGAGAGAGCCTTACTACTTATTCTGAGCGCACAGCTGGCCTGGCTACTATATGGAAACACAGAGGGGACCTAATTGCTATATGGTGGAGAGTCATGTCCCGCACCAGAAGGAAAATAAAAAGAAAAGTTAGTGACTCTGATCAGAGAAGACATCACCTGTGAGTCACGGGAGATAAGACACTATCATTTATACAGTTTGAATACTTTGGGAGGGGAGGTGGGCTTTCTGTAGTTCACCTTGGGCAGCAGAGTGGCAGCTTGATTAACCCTTGTATATCCTTTAACGGGTCCTATACTGTCCTATCAAACCATAGATACTGACACATATTGTGGTGTCCAGCAAAATGTCTATTCACTGTAATGGCCTGAACATAAGGGACACTTCCCTCGTCTACACATTTATTTCACTGTACTCAATGGAGTAGTCTGTGCTTCTGAGTACAGCAAAATAACACATATCTGTGGGAAGTAGTCCAAATGTATTCACTAGGTGACCAAGTTCAAGCCATTAAAGTAAATGGACCAACTGTTGTGCTTCACTGTATACGTTGGCAGCATTTTTTTGATGGGATGCAGACATATGGATGAGATGTACTACACTAAAGCTGTGCAAACCCAGCCTGTGTGCTAATACGACCTGTGTTTGTACTGTTTGCCATTATAAAATGTTACATGATATCAGATGGTCACAGATAAAAGATAATTGTAGCCAACAGTTATTGGGCCATTAAATCTTCCATTAGCATATGCATTTGTCTCAGCTTACATATATGTTGTTTCAATGGAACTTTCAGCAAAATCTCTTCCAGGACCCAGGGACATTAGAGAGAACTGATGACACATACCGTATAGGTAATTAACAATCTCAAAAAGAATACTCCATTTTGCTTGTTTATTGGCAATACATAATATAATGGTTTTTTTTAGGTATTGCTGGATGAATTGTCTTTATTAATTGTGTCTTTATACATGTATATGCTACATACCATTAGTGTGGCATTGAAAATTTTCCCTCCGTAGGTCTTCAATTCTCCAAGAATCTTTAAATATTGTAGTTGAACCTGTGCTGCAGATATTGGCTGCTAACATGGAGAAAAGGAAATGTTTACATTTAATTTTTGCCTTACTGATCAGAATTTTGGAATAATATGAGAATTTGGATAAGTAGGATATGAAAATGTAATTTATTAAATTAATTGATGTGTGTAAGATTTTAAAAATTGCCAGCTTACAGACATAGCTGTACTGAGAAGTCAGAAGTAGTGCTAAGTGGCCTGTCAAAATGTTCGGGTTTGGCACTGTTATAAAGTTGCCGAACCTGAACATTTTGACAGGTCCGTTTAACACTAGTCAGAAGTACTGTACATATCTTTATAATAATTGCTGCCAAAAATACTGTGCATTGCTATAAGGGGGTTGTAGAAGGTGCAGTACACTATGGCTCTGATGTCCAAGGGGGCCAAAGGCCCATGTACCTTGCAGAAAAGTTAGACTAAAACATAACTTATTTGATTGATTAAAACATACAAACCAACAAAGTGATAATTAAAATGTTAAAAATATAGTTAATGGGTACAGATACAGATAAAGCAATTCTCCCAGGGTACATGGTAAATGGTAGTGGCACATAATAAACCTATAAACATAATTATGCTACACAAAAAAAATGTTTCTTTTTCTAGAAACAGTGCCTCTCTTGTTTATGGGTTGTGTTTGGTATCACAGCTCAGTCAAATTCAATTGAATATGGTTGAGCTGCAACACCAGACACCCTATAGACATAATTAGCCCTGGCTTTGGGGAAACAAAGTTTTTTATTTTTTATTTTCCTAAATTCCTTTTCAGTGTAGCAAGATGTAACACATGACAAACTTTCCTGTTCACCTTTTGTCTTGGCTCAAGAATGCATTGGTTTCTCTTCATATGAAAGCTGATTGCCTTCTTGATGTCTTTTCCTCTCATGTTTCGAAGTAAGGTTGGAGATAAAAAGTTATCGATTCCCCAGTCCTTTCTAGTGGAAAGAAACATCATAAATTTGGACGTGGAAAAAAAAAATCTATTTATAAAAAAAAAAAAAAAATTACATTTAACTTGAGTAATAAATCTTTGCATGACCAGGAGTAAGGAGACTGAAAGATCAACAGGGGACATCTATCAAAACTAACGTAGGAGTATGTCAGTCTTAAATAAAGCCCCGCCCTCAGTATCCCTGACTGACTTACTAAGAGGCACCTAGCGAAGGCATTGTGCACCAAATCTACATCTAAATCGTGATAAATCATGATATAGCAGGCGCAGTAGGAGGCCATTAGAGGTACGGGAGGAGGCCATTAGAGAAAGGTGAGCTGCTGCTGATGATACAGGAAACCCACACAGAGCTGTTTCTGAAGAGTGTATGTGTGAGAATTAGGTCCCTTAGTGACCACTGTAGAAAGAAGTGTAGGCTGACACTGAAATTGCAAAACTAAAAATTATAATTATAGTTGAAAATATTTACATACACAATACTCAAGCCTTTTCAGCTATGTAATAACAGGTATGACTGCCAATTCTGATCCATTTTACTTACTCAATGTATTTGAATGTTATCTTCTGTGGTTGCCCACAAGAATGAATACGTTCCTGAATGTGCAAAGCAGCCAAGCGTAACGCAACACTGCATTTCATCTCCACTGCAAATCTCTCCTGAAGTACATCGCTGCAGCTCTTTGGTGGCAGAACAATAAGAGGACAGATAATTGGGAGACATGCATATACATATGTTACACATCAAAGTGGTTATCACATACACTTACTTAAAGGGGTACTCAGGAGACAAAAAATGTAAATTATAAAGGTTTTTTTCATAGATAATATAACTTTATTAAAGTTATTTTTTTTAAAAATGCGTCAATTTTTCTATATGTACTTCTGGAGCCTGGCAACAATATAGGGCGACACAGCCCCTCTGCTGCCACCACTGTTGGTGTGGAGAATTGCAGGGCTGTAAGTCATGCAGTTCCCGATCTACTGCTATGTTCTAGTGCGGCTACTTAACAATAAACAGAGCAGGATGCTGGCCCCTCATGTACTTTATATATTTTTTTATTTGATACACACGGGAAAGAGACTGCTCAACACAATCCCATTGTCTGGCAGCCTCTGCAGAGAGCGGTAATTGCTGTCACTGCTTCTAAAACGGTGAGCCATGATAGCAATCACTGCTCACTGTGGAGAGGCTGCCAGACACTGGGATCATGTGGGGCAGTCTCTTTCCCCTGTGTGCCATGTTGCCCCTTATGGCTGTCAGCATGTGAACAGGGAATTAGCCTGAGAGCAGACTCTATGCACAGATTGCCAAACTAACAGGAGGCTTACCCCCGCCCGTCAAACCAACAGGAGGCTTTCCCCTGCCCGTCGGTACATGCGATCAGGACCCCCACAGCATGGCTGCGGGGGTCCTGATCACTCAGTGACAGAAGCTTTTTTTTGTCACTGAGTACCTTTAACGCTGCGTTTACTATAGATTGCGGCGTTTAAGGGGTTAATGAGACACAGCTGCGGGATAGCTGATGTGTGCGGGACCGCTCTCACCACATCAGTTAGCCCCTCAGTATCAGGAACGTATATATACATTCCTACTGCATGGGGTATGTGCAGTAGGAATGTATATATACAGATTACTCATGGAAAAATGTATAATAAACGAACAGATAGCAACCTATCTATACGCTAGTACGAGTGTTCGTCACTATTTTCTACTTGTCTACTAAACTTTCCCTGGCAGAGTACCTAGCTACCTGGACAAGGCTCCCAAGACAGTCCCTATTCTACTTAACAGCTATTCCTACTTACTCTTCATCCTCTGTCTCTGAAGATTCTCAAAGTAAACGTGTTCCTGGAGAGTGCTGGACTCTCTGTCCTATTTTTGTGTTGCCACACCTGCACCTACACCTTACACTTGGGCTATCCCCTTTTTCAAGCGCAGTGCCCATGTGTCCGGGAGTGGGTACCAACACCACTCCTGGCCATCATGACCAGTGGCCATGACCCATGCCCACTTTGCTGTACCAACACCTCACAGCTACCCCGGGCCACAGCATTTGTACTATATTTCCAGCATTTTATTTTTATTTTTTGGTTAGCTATGCATGTTGATGTTTATGGACAGTGAATACTGAGGTATATTTTTTGGTAATTTACATTTTGAGCTAGTGTGAATTATTGTGCATTAGTTGGGTTGATGTGTGACCCTTTACATTATATGGGTTATATTTTATGTAAATTATAAAGGGGGTATTTTAAGGGTGCATTTTTTGGAGTGTGATACAACTAATCAGCATACAATGCAAGCAGCAATTAAAGCTCATTTACTGCTAAATATGGCAGTGGCTCAGACTAAGGGCATTCACACATACACAATTTTGCAGATTTTACGGACAGGGAAGGTAAGTAATAGATTTGTTCCCCACCCAGCATGATGTGTCGAAATCATTCCGGCAGCTGGGAAATTGTCGCAGCACTGTAGTGACACTGGAGTCCCCACTGCTGGCATGATATTAACACATCATACCGGGCGGGGAACAAAACCATTACTTACTTTTCCTGTCCATAAGGTCCACAAAATTGCGGACATATGAATGTAGCCTCATACAGAGACATGGTCAGAATACACACACATATGGTGCTGGGGGCATTTGGTAGGGCAATGTGTTTATAAAAGGCTCCCTTTAACCTAATATCTTTTACAGTAGCACTTACCTGTAAGTAGAGATACTCAAAGGCAACTGGATCCTCCTGTAAGAGATCTAGAGGATCCTTAGGTACAAAACAAACTCTGAAGAGACATCTATAGTCATGAGATTCTTTCTTCTGAACCACCTAAAAAATATAATTATTGTTTGTAATAATCTTGAGATCACATGTCACTTGTTTTTTGTGTGTATATTTTTTTAAAGAAATCAACAAGGGTTCATATAATTACTGATTTAAACAAAGAAAACGTAAAAAAAAATGTTATACATACGGCCAAACTGTGGTCCTTGCTCCCTCTAGGCTGATATTTGGTCTTTTCTCTGTTCAAAAAAAAAAAAAAGAGACCAAACCTAGGAAGTCCCAGTCCTTAGCGCACTTACGCAAGGAAAGACACCTGTTTATCATGCAGGTTGTGTATTAACTGAGGGCAATTACCTTAGGCTAATTAGATTATGAACTATGTATGCTTACTAGGAGACAATGCTTTCTGTTATGTAACACCTCAGTCAGAATAATGTAGACTGTAAGCCCTTGCAGAAAGGGTCCTCTATCCCTATGTACCAGTCTGACACTTCCCTTATTCATGTAACATGTTTTTAAGTTTGTAATGTTTTGTTTTTAAACCTTATAGCTTGTATAGCTTTCTGGGACCAAGGGTGCTTTAAAAATAAATGAATACAAGCACTATGGTTTGCAGCTGACAGTTATAAATGCATAAGCAAATGGTCACTGTCCTTTTAAATACCTTCCCTCTACTGCAATCTGCTGTCTGCTACCTGTTGTAAGGGTGAATCTTTCTCTAGTAACAGCTAGAGCAGGCCAAAGTGCAGGAAGCAGGAGTGGGGTTCATTTCAACTTTTTGTTGTGTATGCTGCGCACGCTCAGGGGGCACGCAAGCATAAATTGCAGCTGAAATCTACTGCAGCTGCACGCTGCCATACATTGTAGCTGAAATCTACTGCAGCTGCAACCTAACATAAATTGTAGCTGAAATCTGCTGCAACTGCGCACTGGCATACATGGTAGCTGAAATCTACTGCAGCTGCACGCTGGCATACATTGTAGCTGAAATCTACTGCAGCTGCAACCTAACATAAATTGTAGCTGAAATCTGCTGCAACTGCGCACTGGCATACATGGTAGCTGAAATCTACTGCAGCTGCACGCTGGCATACATTGTAGCTGAAATCTACTGCAGCTGCACGCTAGCATACATTGTAGCTCAAATACACTGCAGCTGCACGCTGCCATACATTGTAGCTGAAATCTGCTGCAGCTGCACGCTAGCATACATTGTAGCTGAAATCTACCACAGCTGCACGCTGGCATACATTGTAGCTCAAATCCACTGCAGCTGCAAGCTGGCATACATTGTATCTGAAATCTGCTGCAGCTGCAAGCTGGCATAGATTTCAGTGATGGTGTACAAGCTGCTCAGTTTATGTCGAAGTTGACCTGTATGCTGGCAGGGGGATTACTTAAAACCGACAATATAAACCCTCCCCCTTTTTTGCAGAGATTATGCATTAGGCCACGTATACACAAGCATATTTTGCATTCATATAACTTTATCTTTGTTTTGCAGCCAATAATCCGAGGGGTAATATTAATTTATAGGGCTATTTACATGAGCGTGTAAAATACTGCTACTGTTAAAAAAAAGCACCATGTGATTTTATCTATTTTGCATCTCCATTTCATCCATTTTTCTAACTGTGCTTAAATTTCCTGGTTAGAACATAGCCTTCAAGTATTTACTGTACAGAAATACAGATGCAATAATGACATCATAATGTCCCTAATATTAATATTTTCTAGCTGCATTTTTACTATATACCAATATGCTCTGCTGGTTACCACCACATGGAAATCTGCATACAACATTTTGAGATCAATGGAAAATATGACATTATTGTACGTCCCCTTATAAAATTGCAAAGCTTACCTGTTCTATAAGTTCATCTTCATGAAGTAGGTAAAGTTTTGAGATGTTATATTGCTCTTCTAGAGCTAGTGCAAAGTGCTCAATAACATTGATCGAAAGCTTCTCCTTAAGGGTCAAAAGGATGTCCTGAAATGATCACATAGTTTATGCAGTTACTCCACCATGGTCACATTTTCAGCAATAAGATTCCATAGCTGCAACCCCTACTTTTGTACCCAATTGCTTCATTGTCTCCACTTATTCTATCGATTACGCTTCTGGGTGCATAATAAATGAAGTTGTCAGAGCTCCATAGAGACTATATATATGGGGCTTGGGAGGGGGGCAGATACTAAATAATGACTTTAGGGGGGCAGATTCCAACACAAGAGCCAGAAGCATCCATCTCTGCAAGCTAAGTTCTTTTATATTGCAATTTATGAGCGAGTTTTGGAACGTGCAAGTTTTTGATCTGAAGTGTGTTTTTGTCTCAAGTGTGGGACAAATTGTTTGTTTGATTAATATATGTGTGTGTATATATATATATATATATATATATGTATATATATACACATACACTTTATATCCCCATATAAATGAGCTCCATGTTTGTCCAATGTACATCTTGTGCCATGTATGCAATCCTTGATCAACCGATGGAGGGTGCATACCATTGTGGGAGATGTGTGCATGTTGCTGGTTTGGAAGACCAGATCCTGGATCTAAATGAGCAGCTGCAAAGATTAAGATGCATTGGCAAACTGGAAAGGGGTCTGCTGCTCACTGAGCAAGCACTCAAAGGGGTAGATGGTGGAGAGAGTGATAGCATGGAGGTGCAGGAGAAAGAGGTAGCTAGTTGGGTCACAGTTAGAAAACAGGGTAGAGGGAAAGTGTGAGGGAGGCTGGTCCAACAAGTTTGCCAAATTGGCGGATGAAGGGGATGTTGATTCAGGAGTGGCATTGCTGCAGCAGGACACTGCCTCTGAAAGCCAGGGGGTGTCTGCTCCAGTAAGGTGGGAAATAGGAGTGCAGGGCAGGGGCAGGCCAGGCAGGTACTGGTAGTGGCGGACTCAATTATTAGGGGGACAGACAAGGCAATCTGTCACAAAGACCAGGATCGCCGAACAGTGTGTTGCCTACCTTGCGCTCAAGTTCATAACATTGCGGATCGGGCTGACAGATTACTGGGAGGGGCTGGCGATGACACAGCAGTCATGGTGCACGTTGGCACCAATTATAAAGTTACAGGTAGGTGGCGAGTCCTTAAAAACGATTTTAGGGACTAGGGGCAGAAAGCTTAAAACTAGGACCTCCAAGGTGATTTTTTTCCTAAATATTACCTGTACCACCAGCCACACCTGAGAGACAGCGGGAGATTAGGGAGGTAAATAAGTGGCTCAAGAGCTGGTGTAGGATAGAGGGATTCAGGTTCATGGAGAACTGGGCCAACTTCTTGGTCGGTTACAGGCTCTACGGCAGGGACGGGCTGCATCTCAATGGAAAGGGTGCAACCGGGCTGGGGGAGAAGATGGCTAAGAGGTTGGAGGAGTGTTTAAACTAGGGAACGGGGGGAGGGCAACTACAATACAGTAAGTGAAGACAGTAGATGGAGAGTTGGGCCTAGATTATGGAACTGGGGGTGGAGCGGCGGGAGGGGATAGAATAGTCACTAGTGACAAGAGGAAAGGAAATATGGACAAACATATTAAATGTATGTATACAAAAGCTCGAAGCCTCACTAATAAAGCTGAGGAATAAGAACTCATAATGGTGGATGAGAAAAATGATACAGTGGGGATAAGTGAGACATGGCTGGATGAGAGCTATGACTGGGCTGTTAATATCCAAGGTTATAGTCTATTCAGAAATGACCGTAAAAATAAGAAAGGGGGAGGGGTCTTCCTATATGTTAAATCCTGCCTTAAGCCCATTCTGTGGGAGGATATAAGTAATGATAATGTAGAGTCTCTTTGGGTAGAAATAAGGCAAGGGACGAAGAATAATAAAATTCGTATAGAAGTGAGTTATAAATCTCCAAGTATAAAGGAAGAATCAGAAAATCTCCTTATAAGACAAATAGATGTGGCAGCGAAGCAGGGTGACGTCATTATTATTGGGGGACTTTAACAACCCCAATATAAACTGGAAAGCAGAAACCTGCAACTCTAGCAAAGGAAGAACGTTTTTGAAAATAGTGGGTAAAGTATTTGAGGGGTAAAGTGGGTAAAGTATTTGAGGGGTTTGTAAGAGATGCTATACTGGAGTATCTTAATGAAAATAATCTTATAACACAGCACCAGCATGGATTTATGAGGGATCGGTCCTGTTAGACTAATCTGATTGGCTTCTATGAAGAGGTCAGTTATAGACTGGACCTGGGGAGGTTGTGGATGTTGTGTATCTGGACTTTTCAAAAGTGTGATACTGTGCCGCATGAAAGTTTGGTCTACAAAATGAGGATGCGGGGACTAGGGGAAAACGTATGCAAATGGGTAAGTAACTGGTTAAGTGATAGAAAACAGAGGGTGGTCATTGATGGAACATATTCAGATTGGGTTTTAGTTACTAGTGGGGTACCACAGGGGTCAGTGCTGGGTCCACTTCTATTTAAAATTTTTATTAATGATCTTGTAGAGGGGCTACAGAGTAGAATCTCCATTTTTGGAGATGATACTAAACTGGGTAGAGTAATCACCACAGAGGATGATAATATCATATTACAGAGGAATTTGGAGAAGCTGGAGGCTTGGGAGGTGAAATGGCAAATTAAGTTTAATGTGGATATATGTAAGGTTATGCATTTGGGCCGTAGAAATAAGAAGTACAGTTATGTGCTAAATAATAAAACACTGGGTAAAACTGCTTCCAAAAAGGACCTGTGGGTATTGGTGGACAGTAAACTCAACTTTAGTGATCAGTGCCAGGCAGCAGCTGCCAAGGCTAATAAATCACTGGTCAGACCACATATGGAATACTGTGTACAGTTTTGGGCACTGGTATATAAGAAGGACACAGGTAAACTGAAGTGGGTGCAGAGGAGGGCGACAAAGGTTATTAACCCTTAGGGGACACAGCCAGTTTTCATTTTTGCGCTTTCGTTTTTTCCTCCTGGTGTATATAAGGCCATAGCGCCTGCATTTTTCCACCTAGAGACCCAAATGAGCCCTTATTTTTTGCGCAACTAATTGTACTCTGCTATGGCAGATGTAATTTTTGCCTGAAATGTGCTGGGAAACCAGAAAAAAATTATATTTGTGGTGAAATTGAAAAAAAAATATATTTTTTTTTATTTGGGGTGGGGTTGTTTTTACTCCGTTCGCCCTGGGGTAAAACTGACTTGTTATATATGTTCCTTAAGTTGTTACGATTACAACGATATGTAACATGTATAACTTTTATTTGATTTGATGGCTTGTAAAAAATTAAAACCTTTTAAAGAAAATATATGTTCCTTAAAATCACTCCATTCCCAGGCTTATAGCGCTTTTATCCTTTGGTCTATGGGGCTATGTAAGGTGTAATTTTTTGCGCCATGATGTGATCTTTCTATCGGTACCTTGATTGCGCATATACAACTTTTTGATCACTTTTTATTACAATTATTCTGGATTTGATGCAACCAAAAATGCGCAATTTTGCACTTTGGGATTTTTTGCGCTGACGCCATTTACCGTGTGAGATCAGAAATGTGATTAATTAATAGTTCGGGCGATTACGCATGCGGCGATAGCAAACATGTTTGTTTATTTTTTTATTTTTATTTATAAAATTGGGAAAGGGGGGTGATTCACACTTTTATTAGGGGAGGGGATTTTGTGTTACTAAAAATACATTTTTCTTTTACGTTACACATATACTAGAAGCCCCCCTGGGGGACTTCTAGTATATGCACTCTGATCTCTCATAGAAATCCATGCAGTATAGTTATACTGCATTAATCCATGAGATCGGTGTTCTATTGCTTTTGGCTGCTGCAACCGAAAGCAATAGAATGCCGAGTCGGGATCAGCGCCATTACGGCGCAGACCCCGTCCCGGGATGGATGCAAGGATCGCCCCCCGCAATCGCGCCGCGGGGGGGGGGCATCCCCCCACTAGACCACCAGTTATTGAGATGAGCAAGTATTTAGAAGCAGCTGTCAACTTTGACAGCTGCTTCTAAATACTTAATTAGCGGGCACGGCGATCGGACCGTGCCCGCTAATAGCCGCGATCCCGGGCTACATGCGGCATCCGGGATTGCGGCAGTTCAGAGGGGGGTCGCCGCGCGACCCCCCCTTTGAACTTCCATAGCGGCACGAGGACGTTCAGTAACGTCCTGGTGCAGCTATGGGTTAAGGGAATGGTTGGGTTACAGTACCAAGAAAGGTTATCAAGCTTTGGGTTATTTACGCTAGAAAAAAGAGCGATCTGATCACAATGTACAAATATATGAATGGACAGTACAGAGATCTTTGTAGTGGTCTTTTTACTCCTAGGTCTGTAACCATGACAAGGGGGCATCCTCTACGTCTAGAGGAAAGAAGATTTCACCATCAGCATTGACACGGGTTCTTTACTGTACGAGCGGTAAGACTGTGGAACTCTCTGCCACATGATGATGTTATGGCTGATTCATTAAATAAGTTCAAGGGAGGCCTTGATGGTTTTTAAAAAAATATATATATATTACGTTAATCCAGGGATTAAACTGATTGCCATAGGAGTCGAGAAGGGATTTTCTCCCTGTGATGGGGCAATTGTCATCTGCCTCATAGGGGTTTTTGCCTTCCCCTAGGTTGAACCTGATGGACTCTTGTCTTCTTTCAACCTTATTTACTATGTTGATTCTAAATGGTGTTTTGTTTTTTTTGTTTTTTTTTTGGGGGGGGGGGGCAGATACTTAAAGGTGGCTGTTGAGAGGTGATTAAATGGGGACTGGGGAGATTGATACTATATGGGGGCTGCAGATGGGAGGGATACTAAATGGGGACTGCAGAGGGAAACTATACTATATAGGGGCTGCAGGATAAGGAATAATACTATATAGTGGCAGAAAATGGTGGGATTGCAGGGTCAGGGGTCTGATATTATACGGGGCTGAAATAGGGGAAAATGTACTGTATGGGGGTTGCATAGAGGGGCTAATACCATATATGGGGGGTTCACGGGTAGGGGGGGGCTGATACCATATGGGGGCTGCACAGGTGAGCTGACACCATATGGGAATTCTCAGGGGGGAGCCTGATACTATATGAGGGCTGCATCGGGGGTAAATAGATACTATACAGGGGCTGCATAAGGGGGTCTATACTAGTTAGGGGCTGCAGAGAGGGTGCACAGAGGGGCCTATACTATATGTGGACTGTAGAGAGTAGCCTATACTATAAAGGGCCGTACTACTATATAAGGACACAGAGCATACCTAACTATTATGTGGGGAGAACAGGGGAGCCTAAGTATTATATAATGGCACAGGGGACCTAACTACTATGTGCTGGAGCAAGGAGTCTAAAATGTTACAGTTCAGTCCCATTCAAGTTATACTAAACCAACATGCAATAAGCATGAACAAGTATAATACAATTATAAATAATGTATACATCTATATCTACCTTAACAGTGGTTTTCGTCTCAAATTTAAAAGCCTTTGTCTGACCATTTTCCAAGTAGACTTTAAGGACATTAGGCATAAATAGAAGTGAATTCCCCTGAAAAAAAGCAGTATGTTAAAACATACAAGATGATGGCCTCATATTTAGTGACAAGAATACTTTAATATTTCTCTGAGAAGATGGTATAGCTTAAACTGGATTATGTTTGATTTACAGAATGTGATAGCAGGAAGTTCACTTTACTGTGAATTACACAACAGCAAATTCCCTGCAAATAGAGCAAATATCCATAGTATTTCTGGGAGTTATGGGTTTTTAGTACAAATCATACATGTAAGCTTTAATTACAAGGGACAAATCATGCTAAAAAATAAGCCAACTTAATGGTCTTCAATAAAACTATCTGTTAATTAAGGCTGTGTTCACAAGTCCAACAACTGTCCAACAACTGGGTCTCTCACCAATCATCTGGAGTGCCAGTCAGAGGTGCCCCACTGTGCATCGGATGCTGAAGCTAGTCAAAGGCTTCAGCTTCAAAAACACAATGGCGAGATGTTAGCTGAGCATTAATAATAAAATATAAAAGGCAATACCCATATGATGTTGTTGGATTTGGCTTTTGTCCTGTGATCTTTTTTTTTTTTTTTTTCAGTTTTGCAAATCTGCAGCATGCTTTGTGTTTGGCCATTTTATAACAGGACTGTTGGCATTTTCCCCCTTAGACTTCTATAGGGGGGTAAAAACGCAAGGAAAAATTATAGGCTATGTTCAGGGGAAGCCAGACAGCCAAATGACGTCTGTTATTTTAAACTTAAAATGACAGACGTCATTTTAAACAGAGCTGAAAAAACGTTGTGTGAACATAGCCATATGCATATTGGCATTTTTCTGGCATTTTTTCTCTTGCAGAGCTGGAAACAGAGTAGAGCAGTGTAGAGGAGAAGAGTTTGTCAAGGGAGTCCCAACCCAATGAAGTACTTTGCTCTGCCGGAACTTGAAGAGATACTTGAGAGTAAGAAGTTTACTTCTATCCGTGTATAGACTATAGTCTGACCACCTTCTGCCCTACAATGTCGAGCTTCCCATTTTAATAGGGTGATACAAGCCCCTGCCATGTTTATCTGGGTGCAGCTAAGTATCCGAGTCTTCACGAGTTACCTGCACTGCGAGATAGAATACGTAGACCTTCTTGGTAGCTTTATTCTATCCAGGCTAGTCCCCCTTGTATATTAGGATACTGCCCTGCACTTTTTAGACTGGTTCACGGCGTGGGCTAGGTTGATCCCTAACTCTTCTCTCTTGGTAGTGTCTAGCACTGCATAATAGATATAGGGGGTTGACTGAAAGAGCTGAGTTTCTCTGGTTAGTGCTGCATATATGTGTCTTAGATTCAGACCAGACTAGTCTGAACTGAACTTGCTCGTCCTGGACAAGGGTCCTGGCAGAGGCCATTCGATATCCATTTTTTAGGACGGCTTTCATTTTAAGGCCACATAATGGCCGTTATTTCATAATGGCCATCCTATAAGACAGACGTTAAACGGCCAGAAACAGACTGTGTGTGCACATAGCCTCAAGGGACATTTACATGAGGTATATATTTTGTATAAAACTTTGCAGCATATGCATTGACTTGTGCTCTATTTAGATGTACATATGAAAGAAATATACTGTATATCGTAAAAATTAAAGCAAATGTACCATCAGTACATTCGTTTTAGGTTTGCACATGGATAGAACGGCGCCAGTGCATCGGTCCATTTTTTTAACCACAGCCCGTTTCCTGTGTATGGTGCCATTCTATTCCCGGGCACCAGCCAGGGGTGAAACACTGGAGGCGGGATGGGCGCCATTCTATCCATGTGCAAATCTTAAAGCAAACATACTAATGGTACATTCGCTTAAAGGTGAAAAGCTACTTACCTGAGTGTGGCCATTTACAATCACTTCTTCAGCAAACCTTACTTTCACTGGATTGCTTTTTAATCTGGCCCTTTTCTCTGCTGTGAGGAAGGATGACTTGGGGCTCTGTATACAAATAAGCAAACATGTTAATGTCTTAAGTGCACAGGTAACATGTGACGAGACAAAAAGAACAACTTTTCTGTTTGCTTTTGATTGACTGTAGTTTTTCTTAAACACAATGCTACTAATGTTGATTTATTTTTTATTATTTTTGTATTGGGCAAGAATGTAACCAAAACAGCAGAGCCTGTTTGTTTTGCCTGTGATTGATAGGAATAACAAAACCATCCATATCCTCCATAAACATGTTGTAAACAAGTATATGCTGCCACTATGTTACGATGTACCTAAAAAATACCCATTAAACTATAATCAATTCAACAAAATCCCTCTAGTCTGAGGTTGGAGGTCTCAATAGAAGCACTTATACTGATCCCACAGGCCTAGGCCTGGGGAATAAAACCCCCTTATGGGACCTGACTGAAATATAACTTTTTTGTCTATATGAAAATCGTTTATGGTAGAAATAACAGCTTTAAAACACGACCCTTCAATGCTTATGTGGTTTGTATTTAATAAATGACCTATGCGGTCCTCCAGTCATTATCACTAGGCTATATAAGTTTTGAGAACAATAGGGTTGCAGTTAAAACAATAATTATAGCCCCTTCAACATGTTTTGTTTTCTATAGCAATGTCCTTAGAAATTATAGCTATCACAGAACCGGATAGGTCATCTATTGAATACAATCCATATGAGCATTCAAGGGGCATTCCTTTAAAGCTGTTTTGTCTACCAAAAACAATTTTATTTTAATACACAACAATAGATATAGTTTAGTCAGGTCCCATAGGATGGCTTTATTCCCCAGGCCTAGGCCTGTATGATCAGTATAAATGGTTAAACTATAGTCCTAATTTGGCTGGGTTCACACATGTGTATCCGTTTCGATCCATTTTTCCATTCACTTCCATTAAAAAAAAACGGATCAAAACGTTTTTCTTTATAATGCAAGTCAATAAAAAAATGGTTGCACACAAATGCATCTGTTTTTCCATCCATTTTTTGCAAACGTGTGAACCCAGCCTTACAGAGAATTACAAGGTAGAAACCTTTTAAAAATCTTGCTGGACAAAACATATAACACCAATAAAGATGAATTATTTATTTCATATGCTCAAAGTTGTATCCAGCCAATTGGTTTCAATAGGTGCATATCACCAATAATACTGCCATTCATTGACCATATAGTGGTCAGACTTCAGGTCTGTATAGGCTGTCCTCCTGCTGCAGACCATGAAAAAAGAATAAAGCACTGATCACTGACATTCACAGATGTCTTTTTAGTAAGTACTTGTAATAAAAATAATCTCCTCATAAAATAAGTCTGGAATATTTTTGCTTGGAATTCTGCATTGTACTGTTCATCTGTTAACCCTAAGTTGGTGTTAGGAATTGACTACTGGGTGTTATCATTCTCCTTGTGTTAGGGCCATGTTCCTACATAGTGTATGTAGTTTGTTCATATTGTCAGACTGTGTAGGGACACATTGTATTGACAAAAGGAATGGTAACACCCAGTTCTTAATTAATGGCTAATTGATGGATTTTAATTGGGTAACAGCTCTATAGTTAAAATGAATGATGGTTGACCTCAGGAAGATAAACCAAAACACTAAACGTCAGTGAATCTAGGAACATTGCCCCCTGGGAAATCAAATATGCAAAAATACTGTGAAGACACCATCACATGTTTATTAAAGTCAGTGAGCTGGCCAGATGTTCTACCAGGAAAAAACAACCAAGCCAAGATGGGGTCTTCAGTCAAGAAAACCACCTTCCAACATGCCACAGTCAAAAATGATAGGACCTGGAAATACCCAAGCAAGGTATCCATCCACAGACAGCTGTTTCGGGGTATTTGCCCCTCGTCAGTGTGGAGCAGGATTCTGGCTAGTGGGAGCAAAGTTTAGTAAGTGCATTCAAAAGAATGATGACCTCAGGGAGATCAACCAAAACAGGGAGCAATGTTCCTAGATTCCTAGTATTCCATGGTTCTGTCATTTTTGACTGTAGTTTGTTGGAAAGTGGTTTCCTTGACTGGACTGATTACCATTTGAAGTCAGGAAAGAATTTTTCTCCCTGTGACCGGGCAATTGGCATCTACCTCATAAGGGTTTTTGCTACCTCCGGATCAACACAGTGGGGTTTCTGTAGGTTAAACTTGATGGACTCTTTTTCCTTATTAAAGGGGTAGTGCGGCATTCACAAAATAACACACATTACAAAGTTATACAACTGCCATTGGCTGAGCATAACTGTGCTCAGCCAATCGCAGCTGAGCACAGTTATGACGCGGCAGAGGGGGGCCGGCGTGAGGGACGGCAGGAGCGGGTCGGCCGGCCTCCCGGAGATGACGTCTTTGACAAGATTACAGATGGGGTCAGTCGACACGGATCAGGTATATTGCACTACACTTCCGGGTACACGGGCAGGGGTCGGCGAACACGGGAAGGGGGCCATTCACATACATAACATACATTACAAAGTTGTATAACTTTGTAATGTGTGTTATTTTGTGAATAATTTCTTAGCGCCGCACTACCTCTTTAACTATGTTAGTACGTTACTATGGAGACTCACTGATGTTGGGAAACATGTGATGGTGTCTCTGCAGTATTTTTGTATAAGCTCGATAGTTAAAACACCAAAAAGCAGATTTCTTCATAAAGATACTTCAGAATTGTTACTCATGGGTAATACAAAAATTTGCATTTGCTATCAGCCATATGATTCCTGCTTTTGTCAAGTTAACTGATTGGCTGCTTTTATGAGTTTTCTGAGCTATTTAACTATCATTTTTGTCTTCTAGCCATCATTCGCCTTGCTAATTACTCACATTACTATCTGCCTAGGACTGTTTACTGGATTAATGCTGGCTGGCTTCTTAGCACTTCTTAGGAGATTTTCTGATTTAGCATTACTGTGGATTTCTATTGGTGTAGTCATCAGAATCTCTGTAATCATCTCTATGACACATGTGACTGCAAAATACAGGACACAAATGGGTAGCTAGAATAGTAGGGGATAGATACTGGGCTATAGTATGTATGCTGGAGGCTTGTATACATATAGACATGTATACATAGGGGGTCAAGCATTCAGATGGTGGCTGGCAGCCTATTGGTCTTTAGCACTGTCTGTCATCAGGTAAGGGACACATATTCTGCACTAGAGGAAAAAAAAAGTACAGCGAAAACAAATAATGCAGCTGTAAAGAATGCTCCAACCAGCATCCAATCCATAGATAATGAAGCCCAGGGCTTAATGAAAACTACCCTTTAAATGGGTGCGACTTGTTATACACCCAGTTTGGGTGATAATTTCTCTGCCCCCTTTTACAGCAACTTGGTTTTCGGAGACATCATGTTGCTATCTTTATGACTCATTTGTGGGCTTTAAATGTACTATATACTATACTGATGTAACAGAGTATTTGAAAGAGTTATCCTCCAAGGGGAGGAAGTGAAGTTTCCGAGAGCTCCCCAAATAACCCCTTTAAAATTTCGTTACCCTAAACCCTACATACCAATAGTATTATTTGTAAACTTTTCTCTCTATTTAATTTAAAAAAAATCAATATATTGATGTAATAGTATACATAAATGAAATAGAGATTTGTATTTACCGAAGTGCCTCGAAGTAGTGTAACAGTAACAGTGTCCCCTGAATCTCTGTAATATAAGCACAAATATTCTTATACAGTACACAGGATAATCGAAGAAACACAAATTTTCATTAAATAAATCTATCATCCATTTTCAGATTCTTGTCCATTCATTGGACATTTAAAAAAGGCCTAGCTGGTAACTTGCTCTATAATCCCATCCTCATACCAACAAGTATTGATAATCCACAAACTTATTGATGAGGTTCTCAAGGCAGAATTCCTAAAGCTCAGACACCCTGGGGCACATTTTATAAAAATAGATGTGGACAATATTTTAGTTTAGATACCACATGTACTTTGTTTTAAAGAGTATATATCAATAAAATGTTAACCTATACTATGCTACATTTTTATACATGTTTTTGCTGACCTTTATTCTAGTTATATGCAGTTTTTAACATATATACATATATGCAGTGGGCCTTCAAGTTACAATATTAACTGGTTCCAGGCCAACCATTGTACGTTGAAAATAGTGTCTCTGGAGAACAAAACTCTATGAGGAACAGATAATTGGTTCTAAAACCCCAAAATGTCATCCCAATACGGGAAAAATTGAAGATGTAAAGACATATAAGTAGACAACTAATATGGATAAAGCAAGTTCTTACATGCAACAGTCAGGAAGATCTACTGGAAGCTGTAAATTACTGTACTGTAAGTAATGATTGTTTATTATGTTCCCCCCTGCCCCTGCCAGCTGACAAATTTCAAAAAACGCTGGGCCTCTCTTTTAAAGCAAATAGTTAAAAGACAAATTTAGCTCTGTTATACTTAAAGTGTACCTGTCGTTATAACTTTCAAAATCTAAATCAACAGTAGATGTGAAATAAAGCATGTCTGCAATTTACATTCATTATTATTATTTTAGTTATCATGCTTTATAACAAAGCTATACTTATCAGAAATCCAGGTCCAGTCTCCTGAAGGCAGATTTTTAGTCTTATACTGGTTGAAAGAAAAAAAGAGACTAAACACATGAAGTCCCGGCCAGGACAGAGTCATGGCTCATTGCATCCATCAGTCACATGACTGCCTTCTCTGTGAGCGCTCAGGTGACCTGGGAAACTTTGGACTTCCTATTTTTAGATTCTTTAAGGGGAAAAAAAAGTCTAAACACAGGAAGTGCCATGTTTTCCATCATAACTAAAAGGTTGACCTCACACTACCTTAAAATCTTGGAAAAATGCCAATAATAACGCCATGGCTTTTTTTGTTGCCAAAAACGCCAGCAGCTAGATGTTAGCTGGAGGGCAATGAAATTTTATGGTTTGCCTCACAAACATGGAGTTTATTTGGTGTGGAATTTTTCAGGCTCTGTGTCGGTTTTTCCAAAACGCAGCATGCTGAGGTTGTGGCTGGTTTTTTTGGCAAACTGTTGCGTTTTTTCCTCCCATAGACTTTAGGGTAAATTCACACAGGCGTCTCGCACAAGAAATCCGCAGCTAATCCACAATACACATATTATTCTTATTATTATTAATAGGTGTATTGCGGATTAGCTGCGGATTAGCTGCAGATTTCTTATGCGAGACGCCCGTGTGAATTTACCCTTAATGAGATTGTTCTGGTTGTCTCAAAAACGCCATTACTGTGCAAATGGTGTTTTTTTCTGGCATTTTTTGTCACCATTTGTGGTCCAGCAGCTAGATCATGTAATGGCAAAGTAAAAAAAACACCTGAAGAAACGCAAATGCCTGAAAAAAACACATTGGCAGTTTTTTCTGGCGTTTTTCGAGGCCGGAAATATTTCACACAAAAAGGATGTGTGAGGGCACCCATAAAAAAGTAATGAATGTAAATTGCAAACTTGCTTTATTTTACATCTACTGTTGATTTAGATTTTAAAAGTTATAATGACAGTGACACTTTAATGCATCAGTGGTAAATTTATTTGTCAACACATTGGCCCAGATTTATTAATGTGTCTCCTCCAGAATTTGGCTAAAAAGGAGTGCACAGGACTTTCCACCACATTTGTTATGCATTTTGGACACTTTTCCACCTGGAACAAAAGGAGTGGGGTTTATAAAGCACCAAAAAATGCACCTGAATCTGGCTGAAAATTCTGGTGGACTTGAAGCCAAGTAATAGATGGTGTAAGTTATGCACTAAAAAACTAGACAGTCTTTTAGTGCAAAAGATTTATCGAACAGCCTGATAAATCATTTAAAGATTGTCTAGTATGTTTGCACTTAAACAGTTTTAAAAATGTGGGCCAATGTATTTCCTGCATTTTGGTCTAAGGGTCCTTTTACACAGCCTGACATGGGGTCATGCAAATGAATGGATCACACAGTAGTACAGAATGTATGGAGTAAGGTGTAATCTGGAAACTGACACACTGGAGGTATGCATTTCCATGCTGTCAGTTTCCCTTTGCTGTCAGCCACACACCTCCTCTTTGGGCAGGAATATGTGTAGCCGATAATGAAAAATTTTAAAGCCTGCTCTAAAGATGTGATCAGCTGAGGATCAGCCATTTTCCTGCTCCGGTGCTGATCACTGTCACTTTTTCACGGCCTGATAACTGACATTTATACCAACATCAGGGTAAAAGGCCCTTAATTAATCTATGTCTTAAAGGACAAGTGCCATGAAAACCTTTTTCCCAGTAATTGAAGCACATTACAAAGTTATATAAATCTGTAATATGCTTCAATCACCTATCTGCCACCCTTCCCTGTCTTTTCCCCCCTCCACCCCCCACCAGGAAGTGTCCTGACTCACACAGACCTGATTACTGTCGTCACCGTCACCAAGCTCTTCTCTCAGCTCCTTCTCCTGTTACACTAGCCTCCCCCCTCCCCTGCCTTGTCAGGTGACTCAGCTTGCTCAGCTCCCATTGGCTGAACAACTGCAAGCCATCACTTGGACTGGGGGGGGGGGCTGCTGTAACAGGACCTAGAGCAGCCCTCCTGCTGATGACTCATCCTCACAAGAAGGAGCTGCCTGGTGACGGTGACGACAGTAATCAGGTCTGTGTGAGTTAGGACACTTCCTGGTGGGGGGTGGAGGGGGGAAAAGACAGGGAAGGGAGACAGATAGATGATTGAAGCACATTACAGAGTTATATAACTTTGTAATGTGCTTCAATTACTGGGAAAAGGTTTTTCATGGCACTTGTCCTTTAATATATGGTTTTGCATGGGGCTGCAACAGGGCCGGTACAAGGAATTTTGGCGCCCTAGGCAGAGAAGGCAAATGGTGCCCCTCAGTGTATAGCCCCCACATACAGTATAGCCTCCTGGCTGCCCCACATAGTGTAAAGCAGGAGTCCCTAAACTTTTTACACAGGGGGCCAGTTCACTGTCCCTCAGAGCGGTGGAGGGCGGGACTATATGCTACTGCTATATCTGGTCCGCAGGGAGCCATTGCTGCTGCAAGATGACACTGTCTCTGCCCATGAGGAGGAGGTGGAGTGGAGGCTCATACTGTTCATTTGTCTCTGGTCCAGGAAAGGAACATTGAGGGTGGCTTAGGATGGTGGAGTTGTAGTTCTACCACATCCACGCAGGAGCATGCTGGGAGCTGTAGTTCAACCACAGCCACAGAATCATGCTGGGAGTTGTAGTTCTACCATAGCCACACAGGATCATGCTGGAATTTGTAGTTCTATCACAGCCACACAGGATCATGCTGGGAACAGTAGTTCTACCTAAGCCACACAGGAGCATGCTGGAAACAGTAGTTCTACCACAACCACACAGGGTCATGTTGGGAGTTGTAGTTCTACCACAGCCACACAGGATCATGATGGGAGGTGTAGTTCTACCAAAGTCACACAGGAGCATGCTGGGAGCTGTAGTTCTACCATAGCCACACAGGTGCATGCTGGGGGTTGTTGTTGTTCTACCAAAGCCACAGAGTAGCATGATGGGAGCTGTAGTTCTACCACAGCCATACAGGATCATGCTATTTGTAGTTCTACCACAGCCATACAGAATCATGCTGGTAGTTGTAGTTCTACCTTAGCCACACAGGATCATGCTGGAAGTTGTAGTTCTACCACAGCCACACAGGATCATGCTGAGTGTTGTAGTTCTATCACAGCCCTACAGGTGCATGCTGGGAGCTGTAGTATTACCACAGCCACATAGGATCATGCTGGGAGTTGTAGTATTACCACAGCTACAAATGGTTCATGCTGGGAGGTGTAGTTCTACCTCAGACACAAATGGTTCATGCTGGAAGGTGTAGTTCTACCTCAGCCACAAATGGATCATGCTGGGAGTTGTAGTTCTACCTCAGCCACACAGGATCATAATGGGAGTTGTAGTTCTACCTCAGCCACACAGGATTATGTTGGGAGTTGTAGTTCTACCTCAGCCACACAGGATCATGATGGGAGTTGTAGTTCTTCCTTAGCCACATATGAGCACTAACACACATGAACTCCATTGGCACTCCATTAACGCACACACTCACACACTCCATTAGCGGGCGAGCACACACACACACACACACATACACACACACACACACACAGCAGTAGCAGTGGAGGATGACACTGTCTCTGAGTGGAGAATTATACGCCTCCTCTGTCTCAGTCGGGGGGGGGGGGGGGGGGGGGGTTGGGGCATCTGTCACTACACTTGTCCCTGCAATTCTGCCCTCTCCTGCTTGGCTCCGGACATCATGTGACATTGGTCAGAAGTTTATCTTCAGCTTCAGAGCCAAGCAGAAGAGAGGAGGGGAGCAGGTGCCTGCTGCTGCGGGGTTGGAGGGGAAAACTGCGCCCCCTGTAATTCAGCAGGAGATGGCACCCTAGGCCATCGCCTACCCTGGCTTACCCTTTGTCCCAGCCCTGGAATGCAAGTCTGTATTTTACCTTATCTTCTACCTTATACTTATCACAATCTGTGAACAATGACACATAATTTATCTTTTTAACTAATTATATAATTTAGAGAACTAAATTTAGGTATTGAGTTGTATACACAGGCTACAGAAGATTGGCAGACTGTTACTATTACCCATGTTTTCTAAAAGTATGATGTCAATATCACACCACAGGATAATTTCCGCATTCCCAAACAGCTTACCAGACAGAATCAGCAAGATGTAGCTGCAGTCTTAACTCTTGTGTCATGCATAATCCAACACAGATAATGTAGTCTGCTAAAAGCCTGCTCCTGTACACTTAGCTATAGTGACAGCATGTAAAATGCATTACCTGACTATGTCTGCTACCTTCTGAACATGGAGGTTTTCCACATTTTCATTGTTGATTGCAAAGATTTGATCACCTGGTAATAGTTTCCCTTCAGCTGGACCACCTGAAAAAAAAAATGAAGTAGTCATTTATTCATTTAACATTAGAACAACATCAGCAAATGAAACATAGGCATCTTATGCTGCGTTTACACAGAACGATTATCGTGCGAATTTGCACGATAACGATTGAATTCGAACGATAATCGTACGTGTAAATGCTGCGAACGATCAAGCACCAAGTGATAAATAGTTCATTTTGATCTTTCAACAAGTTCTCAAATCGTCGATCGTTCGCAAAAAATTTGCAAGTGTGAGATAGGCTTAAGCGATCGCAAAACGAATTTTCCGTACAATATATCGTACAGTCTAAACGCTGATTGTTATGAAAAACAGATTGTTACTTCGACATCGTTAATTGTACGATCGGGCAATTTATTGTTCCGTGTGAACGTAGCATTACTGCAACATATTGCTTGAATCACACTACTTATCTGCAGAACACAATCACATTCATACAGCTATATATTGCTGCGTTTACAGCGAATTATCGCTTTGTGTAAATGCAGCATAACTCAATCAAATATACATGTGGATATACTCACTTATTAATAATAATTAGTGCCTATTTATTTATAGTGCCCACACTCAGTATTGTGTATACAATGCCTTCAGAAAGTCTGCACACCCTTACACTTTTTGTTATTCAAAAATGTAAAGTTTTCCCCATCAATCTGCACTGAATACCATATAATGATAAAGTGAAAACAAAATGTTAGAAATCTTGATAATTTACTTAAATTATGTCATCATGCCATCATTATGTGTAACTGTCATCATAAAAAAATAGAGACCTGCCAAAAGTTTAGACCCATACCAATCGTATCCACTCTAAGCTTTGTGTCAGAAAAAAACAGGCAGCCTCCATAGACTTTTTAAGCTGGACTCACCACGTGAACATGCCTTCTTTTGGCTCGTTCTCACAGTTAGTACGGGTCTGAACTCTCAGTGTTAAAGTGTTACTGTCATTTAAAATATTTTGGCAAAAATCAATAGTATGGGGGGGCGGGAGGGCCGAGGGGAGTGAGTGAGCAGGAAGAGTAGACAAGCAGTAAAAGTAGTTTGGAGACTGTCTGGGCACATAAAATGCTGGATTAACAGGTCAGAAAGCTCAGTGCTGGTCTGGAAACTTGTTGAGATAAGATTGCAGGATGTTGTGCTGTGCAGGGATGACTTTTCTCCTCTCCATGCTCACTCCCTCACCCCTTGACCCCTGTCCTCCATAGACCATAATCAGGGGCGTAACTAGAAATGGCTGGGCCCCATAGCAAACTTTTGATTGCCCCCCCCCCCCGACTGACCACTAAATGGTCAAGTGAAGTCATAACTACATAACTGCTAGCTCTGGTCAGGAGTGCTTGCAGTTAAAGGGACATTTGCAAAACCCAGGAGACCAGCAGGGCCACCCGGTGCTGCAAATGATGACGGCTCAGGGGGCCCAGTGTAGTGCAGGAGCAGGCCATGGGGCCCCCTGATGCGGCGGGCCCCATAGCAGCCGCTATGGCTGCTATAGTGGTAGTTACGCCCCTGACCATAATGGATACAGCAAACCTGCTTCTTCTGAAGTGAGGAGGGAAAGTAGAAAAACTGCTTTTTAAGAGCAGCTTTTATGCTTAAAAAACCTATTACAGAGTTTCTTAAAACTGCTTGTACTATTGATACTTATTGATTTCTGCAGTTGCCATTTAAAAGAGAGTTACACTTTATGTATATCTGTTTACTTTGCTCCATTCAGCTTTCTCTCAATTCTGCTGTAAAACAACCCCCACAGCATGATTCTGCCCCCACAATGCTGCATTGTAGGGATGTTATTGGGAAGATGTTGGTTCCCTCCAGACATGAGGCCTTAGTGTTATTTTTTGTAAACACAATGTAGGCCTTCACTGTCTTCTATTCTAATTTTATTCTGGCCACTCTACCAAGAAGCCCAGATTGATGGAGTGCTGCAGTGATGGTTGATACTCCAGTTGGCACACAAGATCTTTTAATCTCATCCAGATTGACCATTGGACCAAGGATCTGTTTCCAATTACTTAGTTTGGTGGGCAACCAGCTCTAGGAAGAGCTCTTAACTTCTTCCATTTAAGAATTATGGGGGCAATTGGGAGCTTTCAGTTTAACATAATTTGTTTCTATACTCTTCTTAAATTTGGGCCTCCACAAGTTCAGTCTCTGATGTTTTCATGCAGTTCTTTCCAGCTTATGACTTGGTCTTTCCTCTGAAATGTATTGTCAACTGTGAGACCTTATATATAGACAGGGATTTGTCTTCCAAATAATGTCTAATTAACAAAATTCATCACAGGTGTATCCAATCGAGGTGCAGTTTAAGAACCAAGCTGTCCATGTCAGGAACTGTCCAGAACAGTAGAGGTGATTTGTGGATTTTCTCTGGACAGTTTCTGGCATGGACAAAAGTGGCAGCAGAGAGCACTGTGTCACACTGAAAAGAATACTCTACTTCCTTTAGGACATACAGCAGCTCATAAGTACTAGAAGACTTGAGATTTTTTTAAAGTAACTTACAAATCTCTGGCACTTTCTGACACCAGTTGATTGAAAATATTTTTTTTTCTTTCACTGGAGTACCCCTTTAAGTGGGGATGCACAGCATCCCAACTTAACCCTCTATGATGAGCAAAACACCTGTCAAAATGATGGATGTCTTTCTCCTCTTTGGGTAAATGTCACTTATCGCGCCCAGCTCCTGGCTGTGCCTTTATCTGTACTGCAGCCTGAAATGTTGGTCATGTCATAATTCACTACAACAATAATGCCGCATTTACAATTTCCGTGTTCACTCCGTGAAACATGGACAACACAGACAGTGAATGCCTGTCCTGGACTGTTTAGCCACACAGCATGATGTATTAATATCATGGCAGGAGTGGGGAAACAGTTTGAATCTCTGTGGCACTGTAATGACAGAGCGAATGTGTCAATGCAGCTTAAAGGTCTTCTGCTTAAAGTCTGGTGAATGTATGAAGTACTATGTGACATTTTGAAAGTACAGTGGTACCTCGGTTCTCGAACTTAATTGGTTCCGGAAGGCAGTTTGAGAACCAAGCAGTTTGAAAACCGAGCAGTGTCTTACCATAGGAAATAATGTAAATGTGATTAATTGGTTCCAGCAGCCATTAATAATTACCTACAATACTCATTTATTACACTGATAAGTGCTCAGTATAATCACTACAGTACAGTACAGAACAGCACTATATACTGTACAGGACATTAAATATAAGAAATGTTCATCAGAACCAGCAATTACAGTACAGTAGTCACCAACTCCTCACTCATCCTTTACTGTATAGCGTCCCCCCCATCCAAGCACTGTAATGTATGGGAGATGGTGGTGCACTGCCTGTACTACTACTGCACTGTATATGCACTCCAGCAGTCTTATACAGCACTGTACTGTATGTGAAGCCTCACCACTGCTTAACTCGCCAGGTACAACCCACCATCCACGCTCGCAAAAACAGTGGAAAAACGATCGAAAACCGAGCAAAGTTCGCATTCCAAACACTACTTTTGGGTAAATTTTCGTTCAAATACCAAGCAGTTCGAGTTCCAAGGCATTCGAAAACCGAGGTATTACTGTATATCCCAGATAATGCATAACACACATATGCTATACAAATGATTATACTGATTTATGATCTCCATATCTTCATTACATGCTTTTTAGCAAAAGTTAAAAGTCCACCTACCTGCAGCAACAGCTGTAATAGTAAGAGGGGTGTTGTGAGATATTTCAAATCCATAGCTGTCCTGGTGCAAATCTTTTTTTATATCTAATGTGATCTTCAAAGAACATGCATATTGGTTTGGACCAATGGATGGACTTTCATCACCAACTGAGGTTCTTTCACTTTTAAAAACAAGATTTAAAAAATGATAGGAAACTTATATGAATAACAGCACAGTAAGACATGCCAGCTCAGTGCTAAAGTAGACACCTGCCATTGTATTCTCTGCTACTCAATAACCGTTTCAGTTTAGTCAGTCAGTTCACATACATAATTGCTATGTTTTTATTTTTGTTTTTTTTTACTAAATCCCATTTGTCAACTGAATAGGGACCTATTGTTATTATAGTACAATATATAGTACCTTTGTTATGTGATATCCCAAGCCAAGTGAACACCTTGAACGCTTTGTCATGTTCCTCAAACCATTGCAAACCATCCTGCTGAAAAAGCCACCGCCATTATGGAATGCCATTGCAGTTAAGAGGTTTACTTGGTCTTCAACAATATTTAGGCAGTGGTACCTTATATATCCCGGCCCCATGATCGGAACCATACATTTTATTTACTTTTTCAGCAGTTTTAAAGAAGATGTGGGTGGTGGTGTAAATATAATACACAAGGTGTACTAGGTTCCCTGCAGCTGCTGCACCATCTCTTCTGATTCTCTACTTGTCCTGTGACATAGCCAATCACTGAATAAGGTAGGACCTCACAAGCACTGTCTAGATGGAGGATTTCCTGTGAGGTTGGCACATTACAGGAGGAAGGAAGAAGCTGTTACTAAGGGGATTGTGAGGGCGGCTGCAGGGGGACTAAGGTAGGGGAAATCTATAGTTATGTTATTGTATGCACAATTGTTTTACAATATGACATGTGGGTGAACCTAGTGTGGATTCTGTCCTAGACAATTCTCAAACAATTCTGAGACTCTGCAACATTTTGAGCAGCAGGGGTCTGGGTGATGATATCCAGCCCATAGGCCATCAATCAATTTTGTGTGGAAAATCTATTTAACCAAATTAGTCCTTCCAATCACAGAGAGGGGGAGCTTGTACTATAAGGTTACCTTTTGTAAGAAGTTTTTACATTCTTAGGCCATGTTCACATGGTGTAAGACGCCGTCAGTTCTGTGACCCGGCCGGGTCACAGAATGGCTGGTGTCAGAGAAGATCATCCCGTTACTGCAGTACCAGCCAGATGATCTTCATTTCTGATAAATTGGGATGCAGGCACATTCCCAATTCGCCGATGCACACAATGGAGCGTGTGGCCAGAGCCGCAAGCTCCATTGTGTGAACTGACAGTTTCCCTGCGGTCACTATTCAGTGAACAGTGTCCACAGAAAACTGACATGTTAGTCTTTCAAGCGGCAGGATGGAATCCCAGCCGGAGCGTATACTATGTGTATACACTCCGGCAGGGATCTCATTCAATCAAATGCAATGTATGTTTTGCATAAATCATGCCTGTTGCAAATTTCAACAACGACTGTGATTTATGTAAAACATATGTTGTGTGAACATGGCCTTACATGGGTAGGTATGGCCTTAAAAACATAAAATCTAGCTTTGGTCAAAGAGTCATTGATGATTCCTAGGCTTAAAAAGTGTGCTGGTTGCTGGTAAAAATATCATAGAAAGAAGCCTGCCATTAGGTTTATCTCTGCTGTGAGAAATAACACACATCCCAATGTAGAGCAAGCAATCTTTAACCCCTTAAGGTCAAAGCCAATTTTCATTTTTGCACTTTTGCTTTTTCTTCTTTATGTTTAAAAGGCCATAGCAGTTGCATTTTTCACCTAGATACCCATATAAGCTCTTATTTTTTGTGAAACCAATTGTACTTTGCAATGACAGGCATTATTTTTCCATAGCATACTGTATGCTGCAAAACCGGAAAAAAATCATTTGCGCTGTCAAATTGAAAAAAAAAGGAATTTGTTTTGATTTCGGGGAGTTTCGCATTTACGCTGTTCGCTCTATGGTAAAACAGACATGTCATCTATGTTCCTCACATCAGTACGATTACAACGATATGTAACATGTATAACTTTTATTTTATCTGATGGCTTTAAAAAAATTCAAACCATTGTTAACAAATATATGTTCCCTAAAATCGCTCTATTACCATGGTTATTACACTTTTTTTCTTTGGTCTATGGGGCTGTCTGATGTGTCATTTTTTGCGCCATGATGTGTACTTCCTATCGGTACCTTGTTTGCACTTATGCGACTTTTTGATCGCTTTTTATTACATTTTTTCTGAATTTGATGCGACCAAAAATGCGCAATTTTGCACTTTGAAATTTTTTGCATTTACCGTGCAAGATCAGGAATGTGATAATTTATTAGTTCGGGCGATTATGCACGCGCCGATACCAAACATGTTTGTTTATTTATTTATATTTATAAAATGGGAAAAGGGGGGTGATTTGGGGGGGGGGTTATTAATAGAAACACTTTTTTACTTTTGTTTTACATTAACTGGAAGTCCCCCTGGGGGACTTGTATATACACAGCACTGATCTCACATAGAGATCAATGCTGTGCATATACACAGCAAAGATCCATTAGATCGGTGATAGATTGCTTTAGCCTGCTGCAGGCCACAGCAATCTATTGCCGAGCTGGGATCAGCGTCATTGCGGGCAGAAGTATGGATCTCCCCCCACGATCGCATCGCAGGGGGGAGATCTGTCCCACTAGACACCAGTGACGTGAGTAATAAAGCATTTCAATGCAGCTGTCAGGTTTGACAGCTGTATTGAAATGCTTAATTAGCCGGCGCGGCAACGGGACCCGTGCCGGCTAATAGAGACACTTCCCGGCTACAGATCTTCCCCCGCGTCACCATGACGTACCAGGTACGTCATGGGGCGCTAAGGGGTTAAAGCAAGTTAGCAAATGAGTGGAAAAAAAAATAAAAAGATAATGCAAATCTTACCGGGAGGAACTGTCTCGTGATCGTCGAAGCCATCTCACTACCATCTGTTCTATTCTACGTCCTTTGCGTGTCTGGAATAGATGAGGTTCTGGGTCCTCCATTTACCTGAGCAGAGTTCAACAAAATGAATAAGTAAGCAAAAGTATACTGACCGTTTTGATTGACAAGTAAAAAGAAAGTAAGTAAGAAGTAGGAGTCCCATTTAAGCTTGTGCTGGAACAGTTTAGTTTTCAAATATTTGAAACAGACATTTCAAAGCCAAAAGGTTCATTATAAAATCTCTCTTCAAACCTGTGGAAACACCATGGAGTTGTCTCGTGTGTTAGTAAAGTGCATCTGTGCATCATTTTTCAATACATCAATTTTGAATTCAGCACCAAAATATGTTTTTGAGCATCCACTCTCCCTGCCACCCACTGTGTATAATTGTTTCCTCTGAACGAGGCCCAACACCATAGTATTGAATGGTGCTGGGTCTAGTGCTGGAGATGGGAGCTATGGAAGTGGAGCATCTATCTGGAAGTGGAGCAGATAGATAATTTCTTAGCAGGGTATTATGAAACATACAATTCACTAAAGTTGTCAAACTGTTTATCAAACTAAGAGAATGGAAGTTCCCTTATGAGCAGTAAGGGCAAGCATCAAGCCCACTAATTTTGGAACGATGGAAAATTAGTGTACGGAACACATGGCTGCCTAATGGGGGTCTTATCTACTAGGAGCCCAACTTGCTTACCTAATGAGAAGCCATGCTAACTGGGAATACTTGCCTACCTACCTACTTAGGGGGCCTGCCTACCTAATGTAGGAAACCTGTCAACCAAAGAGAGGACTTTTCTGTTTACTAAGAGGGCTACCTACCTACTGGGGGGAATTTACTTACCTCTACCTAACTCACCTACCCACTCACTGTTACCAAGTGGGGAACAAATGAGGTGGAAAATATATTTTTAATTGGACTATATATGTGACGTTTGTATAGCTGGGGAATATGCTACAAAAGTGAAGGTCCTAGAATGTCTGGCAGATTGGCTGGCAGACAGACAGCCATGGCTGGGAGGAGTCTTTATGGCAGTTTGGACCATATATAGAAAAAAACATAAGTAAATGACTAAAATAAGAGAAGGAATCCTGTCAGTCACTGGATGTAACTGCACTGTAATCACCTATTTGGTCTTCAGAGCCAGTAAACAGCTGGTATTTGGCACTACATGGTCACTGTAATATTGACCTGTGAAGAATGGTTTTCATTCAACAACAGTATAGTAGTATCATTCAGTAACCTATAATATATTGTTTTTTTTTGGTTGTTTGTTTTTTTAAACTGTTTAAAAAAAAAATCTGGGGCAAGTGGAAGTGCAAGGGAACTAGCAACACACCAGGAACCATGGTGCAAATTCAATATAGTCCTGAAAAAAATGCAGCACTCATAGTTGAAGTTCAAAAAAATCTGTGATTTATTCTCACATGTGTAGAAACAGCTGTATCTACACATGGAAGAATAAATCATAGATTTTTTTTTAACTACAACTACCTGTGAGTGGTGTGTTTTTTTGAGGAATATCTATATATTGCTTATATAGCTATATCAAACACACAACATAATAAGCAGCGCTGTTACTACAGTATGTAGTTACAGTAAGAGGCGCTGTTACTGTAAATGCCAAAAAGGTCAACAGAAAAAAAGGGGAAATTTTGGCAGCAAATCTATGACTCTGTTCACACTGCAGGTTGCACGCTTCTTGTGGCTTAAGTACAGACAAAAAACATGAGGTGCAACAGCAACCCACAGGTGCAAGGGCCTACCGTATATACTCCTCCCAGCGTACACACGGTAAACACCTGCTCTGTAGATATTAAAAATTAAAATATTAAAACATTTTATTTTTAGAAAAGTGAGGATCTTAGCAAACTATTTGATCAAACAGAGTGTACCATGTCGCCACGTTAAGGCGTCCTCAGAGACACAGTTCCTACAGGTGATTACCGTGTGTACGCTGGGAGGAGTATATACGGTAGGCCCTTGCACCTGTGGGTTGCTGTTGCACCTTTTGTTTTTTGTCTGTACTTAAGCCACAAGCAGCGTGCAACCTGTGAACAGTGTGAACAGAGTCATAGATGTGCTGCCAAAATTTCCCCTTTTTTCTGTTGAATGTGGGGGGTGTGGTTACCTCCTGTTGGCCTGCACTCCACCCATGTCCCAAGGCTGCTATAAAAAAGAGATCATTTGGCTCCTGTCTGCCCAGTTGTATTCAGTTGTATTCAGCCCAGGAGAGGCCATTGCTAGTGTGAAAATGCTAGAGTAGGGACCATGTCTCCAGGACGCCTTAACGTTGTGACACGGTACACTCTGTTTGATCAAATTGTTTGCTAAGATCCTCACTTTTCTAAAAAAAAAAATTGAATATTTTAATTTTTAATATCTACAGAGCAGCTGTTTACCATGCATATATGGTAGGCCCTTGCAACTGTGGGTTGCTGTTGCACCTTTTGTTTTTTGCCAAAAAGGTCAGTTTGCTTATACATACTTGAATATGCATAAGTAGGCGAGAACATAGAAGATAGCAGGTAGGCCAATAGGAGCACCTGGGGGGGGGGGATTCCCCCAGTGCACCAAAGGAGCTAATTTACATATTTCTTGAGTAAATAATTTCTCGAAAATGGAGGTAGGGGGCTACATGCATGCACAAACCTGCTGATAGTTTCCTTTAAGGTTTTAAAAAAAGTTTTACTTCTGTAAAATAAAATTGTTGCTCATTTGCATAACACAGACAGGCAATCTATTAACCAGTGGCCTTTGGCAGAAGACTAAAGGCATGTAGCCATGGCAGCCTGGGAGCTTTGTTAGCAGCCATGACAACCCTGACATCTCACAATTATGTTTGCAGGCTGCTGATGGGTGAACGAGGGATCTAAGGTCAGTCAGTTTTCAGAGTGATCACATAGGCAAAGGGATTTCAAAGTGATCACATAGGCACAGCTTTTATGCTCATGATATGAATGTTACACATGCATGGCATTCTGCAGTAAACAAAAACAATGTACAAATACATGTTAGGGGTTAATCTATTGCCTTTTTTAGACAGTAATAAGTGCCACCAGGAAGGCTGTAACAATTGTCATTACACAGCATTGTCTAAATGTCCCAGACAGAGGGAGTCTCCAGTCTGCAAACAGTTTAATGCTCAAGGCTTAGATTTTGCATGGAACACCACATTGTCTTTAATTATAGCTCTGCCTCTCTCTGCATTATATAGTAACATTAGATCTAAGCAATTGCGGTTTAATTAATGTCGGAAGATAATGAATTCGTGTGTTTTGTAGATGTTCTGATGTGTTTTGACTGGGCTGAAGGCTGTCTGTCTTGGTTTTGTGTGGAAAAACAAATCCATAACCCTGTTATCAAAATGATATGAACTCCTAAATGGTGGGCTAGAGGGCTGTTCTTAACAAGCATGTAGTTCTAAACAAATTCTGTACATCATATGAAAAAGACAAATGCTGCTATTCCATCCACAACAAGATCAAACACTAAAAAGGTATACTTTATAAAATTCAGGTGTGGTTACATCAGCAGAGGACCATGTGCTGTATGTAGTGTAATAGATTCAATAAAGAAAGTCCCTGTTCACATGACATTTAGCATATACACCTGGAAAGCTGCTAGGCATATCCATAGGGCCTCATTTACTTGATGGACACAAAAAGGGCGTCCTTTCGGCCTACTGCAGAAATAAAGGTATGGTATAATGTAGTAGATGCCAAACAAACTATTTGTTCTGAAAAGTTTTTCTTTTGCCTTGTGTGGTGACTATGGCTTGTGCAGATACTAATTAGATGGGAGCGGGGTCTTTCTGATACCCATCAGGGAAGCAGCAGACATCAGCACAGAACCAGCACCAGAATCTACTGCTCCTGTAGAGAGGGGAAGGGAATTATATGGGTGGTGTATATCTCTATGAAACTATACAGTGGGATTCTGTGCAGCTTTTTGTAAGTAGAACACAAAGGCTAACAAAAATTATGTGAACAGGGCTATAATTGTCTAAGCTTTAGTGGCACATCTTTTTTTTCAGCTGTCGCCATACTGAATCTTGTGGTGGGACTGATAGGGATATTAGGCGGCATGTGTCTGTCCAGATGCTGAAAACTGGCACACTGTTTTAAGAAGCTTGATATAATATCTGCATTGATCCTATGTGCCTGACCTTCATTACCGACCATTACCATGAGTGTGAAAGCACCACCAAAATTCAAAAGTAATCAAAACATCAGCCAGAAAGCATAGGTACTGAGGGGTGGTCTGTGGGCCCCACCTAAAGAACCACTCCTTTATTGAGTGTGTCTTGCTAATTGCCACTGTGAATCAGTGTTGCTTCCCAAGTTACCGCTTAAACAAAAAGCTCAGTGTCACACTGAATTATAATGGTATGTACTATGTAATATACAAAAGACGTTAATGTTTTTTTTCTGCTTTTAAAATTTATTGCATATTTTGTACGAAAACCCTGCAGCTATAAATCAGCTGGTAGTCCATAGAGTAATATCTATGCTTTCATATCCACATTTATACCCTTTATACACACATTGCATTTTATTTTTGGCATCTTTCAGCTCAGGGATAGTTTTCCACGCTTTGGTAATGACAAATTCAGGCTGTAAAATGTCATAAAAAAGTATTGCTAAAAGATAGTAATAAGATCAAGATACCGGATAAAGTAAAAAGAAGTATAGTACATGCTCCATCATGGCTGCAGCTTACAGCTTTGTGTCCTGATGAGGCTCATAGGTGATGGAGATCCATAAGAAGTAAAATCCACGGCACTCAAAATAATGCAGAAGTGATAGTTTATTTTACAGTGATACAGAAAGGTTGTATACTCCGACCAGTATGAAATATATAGTAGAAATAGTAGAGATCGTGACTATAAAGCGAGCTTTCGGCCCATCCCGGGCCTTCCTCAGGCTAGTAGATCTCACTTGTAGTGCATGGGTCTAGGATCTCGGTGGAGTGGATCCTAGACCCATGCACTACAAGTGAGATCTACTAGCCTGAGGAAGGCCCGGGATGGGCCGAAAGCTCGCTTTATAGTCACGATCTCTACTATTTCTACTATATATTTCATACTGGTCGGAGTATACAACCTTTCTGTATCACTGTAAAATAAACTATCACTTCTGCATTATTTTGAGTGCCGTGGATTTTACTTCTTATGGATGTACATGGTTGAAGAACCATAACCCACTGAGCACCAACCTAGAAACTAGAGGTGTGCAACACTGATTTACCCTACATAGGTGATGGAGATACATGGCAGAGTATAGAGAAGTACAGTACAGGCTCCATCATGGTTGCAGCTTACAGCTCTGTGTCCTGGGGAGCCTCAAAGGTGATGGAGCATCATGTGACCTGTGAACTACTGAGCTAGAGAAGAGCAAATCAGGAGAATCTAGTTCACTCAGTGAGCTCCTGAACTAAATGAGCCAGGAGAACGATTTAAGAGATTTTAGTTCAATCACGTGTACCGCAGTGACACATATGGTAGTTACATGTACTGACTCATGGTGAATTTATGAGAGAGCTCATCAGTGACCTACTGAACTATACGCCAGGAGAACCAATCAGGAGAGTCTAGTTCAATCACACGTACATGACTGTGCTCAGCAGTGACACATCGGGTGGTTAGAGGTATTGACTATGGTGAATGTGTGAGGGAACAGAAAAGAAGTAAAGTAGCATACACAGCACAAAGTGAGGATACAGGAATGGACAAGACTGGAGCTCTGGATTAACATGATGGCTACACTACAGGTGAGCTGGATGAACATTCTCTCTTACACACACACACAAACTCTCACACACGAGATGTGTATATGCAGTGTAGTTGCATAGTTTTTATTTTCTTAATAGGTATTTTCTAGGGAGTGCTGCGTTTTATCACTTTAATTTTCCAGCACGTGGAACTAAAAAGCAAATGGCAGTGTGACAGTGATAAAGCTGGAACTGCTGGGCTGGACTTTCTCGCTGCAGTCTGGCCATTTTGAACTAATCTTTTCCTGGAAAGTTAACCAAATCATTTAGGTTACTTTGAGGTTTAGTTCATTTTCCGCTAAGTATTCACAAACTACACATCGCAAGTACAGACCACCTTTCTACTGGCCTAAGAAAACACAACCTGTAAGAGCAAGCCTACTATGGCACACACACTCAATTAGATACTGCAGGCAGATGCATACAAGCCACTCATGAGGCACATAAAAACATACAGTACATGCAGCCTCATATATAAAAACTGTTTTTATAGGTAGGTATACACAAAGAGACATAAATATACAATATGCAACCCAGGAAATTTACAAATTTCAACAGGTAGGCCTAATGAACATCATCCACATTGTTACTGTAATGGAATAGTGGCAAATAGTAACTTGGGCTGTTAAGTGTAGCCTGACTAAGCTCAATATATGTTTAAGAAGTTGAAATGGGTCTGTATTGTATATATGTCCAAGAAATAGGTTGATACTAGCAATAATTTAGTTGGTATGAACTATATTTGATTATGGTTTTGTAATTTATTCTCCACAACTTTATAGTTGAAGTTGATGGACATATGTGTTTTTCTTTAGAAGTTAAACAGTTTATGGTAATCATGGTGATGACAATGGCCCCAGTCCTGTGAGAGCCCTTGTTAGGCCGCTATTACAAATGGCACTGCCGTTCTTAAGCCAAAGCCAGAGATAGATCCAGCAGGAAATCGGAGGTATTAGTTCTTCCTTTATAGTTGCCATTTCTTTTTAATACAATGTAAGTTTTGGTTCAAAAACTGCAGTGGCAGTTTTAAAAAAAAAGCAAAAAAAACCCTGTGATGACAGCCCTAGGGACTGACATCTGGAAGTGCTGCTATATTGTCATCTTTGAGTCACAACAAACTGGACAGGTAATGTATGACACAAGGGCTGCAAGGACATCGGTAACAATGTCCCTGCAGCCCTCGCTAACGATTGTCGGGCCGTGGACTAGGCCCAGTAAACGAGCACCGATCTAGCAGATTGGCACTCATTTACATCGTTTATCGGGCCCTGCTCAGCCCGTGGAATAGGAACCAATGGCTTTAAAGGGGTACTTCAGCTAAAAACTTTTTCCCAGTAATTGAAACACATTACAAAGTTATATAACTCTGTATTATGCTTCAATCACCTATCTGCCCCCCATCCCTATCTTTTCCCCCTTCAACCCCTCACCAGGAAGTGAAGTAAACTCATTGTTACCTAATGACTGTTGACCGCAGGCTGTTCTGTGGAAGCCATTTTGTGACAATGACATTATCAAGAGGGAGGTGGGTCTAAGCCCCGTTAGGCCAGCCTTCCTTTGTCAGATGACTGCGGTTGCTCAGCTCTAATTGGCTGAGCAAGATATAAGCCCTCCAACAGTTTTACAGAGTCAGTTAGACATCACAGGAGACAAAGTGCATCATGGGAAAGCCCAAATCAGGAAGTCAAGAAAAAATGAAGACACCAATGCGATTTTCCGGGACCTGTAAACAGCAGGAAATTCAAACGGAGACAGACTCAGGAGGCATAGTAAGTGGGAAAACTATATGATTTATTTATTTTTTTTAAATCAGCGCCGGAGTTGTCCTTTAACCCCTTCATGACACAGGGCATACATTTATGCCCCCCCAGCCTGTGCCTTGGCGCACCGCAGCCTTTAAGTGTAAGTGACAGAAGCATCTCCGGTCACTTACTGATTGGGACCCCCACAGCGTGTCTGCGGGGTCTAGATCACTTGGCCTGACTGCCGGAGGTCTCTTACCTTCCTCCGTGCAGTCAGGTCTTCAATCTTCTGATAGAGTCTGCCACAGGCTCTATCAGAAGATCACAGATAACACTGATCCCTGCTATGCTATGGCATAGCAGGGATCAGTGCATGTAATGTAAGGTAATACATGAATGTGAAAGTCCCCTAAGGGGACTAAAAATGTGTAAAGATAGATAAATAAAAGTTTTTAAAAATGCCCCAAAGCTCCTCCCCCAATAAAAGTCTAACTCACCCCCCTCTTCCCATTTTATACATAACACTTAAAAATAATAAAGTTAATTAACATATAATATACCATAGCGTGCATAATCCTCTGATCTATTAAAATAAAACAATATTTTTCCCACACAGTTAACGGTGTGAACAAAAAGCGTTATAAAAATGCAGAGATTGCTTTTTTAAATAACATTTTATGTATAAAAAAAATTAAAAAGCGATAAATACGTCTCATCTAGAAAAAAAAATGTTGCTAATTAAAACTAGTGATCATGGCGCAAAAAATGATGCCCCATATGACCCCGTAGGTAAAAGCGCTATAAGTGTCACAATAGGGCTATTTTAAATACACCTATTTGCAAAAAAAGTTTTACTGTTATTAAAAATAGTAAAATGTTAGAAAACCTAGTAAACATGCCTATCACTGTGTTAAGAATAAAGGAAAAATGCCAGTTTTACCGTAAAATGCATTATGTAAACATGGAACACCCCTCCAAAATTTGCGGAATCACATTTTTTATAATTTCTTTTAAATAAAAGAGTTATGGGTCTTAGAAGGCGAGGAGGAAAAAACGAAAACGAAAAAGTGACAATTGGCCCGGTCCTTAAGACCATTTTAGGCTCGGTCCTTAAGGGGTTAAGGACCAAGGCCATTTTTCAAAAAAATAAATAAAGAAATCCAAACTTAGATTTTTTTTGAAGCATTCAAAATGACCTTTAGGATTTAAAATTTTCCTCTTTCATTTTGGAGATACTCTATTTTAATCCATTTAACATAGTAGGTGTTGACAATGAAAATCAATATTTATTTCCCTGATTCTGCAGTTTGGGGAATATCCACACCATTTTGGCACAATTGAGGACAAATGTGACACTCTGACTGCTTTTTATTTTTATGAAACAAGAACAAAAATAAGTGATTTTGGGGAGGTTTATTATGAATAATTTTTAGAGTGCTTGCCATATCATTTTCTAGTCCAGGTCACTACAGATGCAACAATGCTAAATATTAGCGATGAGCGAACCTCGAGCATACTCGAGTCGATCCGAACCCGAACGTTCGGCATTTGATTAGTGGTGGCTGCTGAACTTGAATAAAGCCCTAAGGCTATGTGGAAAACATGGATATAGTCATTGGCTGTATCCATGTTTTCCAGATAACCTTAGAGCTTTATCCAACTTCAGCAGTCCCCGCTAATCAAATGACGATCGTATGGGTTCGGATGGACTCGAGTATGCTGGAGGTTCGCTCATCTCTACTAAATATATAATACTAGAAAGTGTACCCGGCGCTGCCCGGGTGTAAACTGTCAGTGTGTTAATTAGATTTGTTCCAAGGTCACCCAGGAGGCAAATCTATGCCCTTGTTTTTTTGTTTTTTTTTGTTTAAGGGGAAATCGCCAGGAGCCTTATATACCCCTTTATACACTATATACCCCGAGCGTTCTGCACTGTTTATGAAAATTGTAGCCTATGCACATTAGAAATAAACTAAAAACTTTAAACATCCTAAATACCTAATAGCCAAACTGATATGTAATGTGATCAGACTGTATACAGAGCCTGGTTGTATACAACATTGGCAGTGTTATATACAGCCTGGTTATATACAACATTGGTAGTGTTATATACAGCCTGTTTATATACAACATTGACAGTGTTAGTGGAGGTACTGTACACCTGTAGTATATAGCTGGTGGAGGTCATGTATACCTGTAGTGTATAGTTTGGGGGTCCTGTATACCTGTAGTATAGAGCTGGTGGAGGTCCTGTATACTTGTAGTGTATTGTTTGGGGGTCCCCCCTAGCTGACTGCAGACCATAAGTAAAGTGTGTGTGCAGAAAACCTGCAGCTTAAAATAATAAGTGCATACACAATCCAGCATCATAATAATCTGGCCCTCTTAGGCACTACCTTCCATCCTTGGTAAGAACAACACAGAAGAGGAGGTTTCAAAGTTTCTAAAACTGTATACACTCCCCCCCTGCAGGTAGCCCCCGTACTGTATATACTCCCCCCCCCCGCAGGTAGCCCCAATACTGTATACACCCCCCACCCCTGTGGGTAGCCCCCATACTCTTTACACCCCCCTTGCAGGTAGTCCCTATACTATATACACTCCACCCCTGCAGGTAGCCCCCATACTCTATACACTCCACCCCTTCTTGCAGGTTGCCCCCATAATGTATACACTCCACCCCTGCAGGTAGCCCCATACTGTATACACTCCCCCCCCTTCTTGCAGGTTGTCCCATACCGTATACACTCCACCCCCGCAGGTAGCCCCCATACTGTATACACTTCACCCCCGCAGGTTGCCCCCATACTGTATACACTCCCCCCTGCAGGTAGCCCCCATACTGTATACACTCCCCCCTTGCAGGTAGTCCCCATACTGTATACACTCCCCCCTGCAGGTATCCCCCATGCTGTATACACTGTCCCCTTTGCAGATTGCACCCATGCTGTATACATTCCCCCTTCAGGTAGCCCCCATGCTGTACAAACTCCCCTCTGCATGTAGCTCCCATGCTGTACACATTCCCCCCTGCAGGTATCCCCCATGCTGTATACACTCCCCCCTTCAGGTTTCCCCCATGCTGTATACATTCCCTAACAAAGGGTACAAATACACTGGGCAAATCTGCGGGGGTTCCTGGCAGGTCCCACTCGGCCAATCAGTGTGCTGCCCTGCCGCAGCGCACTGATTGGCTGAGCGGGACATGAAGATGCCGGGAGCCCAGAAGCAAGCCAGAGCGGGGACCAGGTGATGTATATGCTCCAGAGGCTGGGAGGTTAACGGGGCGGGCTGCTGACAAACTCACAGCGGGATGTGAGTCTGCCATTGAGTGCACAGGGCAGGGATCTGCAGCGAGAAATACGCTGCGGATCCACCTAGTGTGTTTGTAGCCTTAGGTTACAAACCCACTTGCCGGATCTGCAGCGAGTCTCCTTGCTGCGTTTTTGCAGCGAGACTCGCTGCAGATCCTGGCCCTATACTTTCGATAGCAGAGAAACTCGCAGCAGGGATGTACATCCCTGCTGCGATTTTGTCTGCAGCCCGCCCCATTAACCCCCCGGCCGCCGGACATTATACATTACCGGGTCCCCGTTCCTGCTTGCTTCGGGGCTTCCGGTGTCTTCACGGCCCGCCCGGCCAATCAGTGCGCTGCGGCGGGGCAGCACACTGATTGGCCGGGCGGAACGTGCCGGGAGCCGCCGAAGCAAGCAGGAGCGGGGACCTGGTAATGTATATCCTGCCCGCCCCCCTGCAGCCCCGATCGCCCCGCAGCCCCCGGCCGCACGATCGCCCCCAGCCCCGCAGCCCCAGGCCGCACGATCGCCTGCAGCCCCCGGCCGCACGATCGCCCGCAGCTCCGCAGCCCCCGGCCGCATGATCGCCCGCAGCCCCCAGCCCCGCAGCCCCTGGCCGCACGATCACCTGCAGCCCCCCAGCCCCCGGCCGCACGATCACCCGCAGCTCCGCAGCCCCCGGCCGCATGATCGCCCGCAGCCCCCAGCCCCGCAGCCCCCGGCTGCACGATCGCCCGCTAGGGGCGATCGTGCGGCCGGGGGCTGCGATGCTGGGGGCGATCGTGAGGTCGGGGGCTGCAGGGCTGGGGGCGATCGTGCGGCCGGGGGCTGCGGGCGATGGTGCGGTCGGGGGCTGCGGGGCTGGGGGCGATCGTGCGGCCGGGGGCTGGGGGCGATATACATTACCTGATCCCGGCTCCTGCTTGCTTCAGCGGCTCCCGTCACGTTCCGCCCGGCCAATCAGTGCGCTGCCCCGCCGCAGCGCACTGATTGGCCGGGCGGGCCGTGAAGGCACCGGGAGCCCCGAAGCAAGCAGGAACGGGGACCCGGTAATGTATAATGTCCGGCGGCCAGGGGGTTAATGGGGCGGGCTGCAGACAAAATCGCAGCAGGGATGTACATCCCTGCTGCGAGTTTCTCTGCTATCGAAAGTATAGGGCCAGGATCCGCAGCGAGTCTCGCTGCAAAAACGCAGCAAGGAGACTCGCTGCAGATCCGGCAAGTGGGTTTGTAACCTTACTGTATTTATTTCTGGGGATCTGTTGTGAGGCAGCTGGCCCTAGCAACCAATCAGATTCAAGCTCCCTGTGAAAATGAAAGTAGTAATCCTATTGGTTGCTAAGGCTCCCAACTGACATTTCTCCTGGACAGCTGCAGCTAATTATATATCCTGTGTGCAGTGTGGAGATTCTCCCATTCATTTCTATGGGGCGCTCTTCTCCCTCCCGCTCCCCTCCTGTACATCTGGCGGGGACGGGACCTTCGCTCTAACCTTCCTGGGCGCCCAATGTATCTGTGGGTCAAATTTGGGATCAAACGGTTCAGGCGCTTGAAAGTCTATAGGAGACAGACAGACAGACTTTCATTTTTATGATATAGATATATTTTTGGTATTTCTAGACACAATTTATAATGTTTAAAAGGGGACTCATATGATTTAATTTATTTTAGTTGCGTTTTTTTATTATTTATTTACTTTATTTTCACTTTTCTTTCTGTTCCACTAGGGGACTTGACTGCTGATCACACATAAAATAAACAGCAGTAGAGACCCGCAGAGCCTGGTCAGCTTCTGTAGCCTAGATGCAGGATGCTAATGTAGGACAGAGGGAGTGCAAGTGCAGAATCTTAGTTCCAGTAAAATCCATCAGAAAGCTTGTCTCCACCCTATCCCGCCTTCTCCTAAGTGATCATAATAGCTTAGTTAGGATCAAATCAAACAGTATATAGACAGATAAGTCTGTGTATGCAGCTTTCCATCTTCCCCATCAAACCAAGGCCCCTGGGGGAGGGAACTGTAGTGTATAATATCCTGAAGAAAAATCTATGAATTACTCCTGTTATATTCAGCTGACATGGAAAACCTACATCTGCTGCATTGGCTATACAGATAGTGTGGACCTTTAATATGGCAGCTCTTAGGAATGTTTAAAAAATTATTTTCCTTGAGGAAACTGAATGCCCACCTGTATGAACGCAATGATCAATTGCTCCATACCTGGGTACTGGGAAACTGACAAATACAAGACTTTTGAACTTTTGACTCACAGGTGACACATTCTGTCTATCCTCTCCCTCCCCCTCTTCCCCCCTCTCTTTCTTCCCTCCTTCTTTCCTTCTTTACCAGCTTATAGCCTCCTCTATTACAGGGCTTTCAATTTCCAATGTAAATCCCTCCTTTTTATTATGATAAATATTTCAATAAATAAATAATTTAAAAACCCTCATTATTTATTTTCTAAAGATGTATATCCAATAAAACTAAAGTTAAATACATGAAGCATTCCCTTTAAAGGGAACCTTTCACCCCGTGGCCCCCGGCAGAAACTGACATACAGTGACATAAAGGTCAATATACTTACCACATCGCTCCCGGTCCCGTCCCGGATCCCGTTGTTGACACTGAGAAATCGCCGATTCTTCCTCTCCCGCCCATTATGGTAATGAGCTGAGATGAGTCCAACGTCCATAGGAAACGACGGACGAGTCCAACTTATTCATGAGGTCCTCTTCTCGTCGCCGCCCATCCACGCCTTCTGGAACTTGATTGACGTCTTCAGTCTTCTGATGAATTCCCGCGCAGGCGCCGTTGCGATGGTCTCGTCACCTCTTCTGCGCCTGCGCAGTAAACAGGATACGTGTTCGAGACAATCGGCGCACGCGCAGTAAACAGTGAAGCTGCGGAGCGGCTTTAATTGTAAACTGCACATGCGCTGAAAACGACTGTCACGGCGCCTGCGCGGGATTCGGCGAGAAGAAAGAAGACAAAGAGGAAGAGGACCCGGCGTCAATCAAGTGTCGGAGGCGGGGAGAAGGCTTGACCTTGGACCCGGCGGCGCTCATTACCATAATGGGCGCGAGAAGAAGAATCGTCGATTTCTCCGTGTCAACAACGGGATCCGGGACGGGACCGGGAGCGATGTGGTAAGTATATTGACCTTTATGTCACTGTATGTCAGTTTCTGCCGGGGGCCACGGGGTGAATGGTTCCCTTTAAATGCAGGTAGCTATGACCTTGGATACACCTCTCATCCAGGCAAAGAGTGTCTGCTATTGAAATATGGACAGGTGTCTTTTATACTGAACCTAGTAAATGTAGACTCCTATAATACACTGATTCCAGAAGCAGATGTTCAGTCATTATGCCTGCTCTTGATGAGGTTTTAGTCTGAATGGTATTAACCCTTTTCATTTGTCTTTTTTGTAGATTAAACTGCTGATGATCCTGTGAAGATTGTTAAAAGGCGATTTGGCCATCTTGTTTACTGATACACTATGAAGTAAAACAATCATTCTGAAATTGCAGAAATAATCTGAATTACTGTGGAAGGATTTTTCTCTATTATAATTAAAATAATGTGAAGCCTATTCTCTGGGGCTCAACAAAAGCCTTAAAATAAAGATCAAGAAAAGCAGTTAATAAAACAAATGCATTTTAGTTATTACTCCACCAGAATAGTTTCCATACAGTTCAGGCAAGAGACAATGAATAAGAAGCTGTGTTCAGAAACTTACTGATAACAATTATTTTAAAGGAGAAGTCTGCCAAAAATGTTTATTAAAGTATTGTATTGCCCCCCCCAAAAGTTATATAAATCACCAATATACACTTATTACAGGAAATGCTTATAAAGTGCTTTTTTCCCTGCACTTACTACTGCATCAAGGCTTCACTTCCTGGATAAAATGGTGATGTCACGACCTGACTCCCAGAGATGTGCGGGCTGTGGCTGCTGGAGAGGATGCTGAGCATCCCGCATACTGAGCATCCCGCGGCCATAATCCTCTCCAGCAGCCACAGCCCGCACAGCTCTGGGAGTCGTGCGTTAAATCCGCTGCAATTCTGGTACGTGTGAAGCTATCCTTAATATACATTTTGCACTTGCATTTTGTAACCTGTAGTAAAGGAAAGGTCTGTTGAAAAGTAAAAATCCATGGCTGGTAGGGGATGGTGGTTGGAGCATAATAAAGAAGCCATACTTACCTGTCCCAGTGACGCTGCAGTGCAGCTTCACCAGCTCAATCTCAGCCTCTGGTCTCTAGTTTCTCCCGGCTTTTTGTGTCTTCGTGACCTAGTGGAAAATGCTAACTCAGCCACTCAATGTCCTGCCTCAATTAGTGATTGGCTGTGCGGGCATACCTAAGCCAGGTTGTGATGTTGCAGGAGGCCAGTGGGGGTCCATGAGCAGTGATGCTGCGTTGCAAATGCAGAGGGATGGGTATGAATAACATCTTTATTATGTTCCCACCCCCTGCTGGGCTTAAATTTTTACTTTTCACTGGAGTTCTCCTTTAAAGACCCCCTGAATCTAAAGCCCCTATTCCACGGGTCGTTTAAAGGAGCAATATCGTTCGTATTCGGCCGATATCGGCCGCTACGAACGATATTCGTCCCGTGGAATAGAGTGCAACGATCAGCCGACATCGTTCATGTCGGCTGATCGTTGCAGTCGCTTGTTTTTCAACATGTTGGAAAAATAAGCGACTGATATAGCAGCGATCTGCTGCCGTCGCTCCGTTGAATAGGAGCGTCGGCAGCAGATGCTGCTATATCCTATGGGCTGCCCGGACGATCAGCGATCCTCCGAGCAGCCCCTCCCGCACTCACCCGCTCGCTGCAGCCGCGTTGAATAGCGGCGGCAGCGAGCGGGGAATGAGGAGCAAACGAGCGCCAATAGCGCTTGTTTGCTCCTCCAAACGACTCGTGGAATAGGGGCATAAATCCTAACTAACTAATAAACTATGTCCAATAAAGACATTTAATTATTTTGCTTATTCAAATGAAAATTACTAAAAAGATAACATATCACATATTGCAAATCCCCGTCCTGAAATATTATGTCAGCTGTCAAAAACATAAAGCAAAAACGAGAAAAATTACAAATTCAACAGCTTTTAACTGTAAGGCAGAAATCATATTTTAATTTCTACAGACAAAAATAGCAGCACTTGTGTGCAATACACATGAATATTTAATACCAACTAAGAACAGGATCTGGCAATGTGTGCAGATGTCAACTTGTGGAGATCTTTATGGACTGTGGCTTGAGGAGAATTGTCACTAAAAGTAATAATAAGAACTGTTTGTACCTTGAAGATGTTTTTCCAACATATTGCCCTTGGATGGAGGTATAGGACATTTTCATTTTGTAAAGGACAATAACTTGTATTATTGAACGTTATTATATTTATACCACAATATTTATAAATTACTGGTATAATGTCATTCACGTGATGCTTTCAGCTAAAAATCTGAAACAACCCATACCCTAAAAGGTCCACCAAAGCAAAAGCTGTTCTTATGCCAACTTTTTAAATGGCTTGACTCATCGGGGGCAATATCTTAGATATTGCAGCCACCATGGCAGTTAGTAGTAGGGATGAGCGAACCGAACCGTAACGAACCAGATTCGTTCCGAACTTTACAAAAAGTTTGGTTTATCACCGAACTGAACTTTGAGAAAGTTTGTAAAGAATCTAGTTAAAATAACAACAACAAATAAAATCACAGAATAGACCAGGATACAAGGGATTATTACTCCTATAATCCCTTGTATCCTAGTTTTCTGTGAATATCAAGATATGTGATGTAACCCCTGTTAGGGTGAGACCTTAAATTAGTCTCCTCAGATATACCTGGGTGCTGCCTTATCAAAAATGTAATGTGACAACTGTCTGTGAATATCAACCAAGACACATAAAAGCAACTTCAGTGTTCAGGCTGATCTACTTTATTAAGTGAAAATCTCAGTTTATATCTTTACAATAAAGCTTAAAAAAAATAATAGGAGAACCCCGTTTAGCCGCAACCAAAAAAGTAAAAAAAAAAAAAAACAGTCCAAAAAAATCCCATCACTGTCCCAGAAAAAAAAAAAAAGTCCCATCGCTGTCCCATTACTGCGTAGAAAAATGTTGGCGGCTCATTGGGATTCTTGGTGTCCAAGACCGTGCACCCCAGTGCTGATATCTGGTCCTTTAATTATGGGCAAGGCAGTACATGTCTGTTACTGCCCATTGGGTCAACATCCTCCCAGAAGACCATCAGAAAGTTAGCCCATTCTTGACACTGTCACCTCCCCGGTGCTTTAGGGGGCCAGTTCTGCACAAGTTCTGCCTCCACCACCTTGCAACCATCAGTCGCTTTGACTGCAGTCCTACCTGCCCAGGTGTCTTACCAACGATGTCAGGCCCGGTGCTCTCAGGCTGTCCTCCATTTTGTGAGCCTGGGTGAACGCAGACACAGTGGGCAGGAGCTCCTCTGGACCACCAGGGAGGAGATATATGAATGGCTGATCTCAGGTCAACTAACGGTATGAAGTGTTGTAGCCCAAAAAGGGAGGAACATTGTCTCTGCAGTGCACATGTATGGCACATGTGATAAACCTCATAGTGTACAGGTTTCTTCAAACACTTCCTGCCAATTGTTGATCCCTTTTGAGGACGCGACTCTGTTTGTGAGCAGGCATGACTATGGGATCAACGACATCATCCCACTCGTCCGTGTTCTGGAAAGTGCGCTGAACAACATCATCAGCGAGGATTCCCAGGCCACCACTCCAAGGCTGAACATCCTCCTCCTCCTCCTCTGTCAATTGTCTGTTCTCAACCATAGTGGCCTGGGTACAATCAGGTACTGCCTCCTTCTCCTCCTCCTCAAATAGTCTGTTCTTAACTATACTGGCCTGGGTGCAATCAAGTGGTGCCGCCTCCTCCAATTGTCTCTTTTCAACCATACTGGGCTGGGTGCAATCAAGTGCTGCTGCCTCTTCCTCCTCCGTCAATTGTCTGTTCTCAACCATACTGGGTCCAATACAGTACTATTACTGCTGCTGGTTCCACTGTCAAATGTCTGTTTTCCACCCTACTGGGTCCAAGGAACGTTGTGTCCTATGTCCCGTGTAATCACTTACACCTTGGCTAATTTTTTTTTCACTATTTTTGCACTTTGATTTTTTCTACTTTTTTCATTGTAATAGCAATTGCAACTAAACAAAACTATACCCTATCAGACTCCCAATTATTCACTAAAGTTCGCCGGATCGAACCGAACCGAACTTTTCAAAAGTTCGCTCATCCCTAGTTAGTAGGCAGGTAAGTATTACATGGTGGCCATTCTGATAAATGGTCATCTATGTAATATATGACAAAAAAAGACAAATTTGGTCAGCTCTCCTAAAACACCATTCAGACTAGGCAGGAGCACGTTGCTATGGCTGAAATTGCAAACACACAAAAACACAGAAAAATGCAACAGCTCACCGCAATAGCAAGATACAGACCCACTACAGACACGAAAATAGTTAAAAGCAGCCCTCCCAACTGCTAAAAAAAGTTCCCACAAAAATAATGAGGCTCTTGGTTACTATTTGCAAACAGTTTAAACTACCCCACCACGATAAGGTGGCCTTATATCAGGGCAGACCCTACACTGTACTATGGACTCTCCATGGCATGTAATACGCCTATGCTCTGGGCATGCAAGATCCATCTTATACCTGCAAAAATAATTGCACCACCTGGGTGGGATAGGTGGAGTGCACGACCAAGTAGAGGCAGCCACTCCCGCCATAGTACAGTGTAGGGTCTGCCCCGATATGAGGCCACCTTATTGTGGTGGGGTAGTTTACACTTTTTGCAAATGGTAACCAAGAGCCTCATTATTTTTGTGGGATTTTTTTTTAGCAGTTGGAAGGGCTGCTTTTAACTATTTTCATGTCTGTAGTGGGTCTGTATCTTGCTATTGCGGTGAGCCGTAGCATTTTTCTGTGTTTTTGTGTGTATTTAATATATGAATGGCTGGAGTCTGTCAGAACTGGAGACACTCTTACAGAGCAGCTTTCCATTCTGGACAAGGAACAGGGCTAGCTTTAGACTAAATGTGGCCATGGACAAAGTTGGAAGGTGGGGCCCCAAATGCTAAAATACTGTTTAACAACTTAAGGTCCCCATAAACTTTACATTTTTATCAGCGGTAACCGCTGCTCATGAGTCTGTCAGTATAAGGTGTATGGAGTTCTCAAGACAGTCCTCTCCTCTGACAGATGATATTGGCGCATATAGGGGGTCAGGTGTGATGGAAAATCATCCCCCCACCTCTTTGTTCACAGAGAGATAAGCCACCACCGGATCTGTCCAGCTGTGGCTTACCTCTCCCCACAGAGAACACAGGAATGCTCGGTAGTGCTAAGGGTCCAAATTGTGCCCCCATATAGCAGGTATCCCCCTGTAGGTAATTCCCCTGGTAGTTATCCTCACCCCCAATAGATAGTATCCCCCAATTTATGCATACCTTACATTAAAGACCCCGCTGTATTATGCCAATTTAAAGAGGGGAGAAAAAAGTTAGGAAATAGAAAAAATATAATCAAAATTCAATTTGAAAATTAAATATTGTAAGTTGTGACCCTGGTAAAACTGCTACAGGATAGTGATACAAAGATGTTGCGATAAATAATACAATAATACAACCTTAAGAGGCCCTGGAGAGGCACTAAAATGAGGACACTTTAATTCTTTTAATGAGTATCTATGAGACGGCAAGTATAGCAGCTCTGGCAAACCAGGGTATATTTCAGAAATCAGATTAAAATTGACATTCAGGCTATGTTCTCACACAGTATTTGTGCTAAGTATTTTGCAACCAAAACCAGGAGTGGATAGAAAACACAGAAAGGGTATTTTTACACACTAATGATATTGAGTGGATGGCCGTCATATAATGGCAAAAAAACGTACATTATTTTAAAACAACGGCTATTGTTTTAAAATAACGGTAATTATTTGTCATTAAATGACGACTATCCACTCAATGTCAATAGTGTGAGTACATAGCCTTTCTGTGGTTTTAATCTATTTTTGGTTTTGGTTACAAAATACTGAGCAAAAATACTGAGTAGTCATACTAACTTGAGAAACATGTATAACAAGTCAGTTTTACCCCAGGGTGAACGGCGTAAACACAACCCCCTCCCCCCAAAAATTGCATTTTATTTTGAATTTCACCACACATATAATTTTTTTCTGGTTTCACAGCACACTTTATGCAGAAATTCAGCCTGTCATTGCAAAGTACAATTAGTGGTGCAAAAAATAAGGGCTCGTGTGGGTCTCTAAGTGAAAAAATGCAAGTGCTATGGCCTTTTAAGCACAAGGAGTAAAAAACACAAAAGTGCAAAAATGGAAATTGGCCCAGTCCTTAAGGGGTTAATAGGCTCATAAATGGCCCTTTCCACCCTAGTATTGCGGTTAATGGAAAGAAAAAATTATGCTTTTGGGAAAAAAATTAATTATTTTTAAGAAATAAAAAGTGGGTATAGTCCCCCCTCTATGCATAACCTCTTTTCCATAAATTTTCGGTCTTATGGATACGTTTTTTGTACTGCATTGCCTGTTTGTATTTGACCCAGACTTATGACCCTGTTTAACTGTGTTATTTGTCTGTCTTGTCTAGTTCTGTGTTCACCTATACATAGGGACTTAGGGACTGTCAACCAGTTATCCGCCACCTAGGCCACCTAGGGCAGCTGAGGCAAATAGGAAGGGTGGCTGCAAGCATCAGGGCTGCACCTGTCTTTTGTCCACCAGTTTCCTACTCTAACATTATGCCCATTAGATTTTATTTTTACTTTGGTTTTGGCTACATAATCAGTAAAAAAAAAAAAAAGTAGATAATTTACCCAATATGAATGAATTTAAGATCATCATGTAAAGCCTTGTTAGAACATAGTTCTGCCACTGACCAGTAAACAGTCAGAAATGAGACAGGCATCAATGCAAATCCTTGCTAGCACATACAGCTAGTCATGAGATTAGGAGGGAATTCATTAAAAATCCACCTGCCGTACGCTAGTGAATAGGCACAGATTTGAACACCTTTTCAGTGGCATACATCCGGTTCACCTAATAGGCAGACAGGGGGCATTGCAGCGCGGAAAAGGGGGTAGCCTCCTCCCACATCTGATTTATTATGAGTTACACCTGTAATGATGTAACTCTGCATTGTTCCTCCTGCAATTGAATGAATAAATTGACAACTGGGGGTTGCCAGTTCCATTGTCAATGGGCCGTGTCCCTACACTCTTTGATGGTGTCAGCACTTATAAGACAGTCAATATGTAGGGCCACACCCTGGTGATAGGTCAATTATATATATATATTTTCTAAAATAGACACATCAAGAAAACATATCCTATTAAACAAAGTTTTTCAAGGTTTTCCTCTATAAATAGCATAGTAAAACAATGTACAGTGGAGCAGTTAAGAGTTGGATGCAGCACAAGGAAGTCCTGGAAAACATGAATACAACAAGGATCCATGTTTTCCAGGCAGTCTTAGGGTTACATCCAACTTCTTTAGTCACCAGCAATTAAATGCTGAGAGTTCAGGTTCAGACAGATCTGGACGTACTCTAAAACACGGTGCAATTCCGCGGCGGAGCTCTCCCGCCACGCTCAGTGTCCTGCTTTGAGCGAATGGAGAGTGTGCACGCTCGTCCGCTTCCTCTCCTCTCCGCTCAAAGAATAAACATGTTAGTTCTATGAGCGGAGAGCGGCGGCAGCGGATGAGCGCACGCCCTCTTCATTCACTTACAGCAGCACACTGAGCACGGCGGGATTCCGTTGCGGACATCTCCGCTACGGAATTCTGACGATCTTGCTCAGTGTGAACTGGCCCTAAGTTTGCTCATCTTTAGTCAATAGATTTGACCTAGTATGAGTGCTGAAATTGATGTTGGCTGCTTATATGGTATGCAAACTATTTGATACTTGGAACCAGAGACCTGGTGGTTTTATGCCTGGTATACAAGCTGATAGTACTCATTGCAAACATTGTGTTCGGGAGCACAAACAGTGCTTACTGAGTTAACAAAGCATTTTTGTTTTAATGTAGGCATAGTAATCCTTTTGAAAGGCCTTATACAATGTGTTGAGCTGAACTGGAAATCAATACATAATAAGGATGTTTCACATTAAGAATAGTTAAGATCCTTCTTTACAGTCATTAACAATATATTTTCTAGCACACCCAATCTGACAGTAAGCAATTAAGCTCCTTTACTCTTGTCATTCTTCTGTTAAAAGCCTTTGACAATCCGTCGGGATTTTGTGCTAATTATTATTGTTTGACATTGCCCACAACTATCAAAAAGGTATATCTGGTATATCACAACTATATCTGGTTTCAAAAATTTCTTTTGACTTTGCAAACAAAATAACAGAAAATGGATGCATGAATGCTAAATGTACATGCGGAAAAATGCTTCACAAGCACTTCAAGGCTAAGGACAACTTTGAATGCAATTTTTCAAATTATCATGTAGTACTTATGATGCAAAAAAATCTATAGGTCTATTAAATGCAAAATCTATAGGCAGGAAACAAGCCAAACCCCACCAAATAATAGAGTACAATGATGTTTTATTAAAATACTGTCTACCTTACAGCGCCCTACTGTTGCATGCCTGTTCTAGTGTGCTAGAGTCATGGAGTCCCTAAGTTGGTACAAAGAAGGGGTCACGCTTTCAGCAGCTGGAAACCCGCGGCCATTAGAAGGTGCTGCCCGATCGCTAATTAACCATTTAAATGCTGCTGTCACAACGGTCTAGTGGCGGGATCACTTCCCTGTGATGCAATCACAAAGGGCCGATTCATCCTACTTTCTTGGCAAGGCCTTGGCGACGCTATGATGCTGATTCCATCTTGGCAATCGTTTACTATGGGCTTCAGCAGCCCTTAGTAATCAAGCCCTGATTGCAGAGATCAATGCAGTACATATGCACTACATAGATCTTTATGAGAAACCAGTGCATTGCTCATAGAAGTTACAAATTACTGTTATTAATTAAAAAAAACCCTTTCTATATGAAAAGTTTAAATCACCCCCTTTTCTTACTTTTAAAAATAAAAAAAATTATATATTTGCTATCACTGCATACAGAATCACCCAAACTATTAAATTATCGCATTTGTGATCTCGCATAGTAAACAACGTAAGAGCAAAAAAACACCAAAGTGCAGTATTGCAGATTTTTTATCACATCACATCCAGAAAATTTTTTAATAAAAATTGATCGGTTTTACTGTATATTTTATTGAAATATTAAATCTGTCATTGCAAATTACAATTGGTGTCCCAAAAAAGTAAGTCTGTAGGTGAAAAAAAGAAAGCAATATGGCCTTTTAAACACAAAAAGGAAAAAAAACAAGTGCAAAAACAAAAAAAGGGGTTAAATGTTTTGCATGTTTTCACACAGCGGGCTCTATCTTATATGGGGCTGCCAGATGGTTAAGTCTCCAGACCCTATTTTTCTCCTCCCTTAAATAATCTTCTAAACTGATTTATGGCCAGCCACCCATCCCCCATGGCGCATAGGACGGGCTGCTGACACTTGTAGTGCAGCTCCCGCCCCCCGGGGGGGTGGGTGGCTGGTCTGGGGTCTAATGTCCTGTGGAGTGGAGGGGGAGGGAAGAGAGAGGGGGCAGCCGCACTACAAGTGACACCAGCCCCGTCCTAAGCGCTGTGGACGGGGCTGATGGCACTTCTGATAGGGGTAGTTTGGGGGTCTTTAAGTGGTAGGGGTGTTTACTTGGGGGCTGCTGGCACGGGGGCAGTGCCGTGGATGGGGCTGCTGGCACTTGTGATAGTTATTCTTACTATGGAATTTCTCCATACACTGCGCCCCTGCTGGACGCTTCATAGGAATTACACCCAGCCCTGCTCTGGTTCGTGACGTCACTGGTTTTTAGAAAAATTTAAGTCTGCCTGATCTACTAAATTGAGGGAAATAGCACTTTATGTGCATTTCCCATAATTAGTGTATATTACAAATTTGTCTAACTTTCCATAAGTAATAACATAAAAAATACTTTTGGCCGGAGTTGTCCTTTAAGTTGAGACCATCACATGTTGAGGCCATCATATTTCAGGGGGTTACTGTATGCCACAAGATAAAGATGCCCATTTTTGCGCCTTCTACAGATGTTCTGCTTCCATATAGTAGAAGAAACAGAGAAGATTGTTGGCAGAAAAAGTTAACCTGATTCATCCAGTGTGTGCAATCCATTTCATGCCATCCATGAAGACGACAATAAAGGATCAGTAATGAGAGCGAACGACATTTTGATCCAATTGGGGTGACCACATTACTGACCTTGTGTGTTTGTCTCTATGAATACCCAAACTTCCTGCACCAAATTATTCGAGGTTGTTCCAGGTCCAGCGTACTTTGTGACAGGTACCATTTAAATCCAACAACCGCATCTGCTAGAAGTTTGTTCCAAGCATCTACTACTCTTTCAGTTAATATTTTTTCATATTGCTCCTGATCTTTACCCCAACTAACCTTGCACTATGTTCTTCTGTTCAGTTTCTTATTAGAGATGAGCGAACCTCGAGCATGCTCGAGTCCATCCGAACCCGATCGTTCGGCATTTGATTAGCGGTGGCTGCTGAACTTGGATAAAGCTCTGTCTGGAAAACATGAAAACATGGATACAGCCAATGACTACATCAATGTTTTCTACATAGCCTTAGGGCTTTGTCCAACTTCAGCAGCCACCACTAATCAAATGCCGAACGATCGGGTTCGGATGGAGGAGAGTATGCTCGAGGTTCGCTCATCTCTATTTTTTATTAAAAAAATAAATACTGTTTTCTTTTTTCTTTTTTGCACACCCCTCTTCCCTACCCCTACTTTTTTCTGTACCCATGCCTATCCCTTTATTAATTTTTCTTAAATAAAATTTGCATGAGAAAAAAACATTTTCCCCTGAACCTTATTTGGCCCTTATATAAATGTTTACTTTTAGAGATAAGCGAACTTCGAGCATGCTCGAGTCCATCCAAACCCAAATGTTCGGCATTTGATTAGCGGTGGCTGCTGAAGTTGGGTAAAGCCCTAAGGCTATGTGGAAAACATGGATATAGTCATTGGCTGTATCCATATTTTCCAGACAACCTTAGGGCTTTATCCAACTTCAGCAGCCACCGCTAATCAAATGCCGAACAATCGGGTTCGAGCATGCTCGAGGTTCGCTCATCTCTATTTACTTTCCCTCCTTCTTTCCAGACTATACTGATTGAGATCCTCATGTTTTTCATGATATATTTTATACTTCAGATTGTGCATCATTTTTGTACCCATATTTTAGCAATTTTTTTTGTAGGTGAGGCCTCCGGAAATAGACACAGTATTGTCATTTTAAAAAGCTTGCTTCTGAAAACAGAGCAGAAATAGCAAATGGTCAGTGACCGCCTTATTCAAATTATCCCTACATATTGTGGCTGTAAACTCTAAGCATTTGTGCACATTACACAATGGTTTTACTCTTTGGTCTAAGTGAGGTGTCATTTTTTGCGCCATGATCTATAAGTTCTAGCGGTACCTTACTTGTGTATAAGCGACTTTTTTATCACGTTTTATTAAAATTTTTCTGGATTTGATGAAACCAAAAAATCAACAATTTTGCACTTTGGGTTTTTGCGCTTACCGTTCACCAGGCAAGATCAGAAATGTGATCATTTTAGAGTTCAGGTGATTCTGCATGCTGCGATACCGAATGTTTTTTTTTTTTTTTTAAACAGGAAAAGCAATGTGATTTAAACTTTTATTAGGGGAGGGGATTTTTTATTAATAAAAAACTTTTTTTTTTTTTTTTTTTTAATACTTTAACTTTTAGTCCCCCTGGGGGACTTTTATTATTACTGCACTGATCTCTCATTGAGATTGGTGCAGTATACTTAATGCAGCACTGATCGATTAGATCAGTGTTGTATTGCTCTGGGCTGCTGCAGCCAAGGTGTTTGGATTACCAAGCCAGGATCATGCTCATTGCAACGCTGAGCTCTGGCCTAGCAAGAAGGAGGGATCTCCCCTCTGCAATCGCATTGCGGAGAGCAGATCCCCCTCATTAGACACCAGGGATGGGGAACAAAAGACATCTAAAGCGACTCTGTACCCACAATCTGCCCCCCCCCCCCAAAACCACTTGTACCTTCGGATAGCTGCTTTGACTCCAAGATCTGTCCTGGGGTCCGTTCGGCAGGTGATGCAGTTATTGTCCTAAAAAAACACTTTTAAACTTGCAGCCCTGTGCCAAACGGCCGTGGCCTAGAGTATCCGTGCCCTAACCTTGCACCACCCCTCTGTCCCTCCTTCCCACCCTCTTCATCACTAGGAATGCCACTGGCAGGATATTTCCTATTCCTCTGCAGTGTACACTGCACAGGTGCCTTAACGATCCAGCCCATGTGCCGTGCTTACACAGTTGAGGAATAGAAGAAAATCTGCCACGAGCATTCCTAATGATGAAGAGGGTGGGGAGGAGGGACAGGACTGCAAGTTCTTTTTTATGACAATAACTGCACCACCTGCCGTACAGACCCCAGGACAGATCTTGGATTAAAAGCAGCCATTTGAAGATACAAGCATTTTGGGGGGGTCAGATTGTGGGTTCAGAGTTGCTTTAACTGCATCTGTCAACTTTGAAAGTTGCAGTTAAATGGCTTAATTAGCCAGACGCAGCGATCCATCGCACCGGCTAGTGCCCATGGTCCCCGGCTGCTGATAGGAGCTGGGAGTCACAGGCTGCAGAGCAGGGTCACGGAGTTACCCCTCTCTGAACTCCCCTAACCGCCGTTGGACATGTCGGTATTCCCATATGTGGGAAGGTGTTAAAGGAGTATTCTCTTTCCAACTAATATAGATAATCTTGTAGGACTCATCAAGTTAAATATTTTTGCAGTTACATTAAATTACCAAACTTGAATCCTTCTCCTGATATGTCTGGTTTTTCACTCCCATTGTTGATAGCTCATTGTCTAGGTTACAGGCCACCACTCTGGCTGGTGTGTGTATAGCTATGGTATACATATTTATACTGATTGGATTGGATGCTGTGGGCAGTGTTTACCAGTGTATATGATAAATCTAGGCCAAAGTGTATATTAGAGATGAGCGAACCTGCCGAGGTTCGGGTTCGCATGAACCTGAACTCTCGGCGTCTGATTTGGCGATGTCTGCAGCCTCCGTGAAGAGGGTGGATACAGCGGGAGGACCGCCTGGAAAACTGGGATTGTCAGGATAGTATCTCTGCAGAGCATTATGCGCCCCTCGGCTCGTGCTGTTCGGCCGAGAAGGCACTGATTTTCTTGTATCCTGTTTCTGTGTTTTGTTTTGCTGTGTGTGAACTCTGGTTTATTGCTCACCTGGGTTGGGAGACACACCCCCGACTTCACCTGCTGAGTTCTGTCTGGCCATGTCAGGGTTAATCTGTGTTTTGGTTCTGCTGTGACTGACAGGTCTTCCTGCCAGTGGATCTGTGTTGTTCTCAGCTGTCTGTGCTTGGAGATCAGGGGGATGGTCCAATTATGTTCTGGATCAGAACCCTGGCCTCCTATATAACTACCTCAGTCTTGGATATCATTGCTGGTTATTGACTTAGTCTCTGCCTGCTTGTGGATTCTGTTTCTTTGCATCTCCTGACTACTGCTTTGTGTTCTGACTATCCTTGCTAGCTGCCTGCCCCTGACCATATCGCTTGTTTGTTGACTCTGATTATAGGATTGTGATTTTGTACTGTGCTGCCTGATAGTTGTGACCCGGACTGTCGACTATTCTTTATTGTGTTTTGCCTGTCTGTCTTGTCTTTGTGTCCCACCTAGCCAGTGCAGGGACTGCCGCCCAGTTGCTCGCCGCCATCTTAGGGCGGATTGTGGCAAGTAGGTAGAGGACAGTGGGCGGGGCTGAGCTTAGGGCTCACTGACTTGTCCTGCTGTCCGGATCCTAACAGGGATACAGCCATAGCCATAGGCTGTATCCCAGTTTTCCAGGCGGTCCTCCCGCTGTATCCACCCTCTTCACGAAGGCTGCAGACAGCTAGACCATTGTTTTTAGAGCAGAGTAGTGGTCAGTAAACTAGGCAATGAGCTGTCAATAATGGGAGGGAAGGAGCAGCACATCAGGAGAAGGAGGTAAGTTTGCTTAATAAATGTATGTGCAAAAATATTTCAAGTCTTACAAGTTTAACTATATTAGTTGAGATGAGAATACCCCTTTACCTATTTAGGAACAGAAACCATCCTCATCAATTATATTTACATCCCCCTTCGTCTAGTTTAATTGTAAAAACAATTAAAATTTCTCACCAAGTACCCATGTACCTTGTGTAATGGATGCAAACCACCCTTCTTGTACATCTTGTTATTAGTTGTACAAGAGGTAATTTTTATTATTGTTATTACTAGTGCCCTGTTTTACCCTAAAATAGTAACAACAACTGCTTTGTACTTTATGCAACAACAAAAAATTCCCACCTTTGTGTCCCCAAATGTATTAGTATCCTAATAAGTAGTAGTTTTCCCTTATAGGTTGTAGTGTCCACTTATAAGTAATGGTATTGTAAGATACTTACCTGACACACTCCAGTTACGTCCTCCCTTGCTGGAGCGCTGCCCTGAATCATAAAAAGCGCACTCACTCACTGCAGGAGCATACTTAATGTATTCCAGGCTTTCTCTGCCGGGTGAAGTCATGGAGACCCAATGGCGTCTCCGGAAATGCGGTCACCCGGCGGGAGCCTTGAATCCTGCAGCTGAGCTGCAGGACTCTGAGTGACTGGCAGGTCTCCCTGCCACTCAAATACATTTTGCTACACATGTGTCTGAGTTAGAACAGGGGCCTGGTCCAATCACGTTCTGGACCAGAACCCTGACCTCCTATATAATATATCTGGACTAGTTAACCCCTTGCTATTAAGTCTACCACCGTATCTAAGTCAGGGACTGCCGTCTAGTTGTCCGCAGCCACCTAGCGCTCATAGTGGCGAGTAGGCAGAGACAGCTGGCGGGGACAGGAGTAGGGTCCACTGTCTGCGTCTTCCCCATATCTTCCCTGACTGAGTGTACCACCAGTTTTCTAACAGGTAACTTATAATTATTAGGTGGCCTTTATTAGCTAAAATTGCCTAGTTGTATGGAAAATATAAGACCTATACTTACCTAACCCCAATCCCACAATGAGCTGGAACCTTTTCTGGCTGGTGGAATCAGTGGCCAGATGGAGGTGACATGATACAGGGCTGTCAGCATTGGTATGCCAATGGCCTTCCATCTTATAGGCTGCAGGCCCAAAGTGTCCTGCAGCCATGACCTGCAAAATGGCAAGATGTGAAGTCTATTACTTATTCTCTAACAAAGATCAATTCCAAACCTTGGGTAAATTCAGGCGCAGGTCCAAGATAGGTCAAATAAAAAAATATATATTTATTAAAATCACAATGCATTTCGAAGTTGTGCCAGACACTTGATAAAGAAGTCGGCACTACTTCGAAACGTGTTGTGGTTTTAACATATATTTTCTTTCATTTTACCTAATGCTTTTATTGCCCATCTTGGAGCTGCGCCTGAATTTACCCAAAGTTTGGAGTGGAGGAATTGTTCTTTTTTAGCAACCAGTTTGGTTCCTGGGAGTGGCTGCGGTTCACATACATGCTACTACTGAGAGTTGTGCCTTGCATTTGCACAACTATATCAGGTGAGAGTCTCATATCTACTCTCTTGCATTGCTCTTTTTTGTTGCAGACATCACACAATGGAGCGCTGTTCACATTTGTTTTTTTTATTACTTATTCTCTGTTATGAATGCAGACACAGTTTAAAAACAACTGCTCAGGGGTCCCTTGGGGATGGGGACAAAAGACCAGCCCCATCCCCCTCTATTGCCAGACCTGTATATATAAAAAAAAATCTTCTCCTGTGACCCTTTTTACCCTTCAGTTTAGCTTATTAGGAAGAAATGCAAAGTGCTGGGCTTAGGATTGTTATAGCTCAATAATTTGCAGACATAGACTGAAATCCTATAAAAGAATCCATCTGTAAAGAATTAGTGACAAGGTATCCGGAAGGAACCTCAGGCACAGCAAAGATATAAAATAAAGCTAGCAATTAATCAGTATTAATAAATGTTAATCAGATCAACTACAAGATGATACACAACACTGCCTGAGGCGGTTTGTGTTTTAGGACTTTTGTTGCTTAGAAGTGTTCTTATCCTGTGCTCATCTGACTAAAAAAGGAAAAAATCAGTCTTGATGCACAATGTTCCTCATCATATGGCTGGGTTCACACTACGTAAAAAACATGACCGTTGTTATTTATGAAATACGGCCGTGTTTTTTTATGTAGTGCGAACCTAGCCTATCACTGCATGTAAATGTAGAATAACTAGTCCACAAATACACCAGATTTATAAGTGGTGCTCAAGCTGTTTTACATAGGCTAATTACCTGCTAAATCAGGCAGATATCGCCCTGTATAATACAGCCAGAGATTAGACGATGAACAAGCTCAATGCTATCTGTCATAACATCTGCCAGCCATTCATGTCAGCTATTTTCTGACAATGTCTTTGTTTAGGCCGTATTTTGGTCGTCTTTTTGGATAAACAACATTTTGAAACAAAAATACGGCAGTATTAGGCAGATTATGGCCATGTTCAGACGCTGTAAGAACAACGGCAGATGTCTGACATTTTCACCTGGCTGATACTGCAGTATCGGCTGGATGAACACTACTTGATTTTATTTGGGTGTGGGTCTGCTTGCACTTAAATTTGCCATAGACCACAATGTAAAGTATGGCCGGGAGCACAGCCTATTGTGTATGGCCGATGTACACCAAACAGCGGCCATACAAAATAAGCCTGTCAATTATTTTGTGGGTGTCAAACAACGGCCGATGTTAATACACTGTGTGAACATGGCTAGAGGCTATGTGTAGCAATCCGGTGTGAAGGAAACTCAAGGAGGATAGAGGTTATGAAGAATATATGAAGATATATCCTGTCACAGGCCGAAAGGTAACAACTCCCTCTTCCTGAGGTAAATACTGCCATAGAGGTTAAAGAGAGGGACTGCACCGAGGTGTTTGGTGATGATGGTACTTGTAGTTCCCCCTGGGGCTCCTCTGTTACTACTGTCTGAGGGGTTAATGGGGAAGCAGTGATGATGGTACTTGTAGTTCCCCCTGGGGCTCCTCTGTTACTACTGCCTGAGGGGTTAGGAATGAGGAAGCCCTTGATGGTTATGAGGTGAAGAGAAAATCAGACAACATGGAGTAGAGACAGTGAGGTACAACAGTGACTTTTACTTACATAAGAAGTATATAACTTGAACAGTTTCTTTGTGCTTAAAGGGGTGCTCCAGCGTGGGGGCACTTTTTGGGGGGGAACGGGGAGGAGGTGGCTGAAATAAAAGACGTCTACTTACCTCCCCGGTTCCAGCGGCGGATCCCGCATCACGGCGCTCCGGTGCCCGGCCGCTTCCGGGTGTTTGATGCCGCCCGAGACGCTACGTTTCAGGGCCGCTCAGCCACTCATTGAAGGAGGCGGGATCCAAGCGGACTTCAAACAGATCCCGCCTCCTTCACCGAGTGGCTGAGCAGCCCTGAGACGTAGCGTCTTGGGGCGGCATCAGAAACCCGAAAGCGTCCGGGAACTGGGCACCGGAGCGCCGTGATGCGGGACCCACCGCTGGAACCGGGGAGGTAAGTTGACATCTTTTATTTCAGCCACCCAAAAAAGTGCCCCCACGCTGGAGCACCCCTTTAATATCTCTCCATATAGCCAACTGCCAGAGATGGGTCACTGATATCACAATGGAGATTGTTGGAGCATGTGGAGTCACCCTTTTGTGAATTGGATAGGTAGTGAACCACAACCCAGTGGAATGGGAGTCCTTTAGGGTATCTGGGCAGGGTCATAAGGAACAAAGTTTCGGTTCTCAGAAATGAGTAAGGGTATGTCAAGAAGTTGTCCCTCAGTGTAAATACCATGGTAACTTTTGGTAAGTTCACCTGAAAAATAAGCCTCTTGGCTTAACAACTCCCATGAGTCACACTATCTTCTTTAGTGGTTAAAAATAAATAGTAAATCTCCTCCTAGAAGTCTCCTCACAGGTTGTATTCTCCTCAGAGGTTATTGCTCCTAGCACAGCTGCACTCATCTCACACTAACTTCCTATGCCAACTTCCTTTTCAGGGGAGGTAGAATAGCTCCGCCTTCTTTCTGGACCTTTCTGCTAGCTAATGTAGTACACTAAGGCCCCGTTCCCACTGAGCAAAACTAGCTCAGCGTGGAGAGGGCAGGAGCGCGCGCCTCCCATAGACTCCCATTATGAGCGGGAGGCTAACGGCATTCCACGGCGGACAATTCCACCGCGGATTTCCGCTAGTTTTGCTTAGTGGGAACAGGGCCTTAGAAGGCAGTTATTGTTGCCATGGTAACTCCCTGAGGGTGGTGTGTAGATGAATAGCTATAATGACCCACCTGTAGCACGGCTCCTCTCTACAACACAATAAAGAACAACCAATATATTAACAAATCTATATCAATATAAGGTCCATTTTCTGCCCAAACTTAGAGAACCCCCCAACTCCTGTACACTCCTATGGCTGTTGTAAAAACAACAGACATATTTCATAACAATGGACATTGTTGTGCAAGCAAAGGCTTGGAAATAGACCAAGCATTACACTAGTAGACTAGTCCACTACATGTCAGCATACTGTTCTGCCCATAGACTCAGCAGCCCCAGTCACTACTTTTCATAACTGTTAAGGTACGTGAAAGGAAGTATCTAAAACACATCAATGCAATTCAAGCATCTCTTTCTCTCTCTCTTTTTTTTAGCGCCTCTATTATGGCTGATGCAGGGACAGAGAATGGGGCATGGCTTGAAAAGTAACTGCCATTCAAATGTCACTTTTCAATAAGAAATCAATAAGTATCAATAGTACAAGCGATTGTAAGAAACTCTGTAATAGATTTTCATTAAGCAAAAGATTTTCCTTCTGTACTCAAAAAGCTGTTTGCAGCCTCCCCCATCACTTCAGAAGATGCAGGATTTCTGTGTCCATTAAGGTCTATGAAGAGGAGTGGGGGCGAAGGGAGTGAGTGAGCATGGAGAGGAGAAAAGGCACCCTGCAGAGCACATCATTCTTCAAACTTTTCTCATCAAGTTTCCAGATAAGCATTGACTTGACCTTTCTGACTTGTTTCATGTGCTTTATGTTTTATGTGCCCAGTCTCCAAACAGCAGAGCTGGTTCTCTCCTCTCCCTGCTCACTCATCCCCATCTTTCTAGCTGTTGCCATTCGTGACTTACAAGTTTTTTCTAAAAGCTGATCTATAACCAAGATAGGAAACTACATTTCCCATCATGCATCTCCCTGATTGGTCCATTTGCATACTTGCCTCCTTAATTTTCTTTCCTGACCACTGCTGTCATTACTATTGCACAGTAAACACAGGACAGTTTTTTTCACTGATTTTGCATCACATCACCTCAATATGTATTCCATACTAGCTGATGATGTAGCAGAGCTGACATGCGCATGGTGTAGCTATGTGCTGTATAACGGGCATCTGTTTATCAGGGGTGGGTAGTAAAGTGTAGGTTTAGACCTCTGCTGACTGTAAATGTAAACATTCTAATTCTATCCAGGTTCTAAGACCATCGTGCTAACAATAGCATGCAGAGCTTAGACACAAATTCACTGACAGCAAGCAGAGGTATAACTATAACTTTTCATATTACAGAAACTTAGGCTCAGAGACACATGTAAGTCTATGGAAGCAGCACAGTTGCATGTAGATGATGCACATAATATCTCCTGGAGGTCGAGTTACCAAGTCAATAGACAGCTAACCCAACCCCCAGAGAGGAGATCACATGTCCTGTGACTAGAAAGGGAGTGGGTAAGAGGGAGCTGAGCATGGTCAGAGTGGACCCAGAGGAGATGATTTTAGACATCCAGAATGGCTAAGAATAACAAAAAAAACAGGGAAAGGGTGCAAGATAGGTTATACATAGACATAGACGTATATTAGACATAGGGTGGTATTGGGAATAGGGGAATGTTTAGAATATTGTTTTTATTACCTGGATAACCCCTTTAAGCAGTAGGACTGTGACCGCAGGCAACGTTCAAGAGGCTGCTGTCTCCTCCAGCTCCCTGGCCCAGGAGTGACAGAAGAGAAGCCGAGCCAAAAGACAGGCCAGAAGCCAGGTGAGTATGTGTGTTTTGTTATTTTATGCAAAGGGGGGAGATGCCTGCATGGAAGGGGGGATTTTATACTGATGGGGACTGCCTAGAAAGGGGGAATAACCTAAAGGTGTTTACTACTGGGCTGTCTTACCTACAGGGGGACTGACTGTTATATTGCCATAATATAACTGTTCATATGGAGCACTGAGGGGGCACCGTTACTGTGTGAAGCAATACAGTTGCCTCATACAGCTCTAAAATAGTATCCGAGGAGCCTGCAAGGAAAAAAAATTTTATTTACCCCCCCAAAAAAAGAAAAAGAAAAATCGAGATTTAAATCATGAGTTGCCCATAATGTTATATTTTTATATTTATTATTTAATATTTATTTTTTGTCCATATTGCCCACCCCTAAACTACTTTGATTTGAACTAAGCAATATATATTTGTTATTGATTTATTATAGTGAATTGTGATTCTTTTCTTATTGGCTTACTTAACTTTTCTAAATGGCACATTGCTATGAGAAATACAATCCCAGGGGAACATATGGTGCAACATCTCCAAATCTCTCTAATAGGATTATAATCTATTTAAATACTCTATATTGCATCAACCACTTATCTGGATCACTACAGATGGCCTCCTTAAAATATTCTACTACACAAAACAAAATAAAGTTCTCTCTTTTTCAAAATTTTCCCCACCAGAATAAATCTTATGATCATCTGGCAGCTTTTATCAATAGCATCCACAAAGCTGGATCCAATGCACTTCATGTCATTTCAGCCACAGATGAAAAGGTTCAGTGTGAGCACTAGATAAATGGAGGCGATGGTTACGCTAATGCTCTGCTGCTTTCCACTTAATTACATAGAATATTTTACATAATCTTATCAAAGGAAGAAATCCGGAACAATGCCCAGCCCTGTACTACTGTTCCACTTCTGACTTTTATGACATGCAATTAAAATCTCATTTGTAATGCACTGAAGTACCCTGTGAAATTATAATGCATATGAGCCATTAATGGCTACACATGTTGTACCTGGGCTTAGTACTGTACAGCTCACAAATATACAGTGAAAATGGAGATCAATGTAACATGAAAGACCCATGCTATTATTAGCCTTGCTGGATGCATAGGTTAGTGGTGCAGTTGAGACAGGCCTTTTCCTCTTATTTTGTGTTGTGATTGTCAAGACAGGGTTCTTTTTTTTTCTAAGAAAATGCATGTGCATTACAGCAAAATGAAAAAATCCCAAAAATTGTTTACTGACTTTTTTGTATGATTACCAAATGGACCTGGCTTTAAAGTGAAGGTGGCATAAACTTCTAAAGCAAGCCATCAAGATGTGCCAAAATCTATTTTGAGGCTCACAAAAACTAAACATTTTACAAGCAAAAGCTATGTTCAGACACTGCAGTACCGGCCGGATGATCTTTAGTGGTGAGTGCAATAACATATTCATACTTGTGTTGTTTTGGGGCAGCCTTCCCCGCCGGTGGTGCCAGCTGGGTTTTGGTGGGGCATTTTGGGGTTGGTCCTGTGATATTGGGGTTGCAGAGCCATTCCATGACCTCCCTTCCCTGCATGTGCACGCTTTGCGGGGTTGGCAATATCTTGGCGTTGGTTTTTAAAATAGGCCTAGCGGCATTAGTATCAGCCATAGGTGGGATGTGCAGCCACTCCTTTCTCTCCATGTCGTATATTATATGAATACACTCTGGCCCGGATTCCCTCAGACCGAAGCATAACCTAAGTTCTGTACTAATCACGGCCATTGCAACAACAGCCGTGATTACTGCGGAACTTACATTGTGTCAACATGGCCAAAATGAGTATGGATGTTTCAGGCATTTTTTTTGTGTTTTTTATCATTAGGCTTTTGTCCAGCCCAAACAAACCTTTTGACTACATGTGAACAAACAACATTTTATAATATTTGGAATAACCATAAAACTGTTGATGATTTTACATGATCAAATGAAGCCAATGAATGGAGTGGCCATGGAGACACTCTACAGCTTTCTTTACAATGTCATGTAGCTAGGTTTCCCGTAAAGACCACCATCATGTCTGATGGCACAAGATACAGTCTCTGCAAGTATGGCATAGCTCAGAAGCGATTACCTAATATAATGCTCAAAGGGGTTGCCCAGCAAAATCTTTTTCTTTCAAATCAACTGGTGTCAGAAAGTTATATAGATTTGTAATTTACTTCTATTAAAAAATCTCAAGTCTTCCCATACTTATTAGCTACCATATGCCATACAAGAAATGTTTTTTTTTCAGTCTGACACAGTGCTCTCTGCTGACATCTCTGGCCGAGACAGGAACTGTCCAGAGCAGGAGAGGTTTTCTATGGGGATTCGAGACAGTGTTCCTGCATGACATACAGCAGCTGATAAGTATGGGAAGACTTGAGATTTTTTTAATAGAAGTAAATTACAAATCTATATAACTTTTTCATATCAATTGATTTGAAACAAAAAGATTTTTGTTGGATAACCTCTTTAAGGCTAGATTGTCACCCTGCTGCGAGTATGTAACTGCCGTCCCCTTAACCCGCCGCATCCCGGAGCACACTGTACCTGGTCCAAACTTCCGCTGCATCTGTAGCTCCCAGCTCCCGTAGGTCCCTCCCAGTCAATAAGTGACTGCAGTGGGGCTGTGTACTGATTGGCTGAGCGGAATCAGGAGACTGAGATGCAGCTGGAGCACAGACCAGGTACAGTATGCTCCAGGCTGCGATGGGTTAAGGAGGCCGATATTTACATAGTAACAGCGGGATGACATGCAATAACGTGAAATCTGCTGCAGATCTATCCTGTGTGAATCTAGCCTAAAGGAAAAGTCCCACCAACTGTAAAAATGGCAGGCAGGCGGGGGTAGGTGAAAAAATAACAAACAAGTGAACTCACCCTTCCCCGTGCCTCTGTAGAGCCGCTCCTGGGTTGCATTCACATTAGTCAGGGTCCTGCTAGCTCTGCTAGCTGCAATGTCATGATCTCGGCTGAGTGGTTGCCCATCCAGCCAATCAGTGACCGGGATTGGACACTGCCCCAGTCACTGACTGGCTGATCGGGCAACTGCTCCGCCAAGTCGTGACGTTGCTGCTGCAGGAGCCGGGTTCGTGACATACCAGGTTTCTTGCAGAAGATGACTGCCGGCGCCAATGAACGGTACCCCGGAGGCACAGGGTGAGTTCACTTGTCTGTTTTCAGTGTTTTCACTTGTCACCCCACCTGCCTGCCACCATTGGTGGGACTTTCTCTTTAATGTAAGTGACATCAGTAGATTTAGCATTTCATAAATGAGCAAAAATCTGTATCAGTGCATAGACAACCTGCTTTGTCCATCTTGAAATCCTAACTTGCTCTAAAGCAGGGGTGGGGAACCTCCGGCCCGCGGGCCGCATCCGGCCCCTGAGACCTCCCGATGCGGCCCGCGGCCCGCAGCCCGCAGCTCCCCTGTGATGCTCGCCGCTCTGCTGGGGAAGAAGCCGGCATACACCGCATCCTCCGGTGTCTGTGACAGCTGGCGGACACCGGAGGATGCTGTCTGTGCCGGCTCCTTCCCCAGCAGAGTGGCGCGTGTCTTTAGTCTCCTGCGGGCCGCGCGATGACGTCATTTCATCGCGCGCCGCCTGCAGGAGAAGACCGGCACAGAGGACCTGGGAGAGAAGAGGACCTGGACTGCGTGGGAGCGGAGGTAAGGTGAGTGGGATGTTTATTTTTTTATTTGGGGGTTAACTAGGATCCCAGGGACATGACTGATGGGGGGGACAACTAGGCTACCAGGGACATGACTGATGGGGGGACAACTAGGCTACCAGGGACATGACTGATGGGGGGGGGGGGGACAACTAGGCCACCAGGGACATGACTGATGGGGGGGACAACTAGGCTACCAGGGACATGACTGATGGGGGGGACAACTAGGCTACCAGAGACATGACTGATGGGGGGGGGGGACAACTAGGCTACCAGGGACATGACTGATGGGGGGGGACAACTAGGCTACCAGGGACATGACTGATGGGGGGATAACTAGGCCACCAGGGACATGACTGATGGGGGAGACAACTAGGCTACCAGAGACATGACTGATGGGGGGGGGATAACTAGGCTACCAGGGACATGACTGATGGGGGGGGAATAACTAGGCTACCAGGGACATGACTGATGGGGGGGGGACAACTAGGCTACCAGGGACATGACTGATGGGGGGGACAACTAGGCTACCAGAGACATGACTGATGGGGGGGGAATAACTAGGCTACCAGGGACATGCCTGATGGGGGTTAACTAGGCTACCAGGGACATGACTTGGGGGTTAACTAGACTACAAGTGGCATCACTGGGGGTTAACTACAATAGCAGGGGCATTAGGGGAACAATACTATGCCTTGTCCTGGGTGCTGCAAACCCCCGCTACTAACTGCCGCGCATGGTATGCGGCCCTCGAATGATTTTATTAATGCCCGACCGGCCCTCGACATGGAAAAGGTTCCCCACCCCTGCTCTAAAGGGTCAGTAACGGTCTTGACAAACATAGCGCTACAGATATTGAAATCAGAGAACCCAGTAAGCTATTGAAGCCATTTAGAAACACTGTTTTTGCTACTTGAACAATAGCTAATGCACTTTGGTAATCCAAATGGGTGAAGTATCATTAAAAATGCATGTTATAATGTACTGTCATTAATCTTGCTCCTGTATATTGTACTTCATAAGTAACAATAAACTTATTTCAGCATTTGAGAAAAACAGAAGGAGGTAAAATAATTTGGTTGAACACATTCTTTTAATCTGCACTTTAAGAAATGAGAAAAACCTTCACTATATAGAATAATGGTTCAACCTACTAAAAGGGATTGTTGTATCTGGATAACACCTTTACCAAATGTACCACCTGAAAAAATGAGCTGATTTCTGTGGGTGTGATTTCTGAATCTCAACTAATCACTGTGGCTTCTGAAGCTCTCACTGCTATAATGTTTTTTTCTGCCTACATTGAAATGTAGTTCTACTGTATATTATAGAAATGCAATTTAATGGTAACTGTTAGGGATGGTCCGAACCCTCCGAGGTTCGGGTTCGGATGAACCCGAACGCTCGGCAGCAGATTCCCGCTGTCTGCCCGCTCCATGCAGCGGGTGGATCTAGCGGGAGGACCGCCTGGAAAACTGGGATGCAGCCTATGGCTATGGCTGTATCCCAGTTTTCCAGGCGGTGCTCCAGCTGGATCCGCCAGCTGCACGGAGGGGGCAGACAGCTGGAATCATTACCGAGAGTTCAGGTTCGTACGAACCCGAACCGAACTCGTTTCGGACCATCCCTAGTAACTGTATTATACATAGATGGGGTGGAATCAGATAGAGCAAGTGGTGCTCTCTGTTAGCAGTTTTGCTTTGGCTCATATAGAAAGAGGGCTGCCTCTCTCTCTGGTGTGAGATACACTCTTTTACTGAGAATATATAGAATAACCATTCAGGCTTATGATTTTAAAGAATCAGGCAGTAAAAAATTAATATACTGGCATAAATAGAAGATTTTCTGGAAAGATATTTACAAAGAGTTATTTTCTGTCCAGACCCATTTCCAGGGTTAGACCTATCAACTTTTGGTTAACTAACATTAGATAATCTTTTATGAAGCATTTGGCTCACTCGTAAGATGTAGTCTAGCACAAATTGCTGTAAAAAATTATCACTACTATGGAAACTGCTTTAGAATACACAGAGCATCACAGTTTTCTGTGTGGGGCTGTCTACCCACAGACTGGTCAATGTGCTCATGCTGACAACTATACACTGTCAAAAGTGCCTCCAATGGACATGTGAGAATTGAGACTATACCATGAAACAGAAGTTAGAGGCCTAGTATGACAAATCATATTTTCTTATTCCCATCATTTAGAGCCTTATGCTAGGGAAAAGATGGCACAATGGTTTACTATGGGGAGAAGAGAAGGGAGAGAGATTGGGGAGGAGATTAGCGGGCAGCTGAGAATCGAGAACAAAGGATAACAGCAGGGGAGCTATTCAGAGTGCTATTCAGAGGTCAGTGGTGACTGCAGAGGAGAGAGACCATGATGTGAATGTAAATTAACTCTTTGTTGTCCTGTTTTGGTGTCTCTACTTTCTCTCTCCATGGGAGAACAATGAAGACGGGGGGAGAGCTTCAAACTGCTTTTTCATGATAAAAAATTCATTTTTCGACCCAATTACAAAGTTTCTTAAAATCGCCTGTACTATTGATTTCTGCCAAAAAAAAAAATTTAACGACAGTGACACTTTAAAGTATTGACTTCTTGAAGAAAAAAAAACAGACCCAATCTGAACAAGCATCTGTAGAATTTGCTTGAAAAATTAGCCAAAATTACTGAGGTGCCACCTCACAACTTGTAAGACTTAAAGCTAATCTGTACCCACAATCTGACCCCCCCCCCCCCAAACCGCTTTTACCTTCGGATAGCTGCTTTTAATCAAAGATCTATCCTGAGGTCCGTTCGGCAGGTGATGCAGTTATTGTCCTCAAAAACAACTTTGAAAATGGCAGCCCCGTGCCCAACGGCCGTGGCTTAGATTGTGTATGCATTAGGCTGGCACACCTTCTCTGTCCCTCCTCCCCGCCCGCCTCATCATTGGGAATATTCCAGGCAGATTGTCTCCTATTCATCAGCTGTGTCAGCACGGCACATGGGCTGTATTGTTAAGGCACCTGTGCAATGTTCAGACAGGAGAAAATGTTCCAGTAGCATTCCTAATGATGAAGAGGGTGGGGAGGAGGAACGGAGGGGTGGTGCAAAGTTAGGGCACAGATACTCCCGTTTGGCAAGGGGCTACAAATTTAAATTTTGCTATTTAGGACAATAACTGCATCACCTGCTGATAGATCAGAGCTACTTTGGTGGCACAAGTGGAACCTACACAGTATTAGGCCATGTTCACATAAAGGCCGGTGTCAGAGAAGATCGGAGAAGAGTACCGGCCGGATTATCTTTACTGCCGCTGAATTTGGATGTGGGCGCATCCGTGCGCCCGCATCCGAATTCCCCGTGCATGTACATGAGAATCCCTCTTACTCCAATACTGTGTTTCTGGACCTTCACGGAGAACAGTGAAGTCCTTAAAAACACTTTTTATGCAAAAACTGTTTTTATGCAAAACTTCCATAAAAACAGCGTAACCAGGGTGCGTTAGTCTACATGTTTTTCAACAGTATATTGAGTAAATTTGTCTGAAATTCTTCAGTACACTGCACTAGAACTGTTACTATTATTACCATGTTTTCACATTGTGCTGCTAGGCTTTCTAATACTGTGTGCATTGCAGTTTACAGCTGATATTTTTAAAATATTGATAGAAATATGAGAAACCTTGAGCAGGGCCTCACAATCAGGACTATCCACATTTAAAAATAGCCTGGCCCTGTTCCATTACTACCTTCCTTGTTCCGATGATGTAAAGAAATCAATATGTGACTTAGCTGAATTCCTGCCATGTGACTGAAGTTCCTTTCTAAATTTGATAGCTAATATAATAAAATATTCTGAAGCATGGCCTACTCAACATATCACAGACTGGTGGAAGGTTTATTACAAGAATGACAGACGGAATGAAAGCTAAGCATGGAAAAAGGCTAACATATATATAATAAAGAGTAACATTTTTAATAACCAAAATAAATGGTGTTTTTAATGTGTATAAAATAATGCAAAAGCTTAAGCGGACTTTAGGTTGGGAGCCCAGCATATTTATTGGCCCAGAATTTTTATTAGCCCTGTTGTCTCACACCCTTCCCTAGTTGATGGACACCAGTCTCTTTATGGTGTCAATTTTCCATAGGACAATGTCCATTACCACTTAGTGACCGCTGTAGAACACCTACTGATAAATATTCATCAACTGCCGTTCACTTCAGAGCATCAGATGGATATTCATTAGTAAACATTCTGCAGGAGCCAGTGGATGGCTGGATTCCAGCCCAAACCTCCACCATGACTTCTGATGCCTTCAGTTTACTTCCTAGACTTTATAATAAATTATATTACTAAACCCTTAAATAAAAACATCACATCAGCAGTGGCCCTGTATATCTACATATCTTCTCTGTAGGTGCTGCTATAACCAGGGATGACGTGGCTTCAATAATCAGCTGCACAGTAATATAAGTCATATTTATGGTGGTCACAGTGAAAAAAAAAAAAGTTAAAGCGTAACTCTAAAATATTTTGACCATTCAGTTTTAGTTAGCTTAGGTCATAAGAATTTTTGCAATATACATTAATAACCTAAAATGAACAGTTTTTTAAATACATAAAGCCAAAAGTCCCCTCACAGCTCTCTTTGCCTCTGAGTTATTTCTGCATTCCTGCTGGACACGCCCCCTCCCTGCAGATCTGTACAGACTCTGACAGGAGGATCAGATAACAGCCCTGACACACACATAAACAAACCCTCCTCCCCCCCTCCCCTCCCCTCCTAGCAGCACGTTCTCCCCCCTCCCCTCACAGAGGTCACTAAGCAGAGCTGAGGGTGTTGTGTGTGAGGAGCAGCGCAGGGGAAGAGCTGGATGGAGGGACAAGTACTCAGTGCTTCAACAAGGAGGGACATGCCACCATGACTCCAATGTGCTGCATGAGGGAGAGTGGGTGAGTCACTGAGGGGAAGACTACAAGTCCCAGCACAACACAGCTGTAGTCCTTCCATAGTACATATAACATTCCCTATCAGATGTCTGCAGCAGGTGCTTCGACCTCCATGGCTGACATTATCCTACAGTGTTATGAGAGCAGATAACTGTATCTAATCCCACTGTGTGTGATACCATCTGCTGGGGCTCTGTATCTAATTTTACATTGTGATACTGTATGTTGAGGCTGTATCTAATCCTGCTATGTGTGATACATCTGTTAAGGTGCTGGTCAGTGAATGGAGGGGCCCAGCCAGGGAGATAAGGGATAGGCCACGCCTACTTTCATGCAGCCAGAAGAAAAATTCATTTATTCCTCTGAGCCAAACAACTGGGGATATCTCAGCGAGGACACAACGGAGCTCTTTTTAAAGGGTAACACATGGGCTTTTTATTTGAGAAATTTCATTTTTTGGCTACTGAAATTATAGTTACGCTTTAAACCATTTACTGTGATGTCTAGGGATGATCCCCCCCAATAACTATTCATCATTACGGTTCATGAAACCTATGGCCATGTGCCCATGTGAAACTGGCCTAACTCCATTACCTGCACCCCTTACTTATCAATAACTGTAACGGCACTTCAACTAATAGTGCCCCTCAGCTGACTGCAGTACATAGAGGGAAAAGCCATACAATGCCATGTAAATAATATCTCCCCTTTCTTCAACCTGACAATCAGTCCTATGTCAATAATATCACTCTCCCCCTTTCAGATTTCCCAACATACCGTCCCATGTAAATAACATAACTCCTCTCCCTTCAGGCTCCCCAAAATACAGTTCCATGAAAATAACATAAGCCAAAAAAAAGAGCAATAGATCGCACACACCATCCAAAAACATGTTCTTTATTGTGGAGTCTTCAGTATATTAAATTTCCCGCTTCAGGTGGCCAGATGAAGCAAGAAATGCTTGCGAAACAGCTGTAGCCAGTTCTCCTGCAGCTGCTTTCCTTCCCCCTTGCCCTGCCCCGATGCGATGCCTAAATAATGTGCTGAAGATTCCACAATAAAGAACACGCCTGCGCCCGGTATACCAAATCTACACCTGCTTCCAGCGCCTGCCTAAATCAGGATAAATGCAAATGGGGCATACAGCAGGCGTACGCCAAGGAGAAGGGGCGAATCTGTGCCTTCTTTCTGGCATATGCCCCTGCCGCAAATTTAATAACTGTCCCACTCTGTGTTCCACCACTGTTGCATTAACACTGCATAAACATGGATTAATTGCTGGACTCACTAAGGATAGTGCCAGCACCCTGTTCTCTGTGGCTTGGGCCATGTAAATAACATCCCTTCCCTTTAGGCTCCCCAACATACAGTCCTATGTGAAAAACATGACTTCCCTTTAGGCTCTCACACATACAGTACAAAGTAAATAACATAGCTCCTACCTTTAGGCTCCTCCATTATACTTTCCCCCCTAATACATACTTACAACTTCTACTTCCTGTATACCTTAGCACTATACATCAGTGCAATCCTATAGGCCTGACCCATTCCCTGAAAATGCTATGCCCCTAATGTGATGTCATAATTACCAGAAGCTCCTATAGAGAACCAGATGGTAAGTGATCCTCCTCCTCAACTGCTCTGAAATTCACGCTTAAAATTACACACTGATTCCTCAGCCGTGGCACAACCAGTAAGGAGCCTTAGGGTTTGGGCATTGTGCCATATTACTATGTTTGCTTTTTTGTGCTGAGTTGTTAAAATACTGTTATAAAGATGCATGCACCCTCTACTGTACCCTATTGTGTGCCTTTGTATGATTCCAATCTTCTACATTAAGTGAGTGTTATCAGCAACAAAGTGCAGCCATCTATAAATATACCCATTTCAGATTACTTATTTTTTTCTAATTAAGCAAAATTAAATAAGTGCATAGCATGTTCCAGATAACTTATGCTAGGTGTCCTGGCTAGCTATGAGCACATTAAACTCATAAGTTGGCTGCAGAAGAGTTGAAATGACTGGTAACTATAGTGTTCATTCTCCATGGCTGCTGTCACAAGCTGTAACTTCTCACTTTCTTGATGGAATAACTGTTAAGCAGCCAGACGTGCCATGCGGTGATAAAGTACACTGTGTTCACTTACTTTATCAGCTGCATAGCTCAGTCTTTCAAGGACTGCTTAGGCCACACAGAAAATAATAGCATGTATCCTTTGATTATTAGCCATTCGAACCTCATTTATAATTCTTAATGAATTGATTATAATATTTGGCCATAAAGATACATAGTTTGTGAAAAATTCTAGGCCCATAACCAACTTCTGAGAGGTTTCTCTGCTCTGTAATTCCACTTATTTTCTTGTGGTCATTACAAAAAATAGACAGATATGACATTGTTGACTGCAAACAGTGGTGGACTTATTCACGTTTGACACTCTATTCTCAGCAGGAGGTGTTGACATTCATATCAGTTCTTGCATATAGCCAGAAAATCAGTTCAAAGACAAATTCTAAAACCCGGGGTATATATACTTCAGTACTGAAAGTGTAACAGAAGGCAGACGTGGACCGCTGTGCTAAACCGGTCAGGTTTTGGGCCACATTAGGGAGCAGAGTATCCTCTAGATTTTCCCCCTTGTCAATTGTCCAGGATGTAGACATTGGATATCTGTGGCTAGAGGACACCAGGTCACCCCACAAGCATGGTCCCAGTGTGGGTAGTGGCTGGTCCCAAGAACCAGACAGTGCTGGTGGTAATATTATAAATGTGCGAAGTCTGCAAGCTGGGTCATCAACAAGACAATCAGCACAGTACCAGGGATGATGCAGCAGCGTAGTACACCAGGAGCTAGGTCAGAGCAGGTGGCATCACATGCAGGTCAGACAGATTGAGTTGACAACAGAAGAGGCAAATGGTACAGAAAGGTTCAGGCAAGCATAAAATGAGAAACCTGCATTGGTCAGAATACATGGAATAGTGTAAGAAAAGCAGACACAGACCAGACACAACTTCACTTGAGAACATGAGGATCCAACAACTCTCGGAAGAAAAGGCAGAGCAACTTCAAATTAGTGCCAGCTGAACGGGATTGATGGAGGCAGAAATTGGTGGTCACACACTGGCCCTTTAAATACCCAGCAAGCTGCTATGTGCACACCCGTGTGGACACTCCTGCAGCCCCAGGATGAGCAACAAGTGCAGTGGGAGAGGAGTAAGTCTATGGCTGAGAGCAGTGCGGGACCAGGACAGCACTGGCAGTAAGCACTGGTGATGTAACAGAAAGGAAAAGTGTACATCTGGCAACTTTGGCATACTTGTACAGCACAGCTGCCAGGGACTTCATTCACATAAAGCTTTTGTATACTGGACACAAAAATGATGCAAGTTACTTTTTTCTATCTTGTTTCTATTTACATGAATCCTGATTTTTAAGCAGAACTGGAGGCTACAGGATGGCATCTGTTTCATCTTGTTGTCTTGTCCCTTAGTCACTCTATGTTAGAGAAACATTCATTGGCCAAATCTTTGTGCCACCTTACCCCGTAAATCTCTCCTTTGAAACTGATGGATAGCCTATACTAATTGAGAAGGTATCTGTATGTTCTTTTACCACACACCTGCTGTAAACTTGTATATTGTCTTACTGTGTTGGGCTATGTTCACATTATGTGAACAGCTGGGCAGTGCCTCTATTAGCCGGCGCGGGTCCCGTTGCCGCGCCGGCTATTTAAGCCTCTAAGTGCAGCTGTCAAACCTGACAGCTGCACTTAGATGCTGTGCTCTCCGTGTCCCTGGTGTCTAGTGGGACGGATCTCCCCCCCGCGATGCGATCGCAGGGGGGAGATCCGTTCTTCTGCCCGTGCCGGGCCTCAGCGTCGGAATGACGCCGATCCCGGCTCGGCAATAGATTGCTATGGCCTGCAGCAGGCCATAGCAATCTATGACCGATCTGATCGATCTTTGCTGTGTATATACACAGCATTGATCTCTATGAGAGATCAGTGCTGTCTATATACAAGTCCCCCAGGGGGGCTTCTAGTTAAAGTTGAAAAAAAAGTAAAAAAGTGTTTTTATTAATAAAAAATCCCCTCCCCTAATAAAAGTCCAAATCACCCCCCTTTTCCCATTTTATAAATATAAATAAATAAATAAACATATTTAGTATCGCTGCGCGCGTAATCGGCCGAACTATTAATTAATCACATTCCTGATCTCGCACGGTAAACGGCGTCAGCGCAAAAAAATTCCAAAGTGCAAAATTGCGCATTTTTGGTCGCATCAAATCCAGAAAAAATGTAATAAAAAACGATCAAAAAGTCGTATATGCGCAATCAAGGTACCGATAGAAAGAACGCATCATGGCGCAAAAAAATGACACCTCACACAGCCCCATAGACCAAAGGATAAAAGCGCTATAAGCCTGGGAATGGAGCGATTTTAAGGAACGTATATTTGTTAACAACGGTTTGAATTTTTTACAGGCCATCAGATACAATAAAAGTTATACATGTTATATATCATAGTAATCGTAACGACTTGAGGAACATGCATAACAAGTCAGTTTTACCATAGGACGAACGGCGTAAATGCAAAACTCCCCGAAATCAAAACAAATTAGTTTTTTTTTCAATTTGACAGCGCAAATGATTTTTTTTCCGGTTTCGCAGCATATGTTATGGAAAAATAATGCCTGTCATTGCAAAGTACAATTGGTTTCGCAAAAAATAAGCGCTCATATACGTCTCTAGGTGAAAAAATGCAAGCGCTGTTGACTTTTAAACTTAAAATGGAATAAGCAAAAGCGCAAAAACGAAAATTGGCTTTGACCTTAAGGGGTTAAACTGGAAACACAAACAATAGAAAATAGAAAATGAAACAAAATCCTGAGCTTGATTCTGAGGCTGACTAGCCATTTTGTAATACAGTAACCCAGATTTACTGAAACTGTTTAATTCTACACTCTACAGTCTACACTTAGACCTTGCCCCAAACTTTGTCACATGGGGTCAAATTTTTCAATTGCAAACCGGGCATACGCCACAAAAAGGCACATCTTTCCATAAACTGGGTGGTTTGTGCAAAAATCAGCACCTTTTGTGTGGCATATGCGCCAGTCATCTGATGGGTGGTCGGGGTGCAGTAAGCTGAGGAGGTGGCCTCTTCCCACATCTGATTTATCAAGGTTTATGCCTGTAAAGTGGCGGAAATCATGGCAGAAATTTACACTCGCTCCAGAGCAGGTGTAGATTTCTGTGCCCGCTGTGCAACAGACGCAGATCCGCTGTATTCACCAAGAGGCATGCACCGCTTAATGAACACAAATGTACATAATGGGACAATAACGTGTTGAGTAAGGGTGACCTCCCTAGTTATGTGACTAACCAGTAGAAAATATTGTTACTGCATGTCATCACAATTCAGAAGTCTTCTTCTGTTCCTATCTATTCCATAGTGTGCCAGTTCACACTATGCCCAAAACCTCTGGCTTCCAGCACATGGGCTCTCTGAACTTTGATATCTTCTAGGCCATTCATCATGTATGACATCACTTTGGAGTGTATTACTGATGACTGCTGGCATATATCAACACTGTGGAACCAAAAACCCCTATCAGAATAAAACTAAGCATTGTTCTCTTCTTCTTTATCAGGCATGTTTGCTGTGCAGTGAGTCACAGTCTACAGTAACATGGAATTGACTCAATAATAATAACTAAATAATTAATATTGTCAGTACTATTACTGTTTATTAGTAATAGGTTATTCAGCATTTCTCATTTTTACTAGGATTGATTGGCAAGCACTTATTGGTACAATATACGCATTCATTTATAATTCAATAAATAATGGTGAAAAGTCTGCAAGCTAGATCCCACCATATATATATATATATATATATATATATATATATATATATATATATACACACACACACTGTATATACATACATATACAGAGTGGTTCAAAAAAATGTATCCACTGTTTAAAAGTCCATAACTTGCAAACTAATTGACGGAATTGTCTCATATTTGGTAGTGTACTAGTTTGTAGTTCCGGCAGTCACCACACAAACGTTGTATTGTTTAGTCAGATGACAGTCGCCGGATAGTCTGTGTTGTGTTCGTAGTTGCACCTAGTTACTCGAGTAATCATGGCTGGCGCAAGGCTTACATTCGATGAAAGGAAGTCAGTTTTGAAGTGGTATTTTAAGTACGAAAACATTCATGAGGTTCAACGGCAATGGCGAAATGAGTATCAAACAGAGCCACCGACACGTTTAACGATTTGTCGCATTCAAAACAAATTTGAAGCCGAAGGCTGTGTTAAAGATGTACACAAACAACGATCTGGACGACCTGTAACAGTAACAAGTCCAGCTAACTCCCGTCATGTGTTACAACAATTCACTCGCTCACCACAGAAGTCTTTGAGACAGTGTGTCCGTGAAACTGGAGTGAGTCGCTCAAGTGTTCGACGAATTTTGAAGACAGCAAAGTGGAAGTGCTACATCCCACGATTGCTACACGCAATGAACGAGGACGACCCAAATCATAGAATGGAGTACTGCGAGTGGTTTAACAACATGGTGCGCAACGATGACGAGTTTGCAGAGATGATTGTGTGGTCTGATGAGGCACAGTTCAAACTCAATGGTACAGTAAATCGCCACAATTGCATCTACTGGGCCGCCGAAAATCCGAACGTCCATGTTGACAAAGCCGTGAATTTGCCAGGAGTAAATGTGTGGTGTGGGTTGTCGTACCAGGGCTTGATTGGGCCATTCTTCTTTGACGGCACAGTTACCGGTGAGGTGTACCTTCATAAGCTTCAGACATCCATTTTACCTGCCATCCGAGACCTGAATGGAGACGGAAGATTTTACTTTCAACAAGATGGTGCTCCAGCCCACTACCAACATCGTGTTAGGGTGTATCTCGACGAAAATCTACCAGGAAGATGAATAGGCCGTAGAGGTGCTGTGGAGTATCCACCACGTTCCCCAAACTTAACTCCTCTGGACTTTTACCTGTGGGGAACACTAAAGGACGTCGTTTATCGACAAAAGCCACGCACATTGGATGAACTTCGAGAATCCATCTTACATTCATGTGCAAATATCGAACTGAACAGGTTGCAGTCAGTAGTTCGTGCTTCAATTCAGCGGCATCGTTTGTGTGTGATGTGAATGGTGACCATTGGACTTTAAGCTACACTTTCACCAAATATGAGACAACTCCGTCAATTAGTTTGCAAGTTATTGACTTTTAAACAGTGGATACATTTTTTGGACCACTCTGTATATATCAGATATCTAAAATACAACAATTGTAACCCCTTCCCTCTTCAACACAGCGACTTTTAGTGACAGACACAAATCAAATACTGTAATAGAACCAAGAAAACTTGTGGAATGGACCCACTTCTAAATCTCTATTTTGCTAATCTTGCAGTTTTCCCATTGGCCACTATGCCTCATAATAGGCTTTGATACTTTCTCTTCTGTAGCGATTACTTCTCAGCATTCTCTTTATTATGATCACAGGCAGGATCCCATTAAAACCCCTCTAACCCCTCTATATAACCCCTAAGTAACCCCTCTATATAAAGTGCTGGTCACATTTATGCCCTCTTCCCTTTTTTCAATCTATTGTTTTCTGTGGTCCATGTGGTTAATGCAATGTATATAACTGAATTATGTTAGGTGCTAATGCAAGATGGCTAACCTCCATAATCATGTACAGAAAATAGACTAAAAATGTATCAAAAATAACAGATTAGTAAAAACAATACAGATCAGTATCTAGTTGAAACTAGTAAAACAAATATAGGTGACACATTCTATTAAGAAGAGCATTAAAGGGGTTATCTGGTGCTGCAAAAACATGGCCAATTTCCTTTAAAGACAGCACTACTCTTAGTAACATAGTAACATAGTAACATAGTAAATAAGGTTGAAAGAAGACAAGAGTCCATCAGGTTCAACCTAGGAAAATCCTACTGTGTTGATCCAGGAAGGCGAAAAACCCCTATGAGGCAGAAGACAAACGCCCCACCACAGGGAGAAACTCCCCCCCCCCCTCCCCCCTCCCCCGACTGCAATGGCAACCAGAACAATCCCCGGATCAACGTATCACCAGAAATCTAATGCCCATAACTTGTAATATTATATTGTTCAAGAAAAGCATCCAGGCCTCCCTTGAACTTATTTACTGAATCAGCCATGACAACATCATGTGGCAGAGAGTTCCACAGTCTTACCGCTCGTACAGTAAAGAACCCGCGTCGATGCTGATGATGAAATCTTCTTTCCTCTAGACGTAGAGGATGCCCCCTTGTCATTGTTACAGACCTAGGAGTAAAAAGACCACTACAAAAATCTCTGTACTGTCCATTCATATATTTGTACATTGTGATCAGATCGCCCCTAAGACGTCTTTTTTCTAGCGTAAATAACCCCAAGCGTGATAACCTGTCCTGGTACTGTAACCCACCCATTCCCTTAATGACCTTTGTTGCCCTCCTCTGCACCCGCTCTAGGTCAGCTGTGTCCTTCTTATATACCGGTGCCCAAAACTGTACACAGTATTCCAAGTGTGGTCTGACCAGTGATTTATAAAGAGGCAAAACTATGTTCTCATCTTTAGCATCTATACCTCTTTTGATGCATCCCATTATTTTATTAGCCTTGGCAGCTGCTGCCTGGCACTGATCACTAAAGTTGAGTTTACTGTCCACCAATACCCCCAGGTCCTTTTCGGAAGTAGTTTTACCCAGTGTTTTATTATTTAGCACATAACTGTACTTATTATTTCTATGGCCCAAATGCATAACCTTACATTTATCCACATTAAACTTCATTTGCCATTTCTCCGCCCAAGCCTCTAGCTTCTCCAAATCCCTCTGTAATATGATATTATCCTCCTCTGTACTGATTACTTTACCCAGTTTAGTATCATCTGCAAAAATGGAGATTCTGCTCTGTAGCCCCTCTACAAGATCATTAATAAAAATATTAAAAAGAAGTGGACCCAACACTGACCCCTGTGGAACCCCACTAGTAACTAAAACCCAATCTGAATATGTTCCATCAATGACCACCCTCTGTTTTCTATCACACAACCAGTTACTTACCCATTTGCATACGTTTTCCCCGAGTCCCAGCATCCTCATTTTGTAGACCAACCTTTCATGCGGCACAGTATCAAATGCCTTTGAAAAGTCCAGATACACAACATCCACAGCCTCCCCCAGGTCCAGTCTATAACTTACCTCTTCATAGAAGCCGATCAGATTAGTCTGACAGGACCGATCCCTCATAAATCCATGCTGGTGCTGAGTCATAAGATTATTTTCATTAAGATACTCCAGTATAGCATCTCTTACAATCCCCTCAAATACTTTACCTACTATAGATGTTAGACTTACGGGCCTGTAGTTTCCAGGATCGCTCCTTGACCCCTTCTTGAATATTGGTACCACATTAGCTATGCGCCAGTCCTGTGGAAGAATCCCTGTCGTAATAGAATCTTTAAATAATAGGAATAACGGTCTGTCTAACACAGTATTTAATTCTTGCAAAACTCTAGGATGGATACCTTCTGGGCCCGGTGACTTATGGATTTTAATATTTTTAAGGCGTTTCCCCACTTCTTGTTGTGTTAGGCAGGTGAGATTTATGGGAGGATTAACATTATCCCTAGTCATATCGTCTGTTATGGGATTCTCCTCTGTGAATACAGTAGAGAAGAATGTATTTAGTAGATTGGCCTTTTCCTCTTCCCCCTCCAGTTTGGGTGGGGTTTTGTAACTCAGTTCCATTGAAGCGAATGGAGCTTAACCCTTTGAGGACCAGGCCCAAAATGACCCAGTGGACTGCGCAAATTTTGATCTTTGCGCTTTTTATTTTTCCCTCCTCCCCTTCTAAGAGCTCTAGCACGTTCAGTTTTCTATCTACAAGGCCATGTAATGGCTTGTTTGTTACAGTACTAGTTGTACTTTGTAATGGCGTCTTTTATTTTACCATATCATGTATGATGGAATTCCAAAATTATTATTTACTATAAAATGTACCCGGCGCTGCCCGGGTATAAAGTGTCAGTGTGTTAATTAGATTTGTTCTAGGGTGCCCAGGAGGCCAAGCTAAAGGTATTGTTTCATCTGAGTTAATCAGTGAAATTAGTGTATAGCTGTAGTGTATAGTTGGAGGGGTTCTGTATACCCACAATGTATAGTTTTTAGGGGTCTCACATATCTGTAGTGCATAGTTGGGGGGGCTGTATACCTATAGTGTATAGTTGGGGGGTCCTGTATACCTGTAGTGTGTAGTTGGGGGGGCTGTATACCTGTAGTGTATAGTTGAGGGAGGTCCTGTATACCCGCAGTGTACAGTTGGTGAAGGTCCTGTATACCTGTACTGTATAGTTCGGGGGTCCTGTATACCTGTAGTATATAGTTGGTGTTGTATACCTGTAATGTATAGTTGGTGGAGGTCTTGCATACCTGTAGTTTATAGTTTGAGGGTCCTGGATACCTGTAGTGTATAATTGGTGGAGGTCTTGTATACCTGTAGTATATAGTTCAGGGGTCCTGTATACCTGTAGTGCATAGTTTGAGGGTCCTATATAACTGTAGTATAGAGTTGGTGGAGTTCCTTTATACCTGTAGTATATAGCTTTGGGGTCCTGTATACCTGTAGTATAGAGTTGGTGAAGGTGCTGTATACCTGTAGTATAGAGTTGGTGTAGGTCCTGTATTCCTGTAGTGTATAGTTTTGGGGTCCTGTATACCTGTAATGTATAGTTTGGGGTCCTGTATGCCTGTAGTATATAGTTGGTGGAGGTCCTGTATACCTGAAGTATATAGTTGGTGAAGGTCCTGTATACCTGTAGTGTATAGTTTTGGGGTCCTGTATACCTGTAGTGTAAAGTTTGGGGTCCTGTATACCTGTAGTATATAGTTGGTGGAGGTCCTGTGCACCTGTAGTGTATAGTTTGGGGGTCCTATATACCTGCAGGGTCATATTTACCATTAGGCACCCATGGTCTGGTGCGTAGGGTAGCACCTTGAAGACGGGCAGTACCCTCCCTTTCAGACTCTTTTCGAGGGGGGTATGGCGGTATTGGTCAGGTCTGGTATAGCGGTGTTATCCAGTCACAGTATGGCGGTATTGGTCGGGTCTGGTATGGCAGTGTTATTCAGTCACAGTGTGTCGGTATTGGTCATGTCTGGTATGGCGGTGTTATCCAGTCACAGTATGGCGGTATTGGTCAGGTCTGATATGATGGTGTTATCCAGTCACAGTATGGCAGTATTGGTCAGGTCTGGTATGGCAGTGTTATCCAGTCACAATATGGTGGTATTGGTCAGGTCTGGTATGACAGTGTTATCCAGCACAGTATGGCGGTATTGGTCAGGTCTGGTGTGGCAGTGTTATCCAGTTACAGTTTGGTATACCTGTAGTGCCCTGTATATACATGTACTGTATAGATGGAGTAGGGGGTCCTGTATACATGTACTGTATAGATGGAGTAGGGGGTCTTGTATATACATGTACTGTATAGATGGAGTAGGGGGTCCTGTATACATGTACTGTATAGATGGAGTAGGGGGTCCTGTATATACATGTACTGTATGGATGGAGTAGGGGGTCCTGTATATACATGTACTGTATAGATGGAGTAGGGGGTCTACCAGTTATTACTGTGGATTTTGTGAGGCCCTAGCAACCATTGCTCCCTGTGGAAATGAAAGCAGTAATCCTATTGGTTGCTAAGGCTCCAACTGCTGTGTCTGCTGCAGCTAATTATATCTCCTGTGTTTCCAGTGAGATTTTCCCATTCATCTCTATGGGGTGCCGCTCTTCCCCCTCCCCCTCCCCTCCTGTACATCCGGCGGGGACGGGACCTTCGCTAAAACCTTCCCGGGCACCCTATGTATCTGTGGGCCAAATTTGGGGTCAAACGGTTCAGGCGTTTGGAAGTCTATATGGGACAGACAGACAGACAGACAGACTTTGATTTTTATGATATAGATGAAGATATAAATGGGTGAAATCGTAAAAAAGAATGCAATGTGGTAACGTTTGAGGGGTTCCTGTGTCTACGTAATGCACTATATGGTAAAAGCGACATGATACCATTATTCTATAGGTCAGTCCGAACACAACCATATGCAGGTTTACACAGATTCTCTTATGTTATATATTTTTTTAATGAAATCCTTTTTTTTGGCAATTAAATATTAATAAAATGGGCCTATTGTGACGCTTATAAAAGTTTTATTTTTTCACCTATGGGGCTGTATGAGGTGACATTTTTTCCGCCATGATCTCTAGTTTTTAATAATACCATATTTGTGAAAATCGGACGTTTTGATCACTTTTTATAAAAAATTTTTTATATATAATGTAACAAAATAGATAATCTGCGCACTTTTTTCCCTCTTTTCGTGTATGCCGTTCACCATTCGCAATGACGCTTGTTATATTTTAATAGATCAGACAATTACGCACGCTACGGTATATTATATGTTTATTTATTTATTTTTATATGTTTTATTTATATAAATTTTATTGGGGTATTGTGTTAGTGATGTTAACTTTTTTTTATGCATTTTAAGTCCCTTTGGGGGACTTGTACATTCATTACTTTCATTATTCACACTGATCATTGCTATGCCATAGGCATAGCATTGATCAGTGTTATCGGCGCTCTGCTCATTGAGCCTGCCTGTGCAGGCTCAGTGACCAGAGCTCCGATCGGACCGTACAGAGGCAGGTGAGAGACCTCCGGCGGTCCGTTTTAACGATCGGGACCCCCGGAGTCACACTGCGGGGGTCCCGATCGGTAAGTGATAGGGGACTCCCCCTGTCACTTACACTTAAACGCCGCGGCGTTTAAGGAGTTAGTGACACGCTGCAGCGGGGTCACTGCAGTGTGTCATTTACGGTGAGGTGCCGGCTGCTGATTGCTGCCGGCCCCCACCTGCTATGAAGCGCGCTCCGCTCCGGAGTGCGCTTCATAGCTCAGGACGTACCGGTACATCCAGGGTGCTCTGGGGACAGACTTCCAGGATGTACCGGTACGTCCTAGGTCATCTAGGGGTTAAAGCAACTCTGTGCCCACAATCTGTCCCCCCAAACCACTTGTACTGTCAGATAGCTCAGATAGCTGGTTTTAATCCAAGATCTGTCCTGGGGTCCGTTCAGCAGGTGATGCAGTTATTGTCCTAAAAAACAACTTGTAGCCCTGTGTCAAACTGCCGTGGCCTAGAGTATCTGTGCCCTAACCTTGCACCACCCCTCCGTCCCTTCTCCCCACCCTTTTCATCATTAGGAATGCCACTGGCAGGATTTTTCCTATTCCTCTGCAGTGAACACTGCGCAAGTGCCTTAACGATGCAGCCGATCACGATGTGCTGGGCTCACACAGCTGATGAATAGGAGAATACCTGCCTGGAGCATTCTTGATGATGAAGAGGACACGGAGGAGGGACAGAGAGTTTGTGCCAGCCTAATGCACAGACACTCTAGGCCACGTCAGTTTGACACAGGGCTGCAAGTTTAAAAGTTGTTTTATAAGACAATAACTGCATCACCTGCTGAACGGACCCCAGGACAGATCTTGGATTAAAAGCAGCTATCTGAAGGTCCAAGCAGTTTGGGGTGGGCAGATTGTGGGTACAGAGTCACTTTAACTGCAAACCACACCTGACCTGGAGACATGAGCGGTGCTGTCTCTAGAACAAAAGGGGCCATTTTTTGTAGTGCTGGATAACCCCTTTAAATTTACAATACAGTTGGATATATTACCAGTAGGTATTGCCATCTCAAAATTTAAATCTGTTCTCCCATGGCAGATCCCTGTATATTTACAAGTACTACACATAACATGAGTTTATGTGGGCTGGTTTCTAGCATATTCCATGAGACATAATGCTACACTATTTAATTACAGTAGCTGTGATGCACCATGATTTAGTAAGTGTGACACAGTGATTTTTAGACAAAAGTTACCTGCTAACTCTAGCCTAAACGATTGAACCCTAGTGATTGCATCATTTACAGTGACTTCAGAAAGAGATCCCATTGTTCTATGTAAATACAAGAATTTCTATTGATATTGGTAATAAAAGGGTTAACCCCTTAAAAACCCATGATGCACCGGTACACTAGGGAGTCCAGAGGCTCTATGAACGAGGTCAGGAGTTGAGTTTGCTTCATAGAGGGTGAAAATCAGCTCTGCCGGAGATCTCTTGCTTACCTCTGTGCAGTCAGCTCTGTGATCTTCTAATAGAGTCTGACACAGACTCTCTAATGGTATAGCATTGAACAATGTATGCAATCTAATGACTGCATGTAAATAGTCCTATAGGGGGACTTAACAAGTATAACAAAAAAACAAAAACAAACAGTAGCAGCTTAGTAGTACCAGGGTGGTAAGGGCCATTTATTTTGTCCCTCCTTAGTAATAATACCAGCCTGCTACTGCCCAGTCCAGGAACACCAATTTTGATGCTCCAGGACTACTGGTATCCCCTACTCCTGGCGTGGTGGGTAGTGGGGTAATAATGGGGGGGGGGTAGTGTTAGCTATTTTATACCGGCTAAGCCCCAGCTTAGTACTGGATGCCAAAGACAAGATAATTGATAAAAATGTTTTAATCAAAAATAACACCCCCACACCCCTTGTTGACAATTTTATTGAAAAAAAAAAATCCTCTAAATACCAATATCTGAAAAACAAAAGGAGAGGCACAAAGGCAGGAGAAGAACATTCACCACTTTTACAGGTGTGATCTCACTGTACCTATACCAGCAAGGAAGGGAGTTAAGTGCCCCCCTTCCTTGCTGGGCAGGGTGCAGTGCGGGGGGGGGGGGGGGGGGGGATTGTCTCTCTTCACCAGAGCCTGGCACACTGAGCTTGAAGTGTGCCGGGTTCTGGCTTTTCAAATCTGCTACCAACGGCAGAGCCAGGACATCGCTGTGGCCGTTGATTGGCTAAACTGACACTGCACAAGTATCAGTATCGGTAAAATATAGGTTGTTTATTTATGCAATTTTCTAGGAATATAGGTGTTTGTTGACACTGCACAAGTGTCTGCTCATCCAATCAGTGGCTGCAGCAGGGTCTCACCTCAGACTGGGAGAAGACTGGACGGTGAGTTAACCCTCCCCCAGGTGCTAACCACCCCGCCCCCAAACACGGAGCACGCAAACTTTCGCAATAAAGTCCATGTTCGGATAAAAACGTGAAGCTGGAAAACGTCTAAAACACACAACACATTGTTCACATATAAAAATGCCAGAAAAAAACACCAAAAAACACAAATGCATGGAAAAATGGCATGTTTTCTTTTTTTCTGGCCTAAAAAAATGCCGAAAAAAAAAGAAAAAAAGAAAAAAAAAAAGAGTATGGCACTGTGAGTGAATTCTCCCCTCAGCTGAAGTGCTTTTTGCTTGAATCAGCATGTTTTGTAGTGCTTTGCCACAATCACAGCTTTAATCTTAAATACTAAATAATAGAGTAGAGGAGCCATCTTCTGGAGAATCCTTTCTTTCTAAAGGATATAGTCATCAAGCTATATTTAAAGTGAATTATTTAATGTATCACCTATATTTTTTACTAATTCAAACCAGATACTAATAAATATTCTTTTCATATGTTTTTTTTTTCCTGCCTGTAAATCTTTTTGTTATATTTTTGTACTAGACTAAGGGGACAGCCATACTGCCTAATCTGCTATGAACAGCATTATCGATTTTCTTTATACCAGCCATATGGGTGACAGGTATCTAAAGTCTGTAGCTGACAATGACTTTTATGGGAGAGTATTTTGGGCATGCTCCGTAACCTGTGAAAAAGTCAGTGTCATACCAGTCACACTGTAGAAAAAGTGTTGTGTTGTCCAGAAGAGAAAATCAGAAGTACTCCATTTGCCAATCTTCATAAATGCCACGTGTTATATGGCCCTGCTACTTAACCTATTACCAAATAATCAAAATCATTGGTGACTTATGATCTGCCTCATGGTCTGGAAATACTGTCATAGCAATAAAGATCTATGTTTACTTTTTTAATACTGGCCCTGTAAAGGAGGCACTTAGTGGCACTAGTGCCTTGTGTCAGGATCGTAGGTGAAGTACAATAAAGAGGACAGGGGAGGACACAGACAGTCAGCCCTAGCCTGGTCCCACCCAGCTGACCCTGCCTACTTGCCTCAAACAGCCCTAAGCATCTGCCGACGATCCACAATGATGGTCCCTTACCTGAGGCTTTGGTGGAAACACAGAACGGAGACAGGACAGAAAAACGCCAAGATGGTCATACAGGCTGGGGTCAAACCAAACGGACAATGCAGCACAAAATCAGGAACCAAAAGAGTTGTCAGGAAAACAAGCTGAGATCAGGAAAGTCAGATAACAATGCAGACTAAGGTATAAGGAGACGATTGCATGCTAGTAATACTAGTCTAATAGCCAGCATGGATAACAGGGTACTGATACATTTTATAGGAGGTAAAGGACCCGGTCCAAGAAGTGATTGGACTGGCCCCCTGATCTCTCAACAAAACACATGTGGAACATAAACCTGACTGGCAGGAACAACTGCCAGTCAAACACTCATTGAATGCAGCACAGCTGCTGCTTTTCCGAGTACAGAGACATGCTCCAGCAGTGTGAGGATGTGGAGCCAGTGCTCGAGATGCTGCTGAAGATGTCACTGGAGTGCTGGAAGGTAAGGGTATAACAGGCTGTTATAGAGGTGCACTAACTTACTTTCACTTTTATACACTCACTTGCACTGACTGCAACTATGACCAGGTCAATGTGCCCTATATAGGCATAGCTATTGTATACTTACACTTTCCCCTAACCATGCATGAATGTGATATGAAGAGTCATTTTAAACCTACATAATACAGTGCTTTACCAAAAGTTCTTCATCCTCTTTCTACAACCTTCGTAAACACAATGTATGACGTCTTCCCAGCAAGAAATGCAATATGACATTAATGGTTGTACATATATTGATAAAGAATGTTACATAGCCAGGCAATTAGGACATAGCAGTGCATTGCTTTCTTTCTATTACACTTGCTCTTAATGGAAGCTGGAGAGAGTAGAAAGTATTCCTATTACTACAAGCACATCTCAAGAGATTCAGAGAGAAAATATAATTGGTTTTCTATTGCCTTCTACAGTAGGGCACAGCAAGCACTTATATGTTGGACATCATCAGGTCTGTCCAGACATCTGATAATGTTTACCAACTGTGGCATGGATTTCTATGTGAAAGGAAAAAATCTGTTCTCTGCCAAGGTACTCATTATGTAATTTAGGTAGATATGCATATTACATTATCATGACAGCATAAAACAATACATTTTAAAGTGAATCTGTGGTCTGCATTTTACACTCCAAACTCCTGACAATTTTACACTATTAGGTAGCTGTTAGGTCAAGGAGATACATGGCTTTCATATATCCATCTGTGCTTCCAGAATGTGGAAAATAGCTTCTGATCTCTGGTGCAAAGTGTAAAGTGTCTTTTCCAAGCTATAGTGCAACAGGCTGGAACACTTACTCACTCCGCTCCCATCCCTTTCCCTGCTTGGGACGCAGATTCAAGTAGACTATTAATCAAGTAGGGATAGGTATAGGAAGGGGAACAAGGAGGTATTTCAGCTTGCTGCACTTTGAAGAGCTTGGAAAAGCCTCCTTGACGCTTTGCACAGCAGAACAAAAGCATTTTATATGTTCTGGAAGCATGAACAGATATATGAAAGGTACCATGTGTCTCCTTACACTCACTATAGTAGTATTGCGTATATGGGTCTAGACTAGACAATGTTCCAAGGAAAGTGAAGGAACACCCTCAAATGCTGGTCTGTTTACTATGCATATTGATGAAGGTGCATGAAGCACATTTGTATATAGCATTCAGAGACATATAGGTGATAAAGCTCAAGACACACCTAGATGTGGAATACTCCTGTTCTGTCTATATGAACTTGATGAACTTATTACCCATAAATTCTATAGAGAGTGCCCGATTAATGTGAAAGTGACAATCTGGCCCACAGGAGGTTAAGCCCCTGTGGGCCAGACTGTGCTTTGTTGCTAGGGAGGGGGGCAGGAAAATTATATTTACCAATTCGGTCTTCCATTTGTCTTTACTATTGCCACTCAGCCAATCAGTTGCTGAGGCGGGACAGTGCTGCAGCTGTTTATTGGCTAAGTGGAGTCTGCTCACCCAATCAGTGGCTGCAGTCCTCCCTTAGCCGCTGATTGGTGGGGCTGCGATAGTAAAGACAGCAAGAAGACGTGGGTGAGTATCTTTTCCCTGCTACCCCACCCCCCACCCCATGTGGTTTTAAGTGAACTTGTCACAATTGGACCTTCCGAATCAGCTGTTAATCCGAAAGGTTGGGTCTCCATGGATATAGAGACACAGTCAGACGATAATTCATTATCGTTTGATTGTGTCTCTATATCCATATAGACCTGACCTTCCAGATTAGCAGCGGATCTTTCCACTGATCAGGAATGTCCAATTGTGGCAGGTACACTTTATTAAGACTGTAAAAATGCACTAGTCTCCAGTCTAGGTCCAGTCTCCTGAAGGCAGATTTTTTAGTCTTGTGGCGGTTGAAAAAAAGAGACTAAACACATGAAGTCCCGGCCAATACAGAGTGCCTCGGCTCAATGTGTCCATCAACAATCACATGACTGCCTTCTCTTTGAGCGCAGATGACCCGGGAAACATGGGACTTCCTGTCTTTAGACTCTTTGGGGAAAAAAAGTCAGAACACAGGAAGTGCCGTGTTTTCCATGATAACTAAAAAAAAATGAATGAATGTAAATGGCAAACTTTATTTTACATCTACTGTTGGTTTAGGTTTTGAACATTATAATGACAGGTACACTTTAAAGTGTCACTGTCGTGTGTGGTTTTTTTTTTGCAGAAATTAATAGTCCAGGCGATTTTAAGAAACTTTGTAATTGGGTTTATTAGGCAAATATGCCATTATCTGCATTCAAAAAGACTTTCCTCAGGTCCCCCCTCCTTCTCGCTCTCATTCACTGCTCATTATCAGAATATCTTGACTCTTTTACATCAGTCGAGCCCTGTGTAACCTATGGAGGGGGGGGAGGGTGAGGAGGGAGGAGGGAGGAGGGAGATTATTCTCTGCTCTCTGCTGACAACTAAAGGATTACACAGTGTGATTTTTGTGAAAGCCTGTATTCAGAGGTCAGAGAGGTCAGTGCTGACTTAAGAGGAGATAGCCCCTTGATGTAGCTGTAAATTAACTCTTTGTTGTCCTGTTTTGATTCCTCATCTCCCTCAACCCCTCCTCTCTCCATAAGGGATCCATGAAGACAGGGGGGAGAGCTTCAAACTGCTTTTTCATGATAAAAATGCATTTTTCGGCTAATAAACCCAATTACAAAGTTTCTTAAAATTGCCTGTACTATTGATTTCTGCAAAACAACATTAAAACGACAGTGACACTTTAAGCAGTAATCACTCGAGTATCCAGTACTTTTGAGTAGCCTTATACTCGAGCGAATACTATACTCAATAAAGCAACCTTGCTCATCTCTAATAACTATGATAGAACTATTTGTAAACTCATTTTTAGATTCAAAAGTATAAATACACTAGAATACAGCACATTATAGCCAGCTTGGACCTCAGACTAAATATATTGTCACTGAAAATCATTAGCAAACATTGGTAACTCCGTTCATATTATCATTCAAATGAAAGCTGAGTTCACGGTGGTTTTCACTGCATGTTAATTGCTTGGGCTAAAGCAGATTATACATTCTACAGGATCAACAGTGCAGCATTAGCACTTTCTGCATGCTGTCAACAGCAAAGGAACATCTATTTTTAATTTGCTCCAAAAAAGCATTCTTCCCCACATTATTTAGTAGGCAGTAAAAGCTGAGCCAGGTATTCAAAGGGCTTGAAACATATAGGAGCACTGAGAATTTTGGTAACTTTGCTGTGCTTTCTGTACAATGAATTAACATTTTCATAGTTTACATAAAAGTACAATTGGTGCACTTTTAGTGCCTTTTAAATAGGCACTGTCATTTCAAACAAGTTCCATCCATTGATCTGTAACATGCTTGTAAATTACTTAATTGATTAAAAATGACTTCTTGTTGTTTGTCTTAGTCTGTCTATAGTAACAAAAAGACACAGGAAGTGAGTGCACGGCTTAGCTACTTTTATGTGCAGGAGAAGGGTAAAGTATCCTCAATGACTTTAAAAGGTAAATCAAGGCTTCCCTCTGATTCCAAAAGCAGCAGTTCAATGCTTAGTACCACCCCTTCCTTGCTGTGCTGCTGTTTTTTTTTTTTTTCATTTCTGCTCGCATAGCACCTTGCACACCCATTGTGTTAGTAACTCATTCTCCCTCTATATGCCACATAAAGGAGTGAACTGTGTGAGAATCATCCTCCAGCACAGTATCAGTCTGTACATTCATTAATACTATGACATAACAGAGAAAAAAATGTTTATGTAGAAGAAATAATGCTAATGTAAAAAAACTATGAAGGTTTTTAAAAATCTTTTAAAATGACACATATGGTTATGAGTATGGCGCCTGCTTTAACACCAAAGTTTTTTAGGTCTCCATATGCTGGATTTGACAAAAGGTGAAAAGATTTACCAAGCTAGCATCCATTTAAAATTTTTTTACCTGTGCACTGTTGCGTCCTCGAAATGCATTTAGTCATGAATGCTTAGGACAGGTGTTTGTGACGACAGAGCAAATGTATTCTAAGCTACTTTTAAATAAAATGTTGACAACGAACTATCACAAACAAGGCTTAGTATTGATTGACAGCTGTTCCTAAGCGTGCATGTAGCGGGACAAGTCTTCATTGCACGTATGTACATCTACATTCAGTAGAAGAGAATCCTGGCGATGCTCTCATTGTCTGGTCAGTTCTCCTATCACACAGCACCAAAGCCTCTGTAACCACACAGGGACACTAAACTGACTGAACTGTTGCATAGCAAAGAGCACTGTCTCCTGGTAAGCATGCATAGTTGATAATATAATTAACAAAAGTTAATATAATTAGCCTAAGTTAATTGCCCTCAATTGATATACAGCCTGCATGATGAACAAGTGTCTTTCCTTGCATGAGCATGCAAAGGACTGGGACTCTCTGAACTTTGTCTTTTTGTCTTTTTTTTGGAACAGAGAAAAGGCTAAATAGCAGCCCAGAGGAAGCATGGACCACAGTTTGGCCATATGTATAATGTTGATGTAAACATAAAAAACCTAAAAAAGAATTTTTTTAAAAAGTAAACTTCAGAAGTGCCCGCGACCAGAACTTTTGATGGTTTTTATTTAAAAAAAAAATGTGACAGTGCCTATTAAAAAACTCTGGAAATTAAAGTCTCTTTAAAGTTTCTCTTTTTAAAAAAATGTTTTTACAATGTGTGCGCAGATGGCTGATGGCTTTCTATGGACTTAAGTGTATCACATTTTAGATTCAAAATACGTCCGCAACCCATTTTAGGCTATGTTCACACTACGTAAAAGTACTTTCTGCGAACACGCACGTGGAGTGTCTGTAACAGAGTTTCCCCCGCCCGGGCAGCATCTATAATTAGATGCTGGGAGTGGGGGAACTGTACTGATATGTGCGACGCTGTAATGAATCAGCCACGCGCGGAGCTGTCATTACAGCGCGGGGCATATCAGTACAGTATTCCCCGCTCTCAGCATCTATTCCCACATGGGAATAAAGCCTTACTGTCATATTTTGCCATTATTTGACTTATGTTGTTCATTATGCAACAAAGCTAAAAAGCTTGCAGAGTCCACACAATAAAAAGCTAAATTAGCAAGTAAGTAATGCCTAAATGTATTGACTTACATGTTAGTTATAATAGATCGCCTAGGCATTCATTTTAATTTTCTATTAATGCAAAAACTGATTCAGGCACCGCAATTGTAGACATCAGATATTTGGGGCTCACCCTAATAACAATACAATAATACAATAATCCATGAATAATAGCATTTAATGCAAGCATTACATCCACATGTCAAGAAATCAGAACTTTTCTGATATTCAAGGTAGTAAGCTACAATATGGACATGAAACTTCATTTGCATGGAATTCCTAAAATGTTACTTCACAGTTGTTGTTGTTGTTGTTATGAAATAACTTTCAAACTGGGTATACATCCTCATGTAAATGAAGTTTACAGTTTCTTTTCCGGCACCTATAAAATTGTTAAACCATCCATTTACTTTATATTTACAGAAATTGTTGCTTCCTGTTGTCTTATGTCGTCAGCCATATTTTTGGTCCTGTGGTAGTTTTAAAGCACAGTGTTCATTTGTGAAGACAAAAGCAAGTGTTTTGCTTAAAGTGTCTCTGTCATTATAACTTTCAAAATCTGTCAAAATCTAAATCAGCAGGGCATGTGATATAAAGCAAGTTTGCAGTTTGACTCAATAAATTTCTTTTTTTTAATTATCATGCTGTAAAACAAAGCTATACTTACTTGTATCCAGATCCAGTCTCCTGAAGGCAGCTTTTTAGTCTTGTGCTGGTTGAAAAAAAAAAAATAGACAAAACATAGGAAGTCCTGGTCATCTCAAGACTAAAAATCTGCCTTCAGGAGACTGGACCTGAAGACACGTATGTATAGCTTTGCTTTACAGCAAGACAACAACAAAAAAAATATTCATGTAAATTGCAAACCTGCTTTTTATTACATCTACTGTTAATTTAGATTTTGAAAGTATAATGACAGTGCCCATCTCAATCTTCATCCAACAATGACCTCAATTTCATATTACTTTAAACACTAAAAACTAGTAATTTGACTGATACAATCAGACAATTTGTTCTTAAGGCTATAAATCATATTATTTGCAGAATTTGTCCTTGCTCACATATAATAGAACATAGTTGGAGGACACCAAATGTAAAATAACTTTAAGGCTTTTCTGAAGCCTTACACAGATGCTTACTAACAAGTATAGACTACAATATCTTATTTGGCGTTGAAAGATATATATTGTCAGGGTCATAGCAGATGCAGAGTGTAGGGTGTGTGGTTGCACCTTGGCCCAGGGGCCTGAGTGGGCCCATAAAGTTTAATCTTATGAATCAGTGGAATTTCTCAAGCTTTAAAAAGTTATTTGGCACCTTACCCCCCCATGTTACTATGAAACACCAGTGCACGTTTTGTAGGCAGATTTTTTATTTTATTTTTTGCTGCTTTGTTAATGATAAATTTTCTTGGACAGTGTCAGACTGGGGAATATGGGGCCCATCAGAGGAAGAGATCCTGGGGGCCCACCAGTGATAAAGGACATGTCAGTCTATATTAGTACAGGTTCTAAAGCTTGGGGCCCACCGGAGGTTCCTCCAGGCCCTTGGTGGGCCAGTCCAACACTGCTCCTTGACTAGATAAACACCAAAACTGATCAGTTTCTTTGGTCCAAAAATTGGAGCAATGCATAAGATGAATGACTGAATATTAAGAAGGCAGATAAAGCTTTGGTATGTATGTGTGCGCTTTACACTATAGGCTATGTTCACACAGCATAATACAACGGCTGTTGTTTGACATGGCCGTTGGTTTCACTGTCAAACAACGGCCTATGTATTGCATGTTCCTCTGGCTGATATTGCATTATCAGCCATAGGAACATTGTTTTCCACCCATAGAAGTCTGCTGCACAAATTCATTACAGTGTGTGAACATAGCTTAAAAGCAAAATTTTGAACTGTACTCTCTGTGGATTCTCACCAAGTCCTAGAAACCCCTTTTACTAGACAAGTTGTATAGGAATATAAATAATTAGAGATGAGCGACCCTCGAGCACGTTCATGTCTGTCCGAACCCGAGCATGTGGCATTTGACTACTGGTGGTTGAAGAATTGGATGCAGCCCTAAGGCTGCCATAGGCTGTATGCATGTTTTTAGGACTTCCTAGGGCTGCATCCAACTTGTTCAGGCACTTGTAATCAAATGCCGCAGCACGCTCAAGGTCCACTCATTTGTATAATTAGTGCTCAATGGAGGGCCACTACTTTACAAAATATAGCTGACTATACAGCTATAAATAACAGTATAATTGTTTTTCTTTATTTTAGTAACCAGGGGTATTTGTGAAAGACTGAATGTAATACAATTGCAATCAAAACTACTTCTCATTGTAAATTAAGTTTATTTGGAAAATTCACAAACTTTGCACTTTGAACTTTGCAAAAAACAAAACAAAACTAGAACAATTTATATAGATCTACACAACTTATAATAAGTTTTTTTCTCCAACAATTTAACATAAAATGCCACCATTATGCCTAGTTAGTAAAGCACCCTTCTGTTGTTATGACCTGCCGCAAACATGATAGTTAGCATAGTCAGACACAAGCTTCTGCGCTAGTATTCTTGAGAAATCTTAGTCCAATTAACCCTACTGACCCAAAGCTACTAGCTTCCTCCTAGACAGAGTGATTTCCCAGAAATCAGGATGCCCACTCTAGAAGATATTAAACAAGTACACTGGAGAAAAAGAATTGTCTTTAAATTAACTGGTGTCAAAAAGTTAAACAGATTTGTAAATTATTAAATTAACAAAGAAAATCTGATTGTCCAGTACTCATCAACTTCAGTATGTCCTGCAGGAAGTGCTCCAGTCTGACACAGCGCTCTCTGCTCCTACCTCTGTCCATGAAAGGAACTGTCCAGAAAAGTGGCAAATCTCTATAGAAAATCACTTCTGCTCTGGACAGCTCTTGTCTATGACAGAGGGGGAAGAATAGAGCATAATGACTAGAAAGAATACTTGGGGTTAATCTGGGCTTTGCAGCATATTAACATAGCCTTACAAAGAACGGTTCACACAATGTTGAAATTGAGTTGATATCCGCCATTCAATGGCAAATATTGGCTGTTATTTTAGAACGACGGCTGTTATATTGAAATAATGGCAGTTATTTACTGTTATATGGCGGCCATCCACTCAATTTCAACATTGTGTGAACAGATCCTTTCTGTGTTTTTAATCCACTCCTGGTTTTGGTTGCAATATGAGGACCACAATACTGACTGAAATATATGTAGTGTGAACCCAGCCTTATGTAACTATTTTTATTAACAGTAAAACTTATTTTGCAAATAGGCATATTTAAAATAGCCCTATTATGACTCTTGTAGCGCTTTTATTTTTTCATCTATAGGACTATATGGGGTGTCATGATCTCTAGTTTTTTTAATATGATATTTGTGTACATCGGATGTATTGATCACTTGTTATAAATTTTTTATACATAAAATGTATTTAAAAAAATCAACAATCATATATTTTTTTTTTCCTTACACCATTCACAGTGCAGGAATATTATTGTTTTATTTTAAAAGATCAGACCATTACGCATGCTATGGTATATAATACATTAAGTACCTTTATTATTTTTATGTGTTTTATTTTTAAAATTGGAAAGGGGGGGGTTGATTTCAACTTTTATTGGGGGAGGGGCTATGGCATGTTTTTAGAAACATTTTTTAAACACTTTTTAAGTCCCCTTAGGTGATTTTCACATACTGTACATACTTTAGATTGTATACAATGATCACTGATCACGTGTCATAGCATAGCAGGGCTCAGTGTTATCTGTGATCTTCTCATAAAGCCTGCCTGTGGTAGCCTCTATCAAAAGACTGAATATCTGACTACATAAAGGTAAGCTGTAAAGCTCCGGCAGTAAGGCCATGTGATCGGGACCCCCACAGACATGCTGCGGGGGTCCCGATCGGTAAGTGACAGGAACTGCTCCTGTCACTTATACTTAATGCAAACTATACGAGGGACTGCTGCGTTTAGGACCCAGCCTGTGCTCGTGGGAATTAAGGGGTTAATACATTTTAAAATGATTTGTACTGACAATAAGGATTAACCGATGAACCATGTTGTATTAGTAAAAAGTATACCATAGCCAAGAACAAGCCGAGTCACCAGAACATCTGACAAATGAAAAAAAAGCCTGGCTGGCATAAACCACCACAATTCTTTCTCTCCTGGTAACATAGTTGAAACCACACTGACTGGTTGCCAGGGAGCAAGAGCAAACTGTTCCTAAGCATTCTGCAGAAATGAAAGAAAGGCTACACAGACCTGCTTCGAGCACTAGAAGCACAATGAAGCACTGGCTCTCATCAACATCCGATCTCCTACAAAATAAACTTATTGCCTACTGTATGAGTTTCTTTTCCAACAACTTAACAAAATATTCAAATTTTATAAATGTATGCAATTTCCCCCTTTTTTTTAGATTTTTATAATAGCTTAATAATTTATGACATTAATGTCAAATTAACTGGATTATGGTGGTTGGATCTTCCACCAGTTTTGTAAATTGGATTCTCAATCTTTCATTTCTAACAAAGAGTTTTTACCATGTGTCCTGTAATTCTCCATTAAAGTTCATGGGCGTAAGACTTTACGTAGAAATTCCTTAAACTTTTGCTAAATTATGTAATTTTGGGAAGCGATACAAAATGGGAACACTCTTGACTAGCATTGTACGAGCTAGCTGGTAATATGTCAATTGTCAGGGACACCTCGGTTAAAACTATTAGTAATAGCATAATGTTACAGAAGTTTTCCAGTCAAAGAATAGTTTTTTAAGAGGCAGGTTGTCCTAAAAGTAAAGAATAGGGGAACTGCACCCCTACTAATGTAGTCAACATCTGGTTTCAGCTTATCAGCACTTTCTGTTTTTTGTTTTTTTTCTTGAATCAGAGAAAATTCCCGCTCAGACACTACTTAGTACCTGAGGTAGCTCACTGCTGTGGCCAGTGACTGACTAGGCTGTATTACACGGCACGACCCGCATTGTTAGCAATTGCTGATTTTCTATGACACAACTCGATAATGCGGCTAGGGCTGCACTAACTTTGTTAGCTATGTTCATGCAGCCCTCTCCATTAATCAGTCACCAGCCACATATCTCTTATTACACACGGAGGTGTGCAGCTAATGACGGATTATTCTTTGACATCTGTAAATGATCAGCCAATGACCTTACTCGCTTATTCGGTGATCGCACATTCTATTACACAGGGCAATAGATTCCCAATTTGGCAAACTGCTCTGTGTAATAGGGCCTTAAGCAAGTAACTCTTGTGCACCAGGACATCACCAGGAAGCAATGAGCAGCAGGGCCCAGGCACAGTTGAAATGGCTTTGGTGGGTGAGGGGTAAATTACTAAAATATCAGATCCTGCAGTTACATTTCCCTTTTCTTGTCTGATACTTCTTGTTAACATTATTTGGAAAAGTAGAAAGACGTCAGGGTGAGATGACAAGGGTGGCTTCAAATGCTGATCGTTTGGGTTTGTGCAAGATGAGGTTTCCTCATCTTTAGTCCTGACCCCTACCATTTCTGAAACCATTGCTTCCTTGTTGAATAGTTTCTCAGTACTTCCTAGAATGCTTGCTCTTTATCACAGCCCTCCCACTCTAATTACTGCCCTCCCATAGCACTCCTGCCAGTTCCCTTTCAAGAGCTGCTGCAGAACATTGCACCTGCTATACAGTTGTGCTGTTTACATACGCCGGAAGAATTTCTGCTTTCTTGTTCTTTTTTCAGAGAATATGAATGACAACACAATTTTTTTCCCACTCATGGTTAGTGGTTGGATGAAGCCATTTATTGTCAAACTACTGAGTTTTTAAATCATAATGACAACCAAAAACATCCAAATGAATGACCAAAACATCCAAACTTTGATCAACATGCACAGAAGTTGACACAAATTTCAGCCACAACTGCCAAGAAAATAGTTTGGGATGTAAAGAAAAACCCACAAATACCATCAACTGAAATACAGGACTCTCTGAAAACTAGCAGTGTGTCAAAGTCATTACTAGGCAAATGCCCCAAAGTAATACACCAAACAGCACAGAGACAAGCCTCAAAACTTCTGGAACAAGGTAATTTGGAGAGATGAGACTAAAAAGAAAAGTTTTGTCCACAACCATAAATGTTACATTTGGAGAGGTGTCAGCAAGGCCTATGATGAAAGAAACACTATTCCTACTGTAAAGCATGGACACGGATTGCTGATGTTTTGGGGATGTGTGAGCTACAAAGGCTCAGGAAACTTGGTCAAAGTTAAAGGAAAGATGAATGGCAATTAAACAATGCGGGCATTTAAAGTACCCTGTTTTTTTGTTTTTTTCCCTCACTTAAATTTCTACAATTAACTTTTACTAAAATAGGGTTCCCTCACAATTTCATATAACAATTCTTCACAATTTCTTATAACTTTAGTTAGTAGGGTCCAAGTAATGAGACTCCACTGATCCCCAGAATGATGTGTTTTGTTGCTGTTCATTGGTAAAGAGAAGGTTGTTGTTGTAGCACTCTCTGTTTAAAGGGGTTATCCAGCGCTACAAAAACATGGCCACTTTTCCCCCTACTGTTGTCTCCAGTTCAGGTGCGGTTTGCAATTAAGCTCCATTTACTTCAATGGAACTGAGTTTCAAAACCCCACCAAAACTGGAGACAACAGTAGGGGAAAGTGGCTATGTTTTTGTAGCGCCGGACTAACCCTTTAAAGTTACAGAAACCACTGAAGGAGTCAGACACCTGAGGGGAGATATATCAAAACTGGCATACTGCTCCAAGGTACTCTAGTCAGAATTTGCCAAGTAGTATGTCTTATAACCTTTAACAAAAGCATTCCACTTAGGAATTATGGTACTCAATGTCACCATAAGCTTTCTAAACAGTAAAGCTGCATAAAACAGAACGGTAGCAAAAGGAAAACTGTGTGTGAACTACAAATAAAAGACATCCGCTGTTTGCAAAAGACGTCCGAAAATAATGATCATGTTCATTATTTTGACGTCTGCGGCAAAAACGTCCGTTATTCAATACACTGTGTGCATTGGACATCCGTCTTCCCATTGACTTCAATGCATTGCCACTGTAGTCAGTCAAATCGCGGCAAAAACGGACGTTGTTTTAAATATGAAAATCGGACGCTTTTTCTCTATTTTTGACGTTGTGTGAACATAGCCATACAAACAATAGCAATTATTTCTGTCAGTATAAATGTCTTTGCACGGTCACATATCACTCAGTTCCAGCCTAATTTTTTTTAAATGCAAAGAGGGTTAATTGCATAAATAAATGCCCCCATGCCTTTATAGGAAATGTTTTGCACACAGCATGTTGGAAAAAAAATAGATCTGGAGCCTGTCAGTAACTTATAATATATAATAATATAGTAAAATAAATTATTGACAAGAAACACAGGATCATCATTCACTGCTGTAATGTCTATGGTAAAGGCACAATCTTTGTATATGGCCTCTCTTATTACAGACTATTTGTTATATGTAAAAACAAATATTATAAAAATCACATGGATGTTCCCATGGATTCTGTCGCTAGCCCCTGTTAGCGGCCGTGCACATTTCTGTCTGTCCCTTAGACTCCATTCTATGGTCAGGCCATCCGCCAAAAGAATTAAATCGTAAATCTGGCTGTGCATTGAATGCAGTCTATGGCACAGGCGGAGCTGTGTGTGGCCGCTAGTGGGGGCGAGCAGCGGAATCCGCCGGAACTTCTCAGCCCGGATTCCTCAATCTAAACCCACCCTTACACTACTTATTATTTTTTCAAAGTGTAACCTCTCCAGCATGAGGACAGCATCTAAACAGGTCTCTTTTTAGGTATATTAATACAAAATGATAAATAATCAAACATTTCACTACCCAGCCTAGGATAACAAAATGAAAACAAGAAATAGAACACAGACTTCATAACGCTATGTCATACTAAGTGCACCACTACAAATATTGCAATAAATGAATGAAGAAAGCTGTGATGCTGTGAGCTCTGTGCTATTATTATTTCATGTTCACAAGAGATATTATGTTGGCATAAAAGGGTTAATGGACCAACCTTGAAATAAGAGGACATCAGCACACTAGACAAGCAGCTTTATTAATAGAGTATATTCAATAATATTAATATTTGTAATTGTTTGGATTGGGACTGCTTCTTTATGGGAATATGCATGCCCATCACAGCGGGGGGGCCAGACTTACACTAATTCCAGGAGACAGTCCTGTGTAGAAGAGTACTCAGTATACATACATGATTTCATCATCAGCCATTGTCAAACTACTGACTTCAATTAGTGCTGGAACTGGGAAAGCACTTAGCACAAAATACAAATAAGCCTTGAAACATGACACAACAGAGAAAACCTCAAAGTGCAGATGTAGCAGAACTGAATTTGTCATTTAACCCTCTGGTCCTGCATTGTTTTTTTCACTATAATAACAACACTCTTCTTGCACCTACAGTCTACATGATGAGTTGTGCTAAATAACAAACTCAGTCTTACTACATCTATAGATGAACTTTACGCTTTAGACAGCTAAAAATATTTGCATGTAAAATAAATCTGCTATAAATAAAAAGTAGCACTTTACCTTGCTGGCGAGCTCTCCAATACACAATGCAGAGAGCATGCTCTACTCCGAGCTGTGTTACCACTGACTGCTGCTCTCCATCTCAGCTCTGTGTCCACATACAAAAGACACTGCCCTGCAGGTGAGCAATACACACAGGGCTCTCCAGAAGCTAAGAGAACAGAAGATAAGAGAACCACTTGCGCATACAGTATAAGTGACTGCTGCTTTCTACTGAGCTTTTGCAGCTGCTGAGCAAAGATGCTTGAAAGGGAATGTCCCAGTAACTCCACCCAGCTGACATCTCTCTGAGCATGTCCTGTATGTAGGAGCTGAGGGCAGACACACCTTCCCAAATGTGCCGGCCTTCCCACTTCTAGTTACATGTAAGTTATTTTTCATTACTAGGAAACAAATATTTAAAGAACTTCTATTGCTGCTTATAAATATGGCTGGAATAAAAATAACAATATGTATTGTTTTAACTCTGTAAAACATAAAGGGTTAAAATTTAGCCTCTGAGCAATTTTATCAGGGGTCACAGAGAAAAGAGATGTGGTTATTACATATATTGTTGCTGTATATGGAGGTGATAGCTACTGTATATGAGAGGTGGGAGTCTATGTATACTTATATAGAAATACACTGCTCAAAAAAATAATAATACACTCAAATAACACATCCTAGATCTGAATGAATGAAATATTCTTATTGAATACTTCTGTACTGAGATCTCTGCAAAGTTGAATGTGCTGACAACAAAATCACACAAAAATCATCAATGGAAATCAATGTAGCTAGTGCAGTCTGGGATTTTGAGTCACACACAAAATTAAAGTGGAAAAACACATTCCAGGATGATTAAACTTTGATGCAATGTCCTTAAAACAGGTCAAAATGAGGCTCAGTATTGTGTGTGGCCTCCACGTACCTGTATGACCTCCCTACAACGCCTGGGCATGCTCCTGATGAGGTGGTAGATGGTCTCCTGAGAGATCTCCTCCCAGACCTAGACTAAAGCCTCCGACAACTCCTGGACTGTCTTTGGTCCAACATGACGGTGGATGGAGTGAGACATGATGCCCCAGATGTGCTCAATTGGATTCAGGTCTGGGGAACGGGTGGGCCAGTCCATAGCTTCAATGCCTTCATCTTGCACCAGCATATGGTCTCACAAGGGGTCTGAGGATCTCATCTGGGTACCTAATAGCAGTCAGGCTACCTCTGGCAAGAACATGGAGGCCTGTGCGACCCTCCAAACAAAATGCCACCCCACACCCTTACAGACCCACTGCAATACTGGTCATGCTGAAGGATGTTGCAGGCAGCAGATCGCTCTCCACAGCGTCTTCAGGCTGGGTTCACACACTGTATACTTCAGGCAGTATTTGGTCCTCAAGTCAGGTCCTCATAGCAACCAAAACCAGGAGTGGATTGAAAACACAGAAAGGCTCTGTTCACACAATGTTGAAATTGAGTGGATGGCCGTCATATAACGGTAAATGCCATTATTTCAATATAACAGCCGTTGTTTTAAAATAACAGCAAAAATTTGCCATTAAATGACGGCCATCCGCTCAATTACAACATTATGTGAACATAGCCTTTCTGTGTTTTCAATCCACTCCTGGTTTTGGTTGCTATACAGCCTCACAAATACAGCCTCAAATATACATAGTGTGAACCCAGCCTGAGCAAACTGTATCACATATGCTTAGTGTGAACCTGCTTTCATCTGTGAAGAGCACAGGGCACCAGTGGGGAATTTGCCAATCCTGGTGTTCTCTGGCAAATGCCAAGCATCCTGCATGGTGTTGGCCTTTGAGTACACATACTGTACTGGGTAGAAAGCCCTCATATTTTAACCCACTGCTACCTGATCAACTCTGCTACTGATCGGATGCCCTCCATCTTCCTTCGGTGCCCATCTATGTCACTGCTGCATCCCTCTGGCCCCTAAAGTAACCCCTTCACTGATAGCTGCTCCAGGCAGCAAGCCCTAGTACTAGCTGGTACCAGCACCAGCAGCTTTGTAGCCACCTGGGGAGTTGTGCGTGGATGGAGAGTTAACTAATTAACCCCTTCTTTACTAATACAGTGTTTGTTTTTTTGTTGTTTTTTTTTTAAATCTCAATTTTATTAGTTTTCAAATTTTATAAAAACAACAGTACAGACCGCACCCATAAGGGTGAAACAATACATCCATGAAACACTCATGTAGGAGCATAGTAGAAACAGTCAACAACAACAAACAATTGTGCTTAAACTAACAAGTGCACTTCACTACTCCCGACGGGGGAGTACATTGCGAGAGTATAGAGGAGCGGGGGGATGAGCTACCACTCAGTCAGTGACCAAGAGGGAACCACCAAGAGAGAGGAAGAGAGGGAAAAGGGGAGGAGAAGAAAAAAACGAAGGGAAGGAGGAGGAAGAGGAAAAAGAAGGGGGGGGGGAATTGCAGGATTGGGGTCGGGGAGTCCGCGCCTCACTGAGCCAAAAGAGTCCCGTATTCAGCTGTCTCAGCGAATTGATCCCAGTAAAACCATGTCCGGAAAAACTTGGAGTTACGTCCATGCAGCTGTGCAGTAAGGTCTTCCATGTGTTTAATGTCCTTGACTTTGCGGATCCACATGGCTATGCTAGGGGGACCAGGGCGATGCCAAAGAGCCAGGATGCATGCTCGCGCAGCATTAATCAGATGTCGGAGGACAAAGTGCCGGTAAGCTTTAAGCGAGATGTCCGAGATATGCAGGAGAAAAAGCGATGGAGAAAAGGGAAGCTGATGGTCAGTAAAGGTGGAGGAGATACGCCACACTTCTGTCCAGAAAGGTACCAACTTGGGACAGCTCAAAAAAATGTGTGCAGAAGGGTGCCTTCCTCACTGCAGTTTCTCCAGCATAATAGCGAGACCTCTGGGAAAATCTGGTGGAGGCGGGCAGGGACTCGGTACCAGCGTGAAAGTAGTTTGTAACCCGCTTCCTGCATACGTGAGGAAATAGAGCAGGAGTGTGTACATGTAAAAACTCTGTCGACTTGAGCCGCAGAGAGGGAAATGTCTAACTCCCCCTCCCAGGCGGTGAGAAATGGGGGAGGTGGTTCTTCTGGCGCGGAGCCCTGCATAGTGTATAGAAGGGAAAGGGAATGGCGAAGGGGGCCGGAGCCCAGGCAGAGGGTTTCAAATGACGTGCGGGGACGGGCAAAGTAGGAGGGATTCGGAAAAGAGCGCAGGAAGTGATGGAGCTGTCATGCCCTCCAGAACCCTATGGGGGTAGGGTCTGAGAGGTCCTTAAGGTCAGCGAGGGGCAACCATGTCGGGCCCTGAAGAAAGAGAGTAGCCCGAAATGAGCCATCAAGGAACCAGGCTCGTAAGACTGGGTCCTCCCTACCGGCCGAGAAAGATGGGTTACCCAGGACCGGAAACAGAGGTGAAGGGTGGGGGGCCAGGGACCAGAGGAGAGGTGTTTATGACATAACTTCAGGATGGGGGCGATAGTGGGGTGAGGACCGGCAAAGCGAGAGGCGGCAGGTATCCATGGGGCTGCCAATAGAGAAATTGGGGAGATTGACATTTCCAAGCCTATATATAATTTAGTGTGGGCGTGTCGGTGCCAATCCAGTACCTGAGAGAGATGGGCAGCCACATAATAGTGATAAAGGTTTGGAAGACCGAGCCCGCCTCTTGCCTTGGGGCGGCACAGAATCGATTTAGCTAGGTGGGGATGTTTGTGCGCCCAGATGAATTTCGTGAGAAGGGTAGAGAGTTGCTGAAAGTAAGACAAGGGCACCGTCACAGGGAGAGCTTGGAAAAGGTAAAGCAGATGCGGGAAGATATTCATTTAAAAAATCGAGCAGCGCCCAAACCATGTGAAGGTACCCTTGTGCCACCGGAACAAGTCTGCTCTGACCTGTTTAAGCATTGGAGGAAAATTTGCCCTAAAAAAAGGTCAGATACCGCCGGGGTTAACTGGACTCCTAGGTACGTTACTGAGGATCGTGACCAACGGAAAGACAATTTCAATGTGGCAGCAACAGAGGAAGGAAGAGAGAGGTTAAGTGCTTCAGATTTTTGTAGATTAATTTTATAGTTGGAGAGAGTTCGGTAGCGTGAAAGCTCCAAAATGAGGTTAGGGAGAGAGATAAGAGGTTGGGTAAGGAAAAACAGAAGATCGTCTGCATAAGCCGCCACTGTGTGGTCCACCGACCCGACTCGTACCCCAGCAATGCTCGTATTATTTCTCACATGTCTAAGAAATGGCTCAAGGGTCAGAATGAAAATAAGAGGGGAAAGAGGGGGATAAGTTTCGCGAGCCCTCTGTAGCCTTAAGGTCCACGCTAGACTCTTGCCAGGCTTGTTGCCAAACTCAAAGTAGTTACAACGGCAGCGCACTAAAGAGGCCTTGGCATTGGTGAGGGTGAGGTCTCGTAGTTTACCCCGCAAGACCGCTAGTTCTGCACCCGTGGATGCAGTCAGCATCCTCTTATGTTGTTTGTTATTTGCGAAAGTAAAGATAAAATCTTGGCAGAGCGCTCTTTCTTCACGTGGCCAGCTTGATGAAGGTGCCCCTTATGTAACAGGGGGGTCAGGGGTGATATTAGTAGCAAAGTAACTGGTTAAGTCCAAACGGATTTCCACTAAGACCACAGGGTCTCTTAGCAGGGAGTTGTTGAGGCGCCAGCGCCAAGACCAGGGTTGAGGAGAGGCAAAGGTGAGAAAGATGGGGATGAGCGTGTGGTCAGAAAAGGAGACGGGGTCGATGGAGGCGGCGGTCCCATTGTGTGGGAAATGAATAGGTAGTCAATACGGGAGTATAGGTTGTGTGGATGAGAAAAGAAGGTATAATCCTTGTCGCGGGGGTGAAGGAGCCTCCAGAAATCTATCAACTGATAGGAATGCAAAGTACGTTTGGCTCGTCGCAGAAAGGAGAAAAAAAAGAGAGGAGTGTCCCGTAGAGGAGTCAAGTAGGGGGTCAAGAGCCATGTTGAAGTCGCCACCAAGAACAACCACCCCTTCTAGAAAGGCCTCAGCTTCGGTTAAGCAATGTTCTAGAAAGGTTGGTTGACCGGAGTTGGGAAGGTAAACCGTGCCAAAAGTACAAAGTGTCCCAGCCATCCTACCTTTCACGAACAAAAACCGACCCTCTGGGTCCGATATCTGATCCAGGGAGAGGAACGGGCAATCAGGATGGAAACCCCTTTAGTTTTAGAGTCTGAGGAACAGCTGTGAAACACATCTAGAAAGTTACAATCTGACAGACGCTGCACTTGATCTTTTCGGAAATGGGTTTCCTGAATAAAGGCCACCGAAGCGCGTTTGGCCCAGAGAAGACGCAGCAAGGAGGAGCGTTTCTCTGGTATATTCAGGCCTTGCGCATTCAGTGAGATGCATAGAGGACATGACTCAGTGAGGAGCAGTCAAGGAGAAGAATAAAGAGTTTAAAAGCAAACGGGGGGGAAAGGAAGGTGTAAGGGGGGGGGAGGAAGAAAAAGACAGAGGGGGAAGTTGGGTATCAAAGACCCAGTCACTAAGGTGGGCAGGGACCACCAGGGCAGTCTGCCCAGAGCCTGTGCAGGGGAAACCACGCGGGGGAGAGTGGAGGAGCAGACAAGAGGTCACAGCTCAGGCATCCACCTCCTTAGAAAGACCTAAAGAGGAGGAGGATGTGGAGCGTGCAGAAAGGACAAACCGGGGGTCTCAGCATCCGGGTAATCTGCTCAGGGTAAGCAGCGGACAGCCGCCGCGGGTGGCTGGGGACCCAGCAACAGGCAATTAATGGGGGGGGGGAGGGGACTTGGATGCACTGGACAGCTGCCCGTGACAGAGGTGGGTGGGGGGGAGGGTGAAGAGACTGATCCCGGAGGCAGCCAGAGGGGAGGGGGGAGACAGAGGAGGAGTTGGTGGGGGACAGCAGGAAGACTGCAGAAAGGGCAAGGAGAGCCCTGCAAAAGGCATATATTTATCCGCCAATGAGCGAACAGATTCCAGCGGCAGAATGCAGGACATATGACATCTGAAAGAGCAATATAAAAGTACTGTATGAAAATCTATACATCTATACATAGCAAAACAGGTAAATCACATTACATCAGTGAATAATAAGCAACAGTGCTCTCTGGTGAACGTTTGGCTGTGCAGCAGTGCTCCTCCATACCCTAGTGCCGGTCTTAGAGCTGAACCAGGGGAGATAGCTTAGGTGCGAATGAACCATGGGAAGATGGGAGGAAGCGGGGGCAGAGGAGACAGAGGTATACAATGCGTATAGGGCATACCGCCCTCTTCGTGGTTCAGAGCAGGCTACCTTAGGCAATGGGGTATCGCTCCCTGTCGTCACACCAGGGGTAGATGAGTGCTGCGGTGGGACTGGTACCGCCGCAGCCATCCAGGAGGAGGGTAAGTAAAAAAAAAAGGGGGGGGCATTAGGGATACGGTGATCATGGCTATAGGGGGGAGGGACATAGAGTAGGCACAACCATGTGCCCACCGGGTGGTGTGTGGGGCTGACACATGCCAGGGGTATCATCTACTGGGTGCAGGAGCAGACAAAGTCATGGGGGTAAACCAAGGTGCCTTGAGCAGGCATCCCTGGTGAGTAGCTCACGTGTCTTGGAGTCCTGAGATGCAAGGGGGAGAGCAGAGGGTACAGTTCTGGTTGTCCCCAGTGCAGAAGTTCACGGCAGTCCCTGGAATACGTGTCGGCATCCCTCACAGGTCCCTCGGTGATCTCTGGGGGA